>NC_069500.1:420562471-420887471 GCF_027579735.1 Bombina bombina | reverse complement strand
CCTTGTTCTCACCTTGGAGGTATGGCTTTTTGGCTACAAGTCTTCCATGAAGACCATTGCTGACGAGACCTTTCAAGACGGTATATGGATATACCAGGGTCCCACTTATATAAGGAACTCACTTTTATATATTGTTAAACCTTGCAGAACTTAAAATTCACTTAAAGAAACTTATATAATGTAAATTATAGTTTTGATTTATTTATATAGTATATTATTTGCTTGTTTAACAACTAATATTATGCCTGTGAGTGTATGTCTACGTGTTTGTGGACTCTCTAATTTTAGTGTCACCTGAGAATGTTGATCTTTAATAGAAGGAAAGTTAACAATTTAATTTAAGATGACTATTTATTTGCTACCACTTTTCTGCTTTTTTTATTATGTCTTCCTTATTAAAAGATTATTTGTTTATTTTTTAATACTTCTTCAGGATTTCTTAGCTCTTGTTCTATAACCACTTTTTTTATTTATCTTTTTGATGCAGTCTCGGGGAATGTGCGTTTTGGGGAACTGGCTTTGTTTGACATAAATCTTAGCTTGGATAGGTTTGGGTTACTTGCACTTATCAGAGGATTACTTACCTGTGGACACCCAGACCTTCTCATCTGTGAAGTGTCTTCTTCTGCCAAGGTATTTCTGAAAATTAACATAAAGAAAGGGCTGACAGAAATATTACAAAAATTTTGTTCGAAAGCTGATTACATAACAAAATACTTAAAAATTATTTTAAAGTTACACAACATTTAATATTTATATTTAATCCCTCCCTGCATACTTGTGGCTTTTGTTCAACAATAATAATTATTAATAAAAATAAATCTAAATGCTGATTTGTTTGTATGTGGTGACCTACACACTGGAAATTTCAAGACGCACACACACACCCACCCACACATATATGTTTGATGTTCCTCTGAATTTTGGGAAACTAGATTAATTAAGGCAGGTAGAATTATGAAGTTCCTTAGTCACCTATAATTTCTGTGTTTCAGTGTTTGAAATTCTTTATAGTGCCAGTGCTGCTGCTTTTCTTATTGTTATTAGTATTTACTTCTGACTTTAATTTATTTCTGTGATAAATGTGTGTTTTGGGCCTGTTTTTCAGAGGTTTTGAGTATTTTTTCTTTTTCTTTTTTTCAGAGTCACATTCTGCTTGAACATCTTCTCTCCCCTGTGGCTTATCTGTGTCAGGCTGAGACAGAGCATTATTATAGTTTCCAAGGTAAGTTATTTTTTTTTTTTCTTCTTCTGAGAGATGGAAAAAGCAGGGCTTAATAAAAGGCACATTTAGGTGAAGCGCTATAATATTTTTTTTTCCCCTTTCCAAAATGTGTTTTCAGTGTTCTGTCTATGGCTGCAGCGTGTTCGTGAGCAAATTACTGAGATCTTGCAAAAACGACAGACAGGCCATCTGCTACACAATGGAGATACACTGTGCCAAGTGAATCGTCTTCTCTGGACCTGTGCAGAAATGCCTGTAATAAAATAACATTTTAATGCTTGCACAATCTATACTAGTGTTACAGTTTGTTTAGTTGTGCTTGTATTTATAATACCTAACTTCTTTGTCACCTGACTTAATTTATATCCTGCACACACATGCGGCTTTGTCTTGCAGCCTCCGTTGATACTGTATTATAGTCTGTACCCTTCTATTTCTTGATGTAAGTGTTTGGAGATGGCTCACTCCTTGTGAGGTATCCATTGATATTCTTTTTGGATGTCACCACTTCACATGTCCCCATATATAATGCACTTTGTTAAAGAAGGGCTTGATAAATAAGAGAGCTATGACTCTCAAAATCTTGGCTTATTTTGCATATATTTGATATACAATCACGGGGTTCTGACTCCTCAATATTCTTGCTAGTTTATAAGTTTTTTTTATAAATGTGGCAATAAGCATAGGGGCTTAGTATGTGTTTGCATAAGCTCTACACGGCAGAAGACCTTCTTAAAGAAAATTGTGGTCAATGTATTGTTTGTTACATTTTAAAAAAACTTTGTTTTAGATAGATTTTAGGGTTTCTTTTTTTGTTGAAAACATTTTGTGAATTTGTTTTCTTTTTTTTTTTTTTTTTTTTTTACTTTATCAGAAGGGTATTAGTAACAAGGAGTGATACATACAACAATATATTAAAGCATTTTCCAATAGCACAAAACTAGTTACATGACATTTTAAATATTGAGCAATATGTCCAAGTATTTTAATTTCCCAAAGAGATACCCCTTCTGACATTTTCAATATAAGTGTAGATGAACAGACAATTAGATCTGAAAGAAAAATACAGTAAACAAACAAATAATAAAGAAGAATGTCAGTGGCACTTAGTTCAGTGTTTTATTTTTATTATTGAAAAGGCTTGTCTCTCTCCACCAGTAAAGCAGAGGCAGCTGTTCTTATCATTGATTAGTAGGAAGTAAAATTATATGTATGTGTATATATATATATATATACATACATACACACACACACACACACATACACAAAGGATGCACCTATGCTGGCCAAATCTCACTCTGGATAATAATGATACGTGGCAATGTGTGTCGGGATGTACCTTTTTAATAGATTTATATATATATATATATATATATATATATATATATATATATATATATAATCAAGAAAGTTACGGAGGGGACGCAATTGCTATCCGAGCTTAGTTTAATTAATTGCTATTAGGCACATTGGCCATGTGCAATATAAAAGACACAATGTGGTGCAGACCCTTTAAAATTATATGTCATGAAAGTATAAGAGGAAATTCCAGGAATGAAATCCTGGTATTAAAAGACAGGGAATTCAGCACTCTTTTTGAAAAAAGCTCACAGAAAAAAATTCCAAAATATTTGATTTTAATCGTGAAAAGTAGTTCCTTCACACCAAGAGAGCACAGCCATGTAGGAATTCTTGGCAATAATATTCATATAAGTAGGTAAATATAAATATATAGAATTGAAACCTATTGATGATAAAGTTGAACCTGACCGGTCAGGGGTACATGCAAGTACGACATAAACAGTCTATGTGGCTCAGATATGTCACAGAGGTCGTAAAAGTTTTTTAGCCTACTACACCCTGCTGCACACAGAACCCCCTCTTAATAAGACAATGAGGTATACCCTGGGCAGGTAGAAAATGGGATCTAAGAGGCTAAATACAAAATCTGTGAAAAAATTTAGACTGATAATCTTATGCTTATAAATGCAGTAGATAGTTGCAAATACAAAGATATTCGTTATATCAAGGGGGACCACTTCTAGTCTAGCTGCACACAGCACCCGTTGGTATAGAGGTATAACACTGGGCAGGTACGTATAGGGATCTAAGTAGACAGGTAGATGGACCCTCTAAATATGTACATAGCAAGACAGGCGTGCAAAGGTTACCAATACTGAAAAGTGCTACATCCGTTATTTAATAGAGCAACCTTGTTGCATTCATGCACAGCTCAGATTTGGAACCATTAAAGGGACACTGTACCCAAATTTTTTCTTTTGTAATTCAGAAAGAGCATGCAATTTTAAGCAACTTTCTAATTTACTCCTATTATCAATTTTTCTTCGTTCCCTTGCTATTATTATTTGAAAAAAAAGGCATCTAAGCTTTTTTTGTGGTTTCAGTACTCTGGACAGCACTTTTTTATTGGTGGATGAATTTATCCACCAATCAGCAAGGACAACCCAGGTTGTTCACCAAAAATGTGCCGGCATCTAAACTTACATTCTTGCATTTCAAATAAAGATACCAAGAGAATGAAGAAAATTTGATAATAGGAGTAAATTAGAAAGTTGCTTAAAATTTCATGCTCAATCTGAATCACGAAAGAATTTTTTTGGGTACAGTGTCCCTTTAAGCAAGATGCAGAGTCTTAAAGCAAGGTGCAAGCGGCATGCAGGTTATTGCAAATTAATAGGCATAGGCAAAGCAAGAACAAGTTCATCAGTGTATAGTCTTTGCAGGCATATGTGTGATCCTAAACAAAAAACCTGCTCATCCAGACTTCAGTTGACTGTGCAAAACATGAGCACATAGCAATATCTGTAGCAATTGTGACTTCACAAGCAGAAAATCCCTCGACAGGGAAAACCATCCAAAGCGGATACTACCCAGTATGATAACTGGCTACTTGATTTCTTGGGTGTCAGCAATTTAAGTTCATACGACCTTGTTTTTGAAACACTCTATTCAGAGTATCCATATAGCTCCACGCTTGTCTCAGCAATGAATGCCTTCATCTCCATCAGGTATCAGTTTCTTGTATGGTCTATTCAAAAAGAGGTCTCCATAACCGGGACCAAACAAATGCGGTACTTGCGTGCATCACATGACCTGGTTGGCTTAGCCAATGCCGACGCGCGTTTCACCCGCTCGTCTGTAATTCAGACCGGGCTTCGTCAGGGCGTTGCACCTTGCTTTAAGACTCTGCATCTTGTTTAATGGTTCCAAATCTGAGCTGTGCATGAATGCAACAATGTTGCTGTATTAAATAACGGATGTAGCACTGTTCAGTATTAGTAACCTTCGCACGCCTGTCTTGCTATGTACATATTTAGAGGGTCCACCTACCTGTCTACTTAGATCCCTATACGTACCTGCCCATCGTTATACCTCTATACCAACGGGTGCTGTGTGCAGCCAGGTGTAGCTAGACTAGAAGTGGTCCCCCTTGATATAACGAATATCTTTGTATTTGCAACTATCTACTGCATTTATAAGCATAAGATTATCAGTCTAAATGTATTCACAGATTTTATATATATATATATATATATATATATATATATATATATATATATATACATATATACACATACATACATACATACATACATATAAAGTAGCTGAAAGGAGCAATTGAAAGTATAATGTAATTTAATATAGAAAATCAATGTTAAAAAAAAAAAATGGGGAATCAATAGCCCATAAAGACCCAAATTTTTCTATTTATTTTTTATAAACACATAAAGTATCTTAAAGGAGCAATTGAAAATATAGTGTAATTTAATATATAAAATCAATGTTAGTAATAAATGGGGAATCAATAGCCCATAAAAACACTATTGTGCTAGAACCAACTAGAAGCTATGCAGGATGAATACAATATAGATCCTAAAAACTCCAGAGAGCTCTCTATGATTAAACAATAAATGTGGGGTACCCAGAGTGAGATTTGGCCAGCATAGGCGCATCCTTTGTGTATTCACCTGTTCCTACTGTTTTCTACTAATGCTCTTCGGAGGGAGGCATTTTTTTTACATAGGACTGCTTATTTCCCACTAGCGCAGATATTCCAATCATTTTTGTACTACAACTCTTACAAATGCATAATATATAATTTTTTTTAAGTCAATTGCCAGAAGACAAAGCTCCTGCATTTATTCAAGCAGTGTGTATGACGCATGAAAAGAAACACAGATAAGAACCAAAAGGGCCATTGAATCTGCCCATTTTTACACTGTCAGGCAGAGCAAGAAATAACATTTTAAAAATAATTTGCCTGCTTTGGTTGTATTTATTAAATGTACATTTCATTGTTTTTTTTATTTATAAAGTATGCTTGATTAAACATTTGACAATTTTTTATTTTTTTTATTTTTTTTATACCCCTCAAAGCACTTTCTTTTATAGATCGCTTCCATCTAATCAGAATGCCATCTTTAATCTTTCAGGTGGAGGGTACGGCTGACTTAGTACTTCGCTGTTTTCAGCACTTCCTACATATTCATCACACAGAGTGTCACTTGTCCGAGTCATCAGAGGACACCCTACATCAGGAGATGCTACAGAGAATCACAGAAACCTCTTGGCAGTCCCGGTCCAGATATAGCCCACTCTGTGCTCTTTTGCAATTTATGGGACCTATGAAGGTACAGTCTAAACATGGTTCAGAGATGCTATGAGGCTGTGAAAGGAGAAGAGATGTTAGAAAACCTTAACGAATTACGTTTATTACTATTCTGCTTGACAGATGTTATGTAACTGGCATTAAAAAATAGTATTATTTTTTTCCTGTGAGTCTAGTTATTTTGAGTGGACAAAACTCTTTGATCCATTTCAGCAATCTTTTTAATTTTTTATGCTTAGGTAAATTTTGTGAATTAATAGAAACATTCAAATTAGCATTCAGCAAATTGAAAAGTAGTTGTATTTTTAGTCTTTATCAAGATAACCACTATTGTATTTCTCCAACATTGGTGTGTCCGGTCCACGGCGTCATCCATAACTTGTGGGAATATTCTCTTCCCCAACAGGAAATGGCAAAGAGCACAGCAAAAGCTGTCCATATGGTCCCTCCTAGGCTCTGCCCACCCCAGTCATTCTCTTTGCTGCTGAACAAGCAGCATCTCCACGGAGATGGTGAAGAGTATATGGTGTTTAGTTGTAGTTTTTTATTCTACTATCAAGAGTTTGTTATTTTAAAATAGTGCTGGTATGTACTATTTACTCTGAAACAGAAAAGGATGAAGAGTTCTGTTTGTGAGAGGAGTATGATTTTAGCAGCAGTAACTAAAATCGGTTTCTGTTCCCACATAGGACTGTTGAGATGAGATAACTTCAGTTGGGGGGAACAGTTGGCAGACTTTTCTGCTTAAGGTATGACTAGCCATATTTCTAACAAGACTGTGTAATGCTGGAAGGCTGTCATTTCCCCTCATGGGGACCGGTAAGCCATTTTCTTAGTCTCAAACAGAATAAAGGGCTTAATATGGGCTATAAAACTGGTAGACACTTTTATGGGCTAGATCGATTGCTTTATTTGGGCATTTTATACAGCTTGATGTTGAAATTCACACTTTATAACTTTGGGGAACGTTTTTTTACGTCAGGCACTGGTTTAGACACCTTCCCAGTCAGGAAGGGCCTTCTCTGTAGTAGGCAGAGCCTCATTTTCGAGCCATTACTGCGCAGTTACTTTTGAGAGCAGGACATGCAGCTGCATGTGTGTGGGTCTGGAAGTAGTTGAAAAGGTTCCTAGAAGGCTTCATTTGGTATCGTATACACCCCTGGGTTTGGTAAAGTCGCAGCAAAGGCTGTAGCTGGGACTGTAGAGGGGTTAAAACTGTAAACGGCTCCGGTTTCCTCATTTTAAGGGTTAAAGGTCTGAAATTTGGGGTGCAATGCTTTGAATACTTTAAGACACTGTGGTGAAAATTTGGTTAAAATTGAACAATTCCTTCATAGTTTTTCACATATTCAGTAAAAAAGTGTGCCCTGTTTAAAATTTAAAGAGACAGTAACGGTTTTGTTTTAAAACGGTTTTTGTACTTTATTGACAAGTTTAAGCCTGTTTAACATGTCTGTGCCTTCAGATAAACTATGTTCTGTATGTATGGAAGCCAATGTGTCTCCCCCTTCAAAATTGTGTGATAATTGTGCCATAGCGTCCAAACAAAGTAAGGACAGTACTGCCACAGATAGTAAAGTTGCCCAAGATGATTCATCAGATGAAGGGAGTAGACATAGTTCTACATCATCTCCTTCTGTGTCTACACCAGTTTTGCCCACGCAGGAGACCCCTAGTACTTCTAGCGCGCCAATGCTTGTTACTATGCAACAATTGACGGCAGTAATGGATAACTCCATAGCAAATATTTTATCCAAAATGCCTGCATTTCAGAGAAAGCGCGATTGCTCTGTTTTAAACACTGTAGAGCAGGAGGGCGCTGATGATAATTGCTCTGTCATACCCTCACACCAATCTGAAGTGGCCATGAGGGAGGTTTTGTCAGATGGGGAAATTTCTGATTCAGGTAGAATTTCTCAACAGGCAGAACCTGATGTTGTGACATTTAAATTTAAATTAGAGCATCTCCGCGCACTGCTTAAGGAGGTGCTATCTACTCTGGATGATTGTGACAACCTGGTCATTCCAGAAAAATTGTGCAAGATGGACAAGTTCCTAGAGGTTCCGGTGCACCCCGACGCTTTTCCTATACCCAAGCGGGTTGCGGACATAGTGAATAAGGAGTGGGAGAAGCCCGGCATACCTTTTGTCCCCCCTCCTATATTTAAGAAATTATTTCCTATGGTCGACCCCAGAAAGGACTTATGGCAGACAGTTCCTAAGGTCGAGGGGGCAGTTTCTACACTAGCCAAGCGCACTACTATTCCTATCGAGGATAATTGTGCTTTCAAAGATCCTATGGATAAAAAAATTGGAGGGTTTGCTTAAAAAGATTTTTGTACAGCAAGGTTACCTCCTGCAACCTATTTCGTGCATTATTCCTGTCACTACAGCAGCGTGGTTCTGGTTCGAGGAACTAGAAAAGTCGCTCAGTAGAGAGACTCCGTATGAGGAGGTTATGGACAGAATTCACGCACTTAAGTTAGCTAATTCCTTTATTTTAGATGCCGCTTTGCAGTTAGCTAGATTAGCGGCGAAAAATTCAGGGTTTGCAATTGTGGTGCGCAGAGCGCTCTGGCTAAAGTCTTGGTCAGCGGATGTATCTTCCAAGACAAAATTGCTTAATATCCCTTTCAAGGGTAAAACCCTTTTTGGGCCAGAATTGAAAGAGATTATCTCAGACATCACTGGGGGTAAGGGCCACGCCCTCCCACAAGATAGGCCTTTCAAGGCCATGAATAAGTCTAATTTTCGTTCCTTTTGCAATTTCAGGAACGGACCGGCCTCCAACTCTGCAGCCTCTAGACAAGAGGGTAATGTTTCGCAAACCAAACCAGCTTGGAAACCGATGCAAGGCTGGAACAAGGGTAAGCAGGCCAAGAAGCCTGCTGCTGCTACCAAAACAGCATGAAGGAGTAGCCCCCGACCCGGGACCGGATCTAGTAGGGGGCAGACTCTCTCTCTTCGCTCAGGCTTGGGCAAGAGATGTTCAGGATCCCTGGGCACTAGAAATAGTTTCTCAGGGTTATCTTCTGGAATTCAAGGAACTACCCCCAAGGGGAAGGTTCCACATGTCTCACTTATCTTCAAACCAAATAAAGAGACAGGCATTCTTACATTGTGTAGAAGACCTGTTAAAAATGGGAGTGATACACCCAGTTCCAACTGTGGAACAAGGAATGGGGTTTTACTCAAATCTGTTTGTAGTTCCCAAAAAAGAGGGAACTTTCAGACCAATTCTGGATTTAAAGATTCTAAACAAATTTCTCAGAGTGCCATCGTTCAAAATGGAAACTATCTGAACGATTTTACCTACAATCCAGGAGGGTCAATTTATGACTACCGTGGATCTAAAGGATGCGTATCTACATATTCCTATCCACAAAGATCATCATCAGTTCCTAAGGTTCGCCTTTCTGGACAAACATTACCAGTTTGTGGCTCTCCCATTCGGGCTAGCCACTGCTCCAAGGATTTTCACAAAGGTACTCGGGTCCCTTCTAGCGGTTCTAAGACCAAGGGGCATTGCAGTGGCACCTTACTTGGACGACATTCTGATACAAGCGTCGTCTCTTTCAAAGGCAAAGGCTCACACAGACATCGTTCTGGCCTTTCTCAGATCTCACGGGTGGAAGGTGAACATAGAAAAAAGTTCCCTGTCTCCGTCGACAAGAGTTCCTTTCTTGGTGATAATAATAGATTCTTTAGAAATGAAGATTTTCCTGACAGATGTCAGAAAGTCAAAACTTCTAAACGCTTGTCAAGTTCTTCACTCTGTTCCACGACCTTCCATAGCTCAGTGCATGGAAGTAGTAGGGTTGATGGTTGCAGCAATGGACATAGTTCCTTTTGCACGAATTCATCTAAGACCATTACAACTCTGCATGCTGAAACAGTGGAATGGGGACTATACAGACTTGTCTCCAGTGATTCAAGTAGATCAGAAGACCAGAGACTCACTCCGTTGGTGGCTAACCCAGGATCACCTGTCCCAGGGAATGAGCTTCCGCAGACCAGAGTGGGTCATCGTCACGACCGACGCCAGTCTAGTGGGCTGGGGCGCGGTCTGGGACTCCCTGAAAGCTCAGGGTCTATGGTCTCGGGAAGAGTCTCTTCTCCCGATAAACATTCTGGAACTGAGAGCGATATTCAATACTCTCAGGGCTTGGCCTCAACTAGCAAAGGCCCGATTCATAAGATTCCAATCGGACAACATGACGACTGTTGCTTACATCAACCATCAGGGGGGAACAAGGAGTTCCCTGGCGATGAGAGAAGTGACCAAAATCTTAAAATGGGCGGAGGATCACTCCTGCCACCTATCTGCGATCCACATCCCAGGAGTGGAAAACTGGGAGGCGGATTATCTGAGTCGTCAGACCTTTCATCCGGGGGAGTGGGAACTCCACCCGGAGATATTTGCCCAGTTGACTCAATTATGGGGCATTCCAGACATGGATCTGATGGCGTCTTGTCAGAACTTCAAGGTTCCTTGCTACGGGTCCAGATCCAGGGATCCCGAGGCGACTCTAGTGGATGCATTAGTAGCGCCTTGGGCCTTCAACCTAGCTTATGTGTTTCCACCGTTTCCTCTCATTCCCAGGCTGGTAGCCAGGATCAAACAGGAGAGGGCTTCGGTGATCTTGATAGCTCCTGCGTGGCCACGCAGGACTTGGTATGCAGACCTGGTGAATATGTCATCGGCTCCACCATGGAAGCTACCTTTGAGACAGGATCTTCTAGTACAGGGTCCATTCGAACATCCAAATCTAGTTTCCCTCCAGCTGACGGCTTGGAAATTGAACGCTTGATTTTATCTAAGCGTGGGTTTTCGGATTCTGTGATAGATACTCTGGTACAAGCCAGAAAACCTGTAACTAGAAAAATTTACCATAAAATATGGAAAAGATATATCTGTTGGTGTGAATCCAAGGGATTCTCATGGAGTAAGATCAAAATTCCTAGGATCCTTTCCTTTCTCCAAGAAGGTTTGGATAAGGGATTATCAGCGAGTTCTCTAAAGGGACAGATTTCTGCTTTATCTGTCTTGTTACACAAACGACTGGCAGCTGTGCCTGATGTTCAAGCTTTTGTTCAGGCTTTGGTCAGGATCCAGCCTGTTTACAGACCTTTGACTCCTCCTTGGAGTCTGAATTTAGTTCTTTCAGTTCTTCAAGGGGTTCCGTTTGAACCTCTACATTCCATAGATATCAAGATGTTATCTTGGAAAGTTCTGTTTTTGGTTGCTATTTCTTCTGCTAGAAGAGTTTCTGAGTTATCTGCTCTGCAGTGTAATCCGCCCTATCTGGTGTTCCATTCAGATAAGGTTGTTTTGCATACTAAACCTGGTTTCCTTCCAAAGGTTGTTTCCAACAAGAATATTAACCAGGAAATAGTTGTGCCTTCTTTGTGTCCGAATCCAGTTTCAAAGAAGGAACGTTTGTTACACAATTTAGATGTAGTTCGTGCTTTAAAGTTCTATTTAGAAGCAACAAAGGATTTCAGACAAACGTCTTCTCTGTTTGTCGTTTATTCTGGCAAGAGGATAGGTCAAAAAGCTACTGCTACCTCTCTTTCCTTTTGGCTGAAAAGCATCATCCGATTGGCTTACGAGACTGCCGGACGGCAGCCTCCCGAACGCATCACAGCTCAATCTACTAGGGCTGTGGCTTCCTCATGGGCCTTCAAGAACGAGGCTTCTGTTGATCAAATATGTAAGGCAGCGACTTGGTCTTCCCTGCACACTTTTGCCAAATTCTACAAATTTGATACTTTTGCTTCTTCGGAGGCTATTTTTGGGAGAAAGGTTTTGCAAGCCGTGGTGCCTTCTGTTTAGGTAACCTGATTGGCTCCCTCCCTTCATCCGTGTCCTAAAGCTTTGGTATTGGTTCCCACAAGTTATGGATGACGCCGTGGACCGGACACACCAATGTTGGAGAAAACAGAATTTACGCTTACCTGATAAATTACTTTCTCCAACGGTGTGTCCGGTCCACGGCCCGTCCTGTTTTTTTAATCAGGTTTGATGAATTTCTTTCTTTAACTACAGTCACCACGGCACCCTATGGTTTCTCCTGTTTTTCTCCTGTCCGTCGGTCGAATGACTGGGGTGGGCGGAGCCTAGGAGGGACTATATGGACAGCTTTTGCTGTGCTCTTTGCCATTTCCTGTTGGGGAAGAGAATATTCCCACAAGTTATGGATGACGCCGTGGACCGGACACACCGTTGGCGAAAGTAATTTATCAGGTAAGCATAAATTCTGTTTTTTGTAATTAGTGGTTAGAGGTAATTACAACTTTTTGTATGTTGCTGACCAACTACAAGTTGTAGTGCTATCTTTAATCCAAGCTTTTGAATAATGGCTTTCCCTCTGTGTGATATTAAGACAGTTTCAATCTAACTTGCACTGTTTTTTTGTCCACCAGGTCCTTGCACTGTATCCCCAGTTACCATGTCACCTGTATCACTGCCTTAGCATCAACTACCTCTGCCCAGCAGCTTCTGAGACCTACCGCATCATACTAACTTTGCAGCGGGCAGAGTGGTTGAAAGACAGGCTACAAGATGAGGGAAAATTGGCTCAATTATGGTCCGTAACCTGGTTGCCCCATTTGTGTAATGCTTTAAGCTCCAGAGAGAGCTCCCTACAAAACAATGCTGCCACACATCTCCTCCCTACCACTCTCCGCTGCTTTCCAGAATCTTCATCTCTGATTGCGGATCAGCTTAAGGGTGCAGAGCTTTCACAGTTGCGTGGATGGATGAGCCTTGTGAGAGGGCAGAAGATGGTTTCTGGCCAAGTTGGCAAGAATGGTGTGGAGAGGCTGAGGCTTTGCCTGAAATCTGCAGATGACAATGTTCGCTTGAGTGCACTAAGCTACCTCTGCTGCAGTCCTCGGAGCAGTCAGCCCCCTTCAGTCCAAGAGATAGAGCTGCTCATGGAATTCCTGCCTTTTAATCTGAGTTGCGACAATGCTGGATTTCGTCAGCAGTTGCAGACGGTGCTGCGTAAAGCGCTGGAGAGGATGAGGGATGGGGCCCTAACTGCCTTACGCAAGGGATGTAGTCAAGAAGAAAATCTTACTAAAGCAGTAGGTGAGTGTTGACTTTTGAATGTCAATGGCAACCAGTTTGTTAGTTAAAGGGACACTAAAGTTAAAATTAAGCTGTCATGATTCAGATGGATCATGCAATTTAAAAAAAAAAAAATAGACTTACAATTTACTTCCATTATCAAAAAGTACATAGAAGGGATTTCAGAATAGATTTGTCTGTTCCTGATAGTTTCAAGTTTTTACTTTTTAACTTGTTTAATTATTGCACTTTCAAAAGTATGAATAGGCCATTTTAAGTACACTGCTCCTTCCCTTGGTAAATATGTTTATATGTTTTTGTATTCTCATCTTTACATTTATTGGCAGGGCTGGATTTTTCCACTAGTCCTGAACAAACGGTAATAAATTACAGTGGACAAGTTAGAAATTAGGCTTATTACTATATTTATTATCATTAAGTGGATTAGTATTCCCCCCCCTTCCCAGGGCATCAGCTGAATATATCCTCATGTTTCTCTGCAGGGGAACTCTATTTATGTATTTATTTTCCTTCTATGCCCATTCTTAGACTTCTTGGAGTGGCTGCTTCAGCTAAGTGTATCCTCATTGTCTCCTGTGGGAAATTATCAGCGCCACTGCAGTGCTCTGCTCATATTATGTGCTTTACTGGAAACCTGCACTGACTGCTGGATACCCCAGAAGAAGAAAGGACAGCCCCCCAGTGAGTAATTTACTGCCAGAGATAATGCATCGCCCATACTTCAGATCCTGTCCTATTTTTATGCTATTATAATGTCAGCTATGAATATTATGATCTGTAATATCGCTTCTGCACATTCACAATATGTCATATTGATAATTTAAAGTGAAAGTAAATCCTAGCATTGTACAAACGCTAGGATTGACTATTGAAACCAATAAAGGGGACTTTCATTCATTAAGTATAAGATACTTCATGTAGAAAGCTCCTTTATTTGTTTCAACCGATCGCCGTTCTTAGCTGCTACAGCAGCCCATGGCTAAAAAAATGTTTTGCTTAGAGGTGACGTTTTCACCTCCTAGCCAATAGCCGTGTGGTAAATCCGGCTTGGCGCCCATGGGAGCCGGATTTACCACACGGCTATTGGCTAAGAGGTGAAAATGTCACCTCTTAGCAAAAAATTGTTTAGCTGTGGGCTGCTGTAGCAGCTAAGAACGGCGATCGGTTGAAACAAAGGAGCTTTCTACATGAAGTATCTTATACTTAATGAATGAAAGTCCCCTTTATTTGTTTCAATAGTAAATCCTAGCGTTTGTACAACGCTAGGATTGATTTTCACTTTAAGTAACTCAGTTTACTCCCAATTCTTAATTTAAAGGGTTATCAAATTCAAAATGTAATTTCTGATAAAATGTTTCTTTATAAGCAATGAAAAAACATTGTGATATGCTTCATTTCCTGTACTTTTAAATCTCAAAATTGTGAGTTTTACTCTTAGAGGGGGTTGTAGTGCATCCTGCAGAAATCTGAACAATCGCACTACAAAATGCTACACAGTGATTGCCTGATCAGTTCACAAGCTTACTTATATCTGTCCATAATTAGCATTACAACAGGTGGTACGATACCCAACACTCAAGGCTGAAATGCAAGATAATGCAAATAAAACTGGATTTTTGAATGCTGTTAAAGAATGTATTAAATTAGCAAATCGTTTGTAGTTCAATTTTTAATTACTTATATACTAAACGTTTACTTCAACTAGTTTTCTTATTCTTACAGAGGATTTGTCCATCCTTCTTAATCATGCAAAACAGCAAGGATGCTGGGATTTCTTCTCTGCACCCATCATGCAGGCACTCGTGGGCTGTATGCAAGATAGCACTAATGAGGTAACAGCCAGTGTTTGTAGGCTCCACATAATGAACATAACTCTTACATTGGCAATCTTTTGAGCCATATTTTTAAATCCTACATTTCTAAATGTCAGATGCAAAATACTATTTTATTCCCCCCCCTAATGATTTGCTGATGTATCATTCAAAATGACTGTATCAATCAATATGTATGTAATATAATGTTTACAGCTCAGTCTTTTTGACCCAGCATTCAAGTTGAGGGGAATATGTTTAATTTATTAGGCTATCATGACTTTTATATTATCAGAACATTTACTGATCTGTAATTTTTAAGGTCATATATATTAGCAGCACAGAGTGGTATTTGTTCCCATTATCCTTTCTTTACCCGGTAATGCTCTACTCTGCACAGATACGGGACATGGCATCAGATTTATTGGTACGGTTCTTCCCACCCATCCCAGAACCTGTCACTCAAGCCTTGTTTGAGCTTGGACAGATGAACCTTTGCAACCCCCGGGTACCTGTGGCAGAAGCTGGAGCCCTTATAATGAAAACCTTGCTGCAGAGGTACATACAATTGGGGGACATGCAAGAGTCCTATAGAACTGTGCATCTTAAAGTGGGGGTTGGGTATCCCCGAAGGGGGGGCATAAAATCTATATGAGGGTCCCCTCAAGATTTCAAAAAGTACTGTGCACAGGGAGATAAGAGCAGGAGTGGTCCCTTGTACAACTGTAGGCTAAGTTGCAATTACTAACCAAATAACAGCAGGGATTCAATTAGGCTTGTGTTTTAAATGTACGTTTTGTTTGGCTAAATGTCTGCAACTCTTCACACAGCCTTGTTCATAAATGAATGCTGTTAAAATGATTTGCATTATGTCATGAGTCACCAGGGCTGTGTGCATATGTATCCAGCCCTACAGATACAAATAATAACAACAATAATATTAATATGGTGTATGTATTTGTGTCAATGTTTGTGTGAGCAGCTTTTATTTCTGTATTTCACTTATTGTGATGTAGACACATACATTTTGTACCTCCTTCAAATGTGAGCGCACACACAGTTTCATCACTTGGCTAAAAATAGCAAATGTCAAAAATTAGAATGAACATTGAGCGCAGAGTACACACAGTGCATGGATGTTGCTCATCTCCACATGTGGCAGTGAAGCCTGCATGGAAAAATTGTATAACTGTCTGTCTGACAATGGGTTTTCACTTTGGACAATATTCTAACAATGGAGGGTGTGAAAAAGTTTCCAATGTAAAAAGGGGTCCCAGGTGAAAAAAAGTTTGAGCTTTGCTATTGAGTAGTATTTTTAAAATTACTACCAGAGGCTGTAATCTTTCCAATGTTTTTTACACCAAACACACACAGGCCCTGCAAATATTTTTTCTTTCTAATAGTTGTGAGAGTCCACAAGACCTTACTCTTGGGAATTACATCACCCGGCCAGCAGGAGAAGGCAAAGACACCCCACACCAGAGCTTTAAAGGGATATTAAACTTTTTTCTTTCATGATTCAGATAGATTGGTTCAGGACCCTGGGCAGCGCTTGCTTGATTGGTGGCTACATTTACTCGCCAATAAGCAAGCACTTTCAAGGTGCTGAATCGAAAATGGCCCGGCTCCTAAGTGTACATTCCTGCTTTTCAAATAAAGATACCAAGAGAACAAAGAAAAATTGATAATAGGAGTAAATTAGAAAGTTGCTTACAATTACATGCTCTATTTGAATCATGAAAGAAAAATGTGGGTTTCATACCCCTTGAAGTATCTCTCCCACTTCCCCTTCCCTCCCAGTAGTTCTTTTCCTCATCAAGGAGAGGGCAAGATAGAAATGTTAAGTAAATTATTCTTTAGCTCGGAGGGTTTCTGAGTTATCGCCTTTGTCTTGTGATCTGCCTTATTTGGTGTTTCATCAGGATAAGGCTTTGTTACGTATGGTGTCTGGGTTTTTGCCAAAGGTAGTTTCAGTGGAAAACATTAATCAGGAAATCGTTGTTCCTTATTTATGTCCTAAGCCACAGTCTTCTAAGAAAAAGACTATTGCATAATCTGGATGTGGTTAGGGCATTGAAGATTTATTTACAGGCTACGAGGGATTTTCGTCAGTCTCAAAGCTTCTTTATCTTGTACTCAGGAAAACAGAAGGGTCAGAAGGCTACTTCGATGTCTGTCATTTTGGCTGAGGGGTTTGATTCACAAAGCTTACTTGGAGGTGGGTCATCAACCGCCTGCCAGAATTACAGCTCATTCTATTCATTCTATCTCTGCTTTCAAGAATGGGGTTTCAGTGGAGAAGATTAGGGATGTGCATTTGGATCCTTCGTGAGGATCCAATTAGGGAAGTAAGCAGCAGCTCGTGTCCCTTGGATATTTTCGTAGCCGGATTGATACTTGTAAAAGATCCCCACTCTAAAGAGTGTTGATCTTTTACAGGAATCAATCAGCTTGGGTATTAGTTCCTAAGAGTAAGGTCTCATGGACTCTGACAACCATTAGAAAGAAATCGTAATTTATTCTTGCCTGATAAATTAATTTCTTTCTTGGTTGTGAGAGTCCATGAAACTGCCCATTTTTGTTGGTGGCGGCTGTTTTTCACCTCATTACCCTACTATCTATCTTTCTTCTTTCTTCCTATCCTTGGCTATATGCACTACTGGGAGGGAAGGGGAAGAGATACTTAAAGCTCTGATGTGGTGTTTCTTTGCCTCCTCCTGGTGGCTAAGTGATGTGATTCCCAAGAGTAAGGTCTCGTGGACTCTCGCAACCAAGAAACAAATTAATTTATCAGGTAAGAATAATTAAGTTTTTTCTATTCTCTGAATAAGATTATACTAATTATACCCTTATTCAGGCCAGATGCAGTAGTTCTGTTCCCTGGAAAAGCCCCTAACACTGCATTGAGCTTCTTGACCTGTCTAGTTGAAATGCTGAAGGATCATTTCCAATGTGCAAGGGAAAACCTGTTAAAGGCAGCCACCTTCAAGCCTTTGCATGGTGAGTTTCTCTTAACACCTGCTTCAGCAAAGAAAACAAACATATTTCAGAGAATTTTGTATCTTCTTTAAGAGTTTTTAAATGTATCGTAGTCTTTTGGTTGCCTTTTCCATCTTTCTGAATTTTTTTTGTCTTGGCTCATTCACCACCTTTGCTATATCTCTTGTGTTAACGTCTGCCTCTTAAATAGGTGTGCTCAGTGCTACACGCCTCTGTTTGCTGGAGGTTCCAGCTGTCTTACAGTCCCTCTCTCATGAAAATCTTGCTCCCAGCTGGTGTTGCCTTCTGAAGGACCTAGTGAGCACTCTGCAAGAGGTCACTTCATTTATCCTAAGTGTGCTGTATGGATCAATAGGTGCTAAACCTCCAGGTATAAGATGCAATTTGCTGATATGTTTCTACATCTTTATACTTTGCCAAAAAAAAATTCTTTATTCACAATTCTGTGGCAATGGTATCAATTTAAAATAACCCATTTCATCCATGTCTCCAACAGATGCACCAGCTCCATCGTTTGCAGACATGGGTAAGGCTGTTAGTGCTTTAATTGCACGTGGACAGGGCCTTGAGGAGCTTCAAGGAGCAATACTGCTATCAGAGGAGCACAGCCTCATTATGACCTGTTGTTGGGTTTCCTTAAAGGTTAGTAGAAATTCTCCCCATAGCAAATCAGAACAACCACATGCAGAAACCTCAATTAACTTCCTAATCTTGTATGTAGAGCTGCAACAACTAATTGACATAATCAATAATAATAGATTATGAAAATAGTTGTCAATGAATCTCATAATCGATTAGTTGGTCTGTTCACAGCACCAGCTGCTTTACTCAAATGAGCTTATGCACATGGTATTCTGTTTTATGGTTATGCCCTTAGACTAAAAAGAAGTCTACAGATGCTTACTTTTCATTTTTTAGGACAGTAATAAAATAGGAGTCATCATTTGGAATGTTTATATTAAATAAGGTGATTTAGGACTGTGTTTTGCATGATATAGTGCTAAGCTTGTTATTTACACCTAAACCTAGATTGATCGGATTTGTTATTTGAATTGATGAGTACTATTATCTGTTTGCACAATTATTAGCGGATCATTTGATATTGCTGATTATATGTACTGTATAGATAAATGTGTAAGGCTTTGTCCTGTTATTGATACAGTATATAGTCATTAGCGCTTTTAACTTTTTTTTTATTTTTTTTTTTTATTTTTATTAATTGTAATATGTACCAAATTCAACCTCTATAAGTATATATCTTATTTTAAGAGTGGACTAGATATTTTATCCCTAACCTTTATAGCTGATTATTTACCATTGCATATAGATATTCAAGATATTATGTTACAATGAAGTCCAGACTTACGTTAAGAGGCCCCTTGCCAAGGAGGAAAACACTTTGCATTGGTGGAGAGCTAACAAAGATAAATATCCCACCTTGGCAAAATTGATAAAACCCTACTTATGCATCTCAACACCGTGTGAGCGTGTATTCTCTGCTGCAGGAAATATAGCTGCAAAAAGAGAGCCAGCCTCAGCTAGGAGCATGTGGACATGTTGACATTTTTGCATTTCAATGCAAAGTTTCTGAAAGAGTGAATAACAGAATGTTATAAACAGTTTTAGTCTACCTCTTTCTAGTTCTACCTCTTTTCAAACAGTTTGTGGTTTTGTTTTATTATAAAAATTTGTCCTGCTGCTTAAAAATTGGACAGTTATGTAAAAGTTTTAGTCTGAAGTTTATATTTGTAACACTCAGTATGTGGATTTTATTTTAAATATAGGGAAAAAAATGTTTTTTAGCCGATTAATCGAAAAAATAATCGTCTGATATGAAAATAATCGTTAGTTGCAGCCCTACTTGTATGGACAATTTCCTTCTTCCTTACTTGTGGGAAATACTGAACCTGGCCACCAGGAGGAGGCAAAGACACCCCATCCAAAGGCTTAAATACCTCCCCCACTTTCCTCATCCCCCAGTCATTCTTTGCCTTTCGTCACAGGAGGTTGGCAGAGAAGTGTAAGATGATTTTGGAGTAGTACCTTATGGAGGGTAGTACCCTTCGAGATGGGACTGGAGTTTTAAAGTGTCAGTAAACCTTAAAAATAATGTTATATAATTCTGCACATAGTGCAGAATTATATAACATTATGTTAGCGCAAACTTTGTAAAACATAATATACCCTATGAATTTTTAAAAAAAAACGGCTGTTTTACAGACCCGCTCTCTGTGCTCTTCTGAGCGTGTCTGTTTTTTTCACACAGCGCATCGGGCCAGCTGTATAGTCACAGCCCGACCCGACCGCGCCATTATACACAGTGCAGCTCGCTCCTGCTGTCAGACAGAGCAGGAGCGAGCTGCACTTAGTGTTATGGCGCGGTCTGGCCGTGCTGTGACTATACAGCTGGCCCGATGCGCTGTGTGAAAAAATCAGACCCGCTCAGAAGAGCACAGAGAGCGGGTCTGTAAAACAGCCGTTTTTTAAAAAAATTAGAAGGGTATATTATGTTTTATAAAGTTTGCGCTAATATAATGTTATATAATTCTGCACTATGTGCAGAATTATATAACATTATTTTTGAGGTTTACTGTCCCTTTAAGTAGTCCTGTCAGCCTTTCCCTGCATCTCCAGACCCTAACCTTCGTCAATGCTCTCACTGAGAGTCTTTCTACAAAACCATCCAGACACATATTAACAGCTCCTAGGCAATCAACGTTGATGAGTTTTGCTGCCTGCTTTTCTTCACCCAAGTCCATGTCAGAAGCGCTGCTACAATCTGTCAAACTTGAAGGACCGTGTTTCTGTTCCACGGTATAGATTCCGATAAGACCGTTTCAATTTTTACACATATTGCAAACGCTAGAAGACACAGTGTGGCTCCTTTTATCTATATGGAATCAAGGGTTAATATCTCCTGAGGGGGATTATGAACAATTGGGTTTAATCATATATGCTTTATTTTATGCTGCTTTATGTGGAAGATGTTTATGGGCTCATAGGCTGAGATTGAACATACAGGTTTCACTTTCACTTTAAAGGTTGCACAGCTTTAAAAGCTTGGCACACTTTTTCTCATAGCAGGGACGGTCCTGCATTGTGCACCATGTGACCGGAATGGTTGAGGCTTCCATTGACCAAGTTACTACCGGAGAGGAGTTTTACCTCTGTTCTGTCTGGGTTATAGGAGGTGGTGAGTGCCCCAGCCCTTGGGGGTATAAAGGTGCAATTTTTTTATTTAAAATAAAGTTAGTTTTTTCTGTAGTCCTCCGCATATCATACTTTAGCTTTGGAGGATTCTGATTCTTTAGAGGGTTCTCCCTTTATTTCAAAGAGTAATGCTTGTTTATATTGTGAGGGAGCTCTGGAATATCTGCCCTCTCATTTATGTTCCATATGCCTTTTGATAAGGGGTGTCACGGCTACCAGGCTGCAAGGGTTAAACCCCCTACCCCCCCTACTACCTCACCCCTGTTGTTTCTCAGTGGTTTTGTGCTCCTCATAGCAACCGCGATCTCTAGGAGCCTCCTGTTGCTTGTTTTGTCCCATTGGAACTTGTCTTGAAAGAGCTGTTCTCTGACCAGAAAAACCCTCCTAGGCTGGCCGGGCTCCTGAAACTCCCAGTCGGCGGCCTCACAACGGACACCCACCTAACCCAGGAGGTCATCACAAAGATAATCTCGGCGGTTACCCAGCTCATGTTAGCGGAGCTTCACCAGTCTACGGGAGGTGTTTCTTCCGCCTCCGAAGTGCAGGCTCCCTGAGCACCCAAGTACCCCATGGGGCCTTCCGGGCCTACAAAGTAGAGGAGGAAGATATTGATTGCTATCTTCAGGTTTTTGAGACCCAATGTGAACTGCAGGGGATTGCCCACGCCGACTGACTAAAGGTCCTGATTGGCAAGCTGTCTGGACGGGCTTTGGCCACTTTCCATTCCACCCCTCCAGACGACCAGAAAGACTATGGCAAGGTGAAAGACCGTATCCTTGCTCATTATGAACTCACGCCGGAGGCTCATGGGCAGAAATTCCAGGCACCAAGGAAACAAGAGGGGCAGCCTTTCGCAAAATTTACAGCATTTTTACAACCATGTTCCAGTCAAGGTCAAGGAATTGGGTCCATGATCAAAGGCCCACCACAGCAGACCAGACGGCTGTTCTGGCGGACCAGTATGCAGATGCCCGGCTCCCGCCGCCATCAAGCCCCTGGCGGCTCCCAACAGGCCTGGCCGGTCTTTATCCCCCTGGCAAAAGTCAGGGACTCCCGAGGATGCTTCGCCTGTGGGCAGCCTGGACATTTGAGGCGGGAATACAGACACCATTCTGCAGCCCAGCGAAGAGACACACAGCACACCACCTGGGTAACCGCAACAGCCCGGACCTTCCAAGCTGCGGCCCACTATGTGTATGCCCCGGCCCCAGTGGACTACCCGAATGGGCTGAAGAGGAGGTCGGCACCCTACAGGAAGCTAACTTGATGGCCCCTGATAACAGTCAGCACCACAACTAGACTGTTTGGGTCAATGGGAAGGCGGCCCAAGGATTAAGGGACTCTGGGTCCACCATTACCCTGGTTCAGCCCCATCTGGCCTCCCCGTCTACACCCACTGGGCAGACCCTTGTTGTTCGGGTGGCCAGAGGCACCACTGTCTGAGTCCCCATAGGCCGTGTCCATCTGGCTTGGGGCGCCAGGGCTTGTGCTGTCGATGTGGGTGTGATGAAGGACCTTTCCACAGAGGTCCTACTGGGAAATGACCTTGGCCGCCTCCTCGTTTCAACCTTTTTTGGGGGATACTCCCCGGACTCCTGGCCAGTGACCACCCGCGGGCAAGCCCAACGCAGCTGGAGACCCAGGTAAGACCTTCCACCCACATCCCTGAACTTCCCCGACACCCTATCCCAACATCCTATCCCGACTGCCTGACCCCGGGCCCTGCCCCCCTTCCCCATCCGCTATCCTGGGCCTCCCCCTCCGACTTTGCCCAAGAAAATCTGAGCAACCCAACCCTTGCCTCCTTCTGAGGCCGCGTAGGGGCCGACCCCCAAGGCCCAGGGGAAGAGCAATGGGAGAACGGCTTGCTGTACTGGGTCTCCCAGAGGAAGAAAGGGCCAGTGCCCAAGCGACAGCTGTTAGTACCAAAAAGGTATTGGTCCAACCTGTTGCACATAGGGCATGACATCCCCCTGGCCGGCCATTTGGGCAGCTCCTGAACCCACCACTGCCTTTCCCAAATCTTTTTCTGGCCAAGAATCACAAAAGAGATTAAGGCCTATTGCAGAAAGTGTGTGGTATGACAAAGTAGGGAAAACCGGGGACCATACCAAAGCCCCCTTAAACCCCCTCCCCATTATTGACAAACCCTTTAGCAGTGTCACCATAGATATAGTAGGGCCCTTATAGCGCCCCAGTCCCTTCGGGAAAGAGTAAATACGGTGGTAGACTATGACACCCTGGGTCCTGGGATTCTGTGGGACTTTGGCTGCTATGGAGGCTCCGGTCTGTCTGGAGGGGCGGGAATGGCGGGAAAATTGTGGGATTGTCCAGTGTCTTATCAAGATGAGCTTTGTGTGTGTTTTTCAATAAAGTCAGGTCCGGTTTCACCGGAATGCTAGTATGTCTAGTTATTTGGGTGGGCTTCAGTTAAAATCACTTTCCTGGGCTACATAGCAGCCTGTTCCAGGCAGAGGTAGGACCCTCTGGCAGAGCTACCTAGTCTGGGTAGCCGGAAACTGCCACAGGGCGGGACCCTGAGTACTGGTGCTGTCGGGCATCAGCGGTGGCTACAGGCTATGGTCAGTTGCCAGCAACTTAGCTGCAGTCGGCAGGGAGGAAGAAGGACTCGTTTGGTGGAGCTACCCAGTCGGGGTAGCCGGGGTATACGTCACAAGGGGATTATATCAAATAAGGTTGACATGTTTGATACCACTGAGCCGCCCACCTCTGAGGATTCCTCATCTAGTGATGTGCACACCCTACATGCATCTTTTTATACACATGCAGCTTCCCATTGCACTGCTAATCCTCCATCTGGAGGGGGCCTTTTTCACCAAACGTTACTGGGCAGTTTCATGTGGCGGTGTCTGCGGGCATTAGTGCTTTCCTTCGCACTGCTAAGCGCAAGCAAAAGGTTAAATCTTCCACTCCTGCCCAGGAGGCATCATGTAATTTGTCGGATATATATGATCATTTATCCAAGGATGAGGTTCTCTCTGAAACTTCAGAGTATGAACTTTCAGGGTTGGAGTCTGCTGCATATAATCCTCCGCCTGTGGAGGATCCAGTTTTTAGATTTAGGTCAGAGCGTTAACGCTTTCTACTAAAGGAGGTTTTAACTATATTAGAGGTTTCAAAGGCCGAGCTGCCAGACGAACCTCTGGGTGTTAAATTTGATGGCATCATTTATTAAGGGTGAGTGGGACAGGATTAGACTCCTCTTTCCCATCGTCTGCCTTTTAAGGATCCTGGTTCCGGGCTCTCTATGAGGGTGGGTTTTCTTTTTCCCATACCTACTTGGTTGGCGCTATTTTAACGCTTGCCACACCTAATACTAACCCGTGTGAGGCTAGTTCGTCGTTCATAGAGCCGCCGGATATAAGGATGGAAACTCTGTTAAAGAAAGTGTTTCAATCTAGGGGATATTTTCTTTACTGGTGGTGCTTGTCGCCGCAGTTGCTGGAGCAGCTACCTTTTGGTGCGTCTCCTTCTTGAAATTAATCGAGGTGGAGGGTTCCCTCGACGTTTTTCAGGAAAGAATTAAGGCCTTTTAGATTATTTTATCTGTGCTGTTATTACACAGGTTAATTAGCCTAAGGCTAAGACTTCAGGTTTTCTGCTCAGGCTAACAGATATAACTTCTAAGTCTAGTCTCGTTCCCTCTCTTTTAAGGGAAAGAGTTTGACTATCTCCACGGTTTCAGGGGCCAAGGGTGCCTTCATACCGTAAGATTAGGAGAACAAATCTAAAGGACAAAGTTCATATTTTCGTTCCTTTAGTTCTGATAAAAACCCAGCGTCAGAGGCCTCCGCTAAGCCAGAGCAAACCAAGAGTTTTTGGAAGCCGGTGCAAGAAGCCCGCCGAGACTAAGTCTGCATGAAGGGGCAGCCCCCGATCCTATTTTTGGATCGTGTAGGGGGCTTACTGTCGCTCTTTCAGAGGCTTGGTTCAGGGACGTGCAGGAGGATCCTTGGGTCTTGGAGGTCATAGCTCAGGGTTACAAGATAGGTTCAAATCTCATCCACCCAGGGGCAGATTCATCCTCTCAACCTGTCTTTAAGACTAGGAAAGAGGGAAGCCTTTCTGGGGTGCGTAAGGGATCTGTCCTCCTTTGAAGTCATTGTCCCAGTACCTATCGCAAAGAGAGGTTTGGGATACAATTCAAACATTTTCGTGGTCCCAAAGAAGTAGGGAACTTTCCTTCCAGTTCTGGACCTAAAGTGCTTAAACAAATTTCTTTAAGTCCCCTCGTCAAGATGGGGACAATAAGGTCAATCTTTCCCTTAATTCAGGAAGGGCAGTTTATGACCACTATAGATCTGAAGTAGGCATTCCTTCACCTTCCAATCCACAGGGAACACTTCCAGTTCCTCAGGTCTGTGTTCCTGGACCAGCACTTCCAGTTCATTGCACTTCTGTTTGGTCCAGCTACTGCTCCAAGAATTTTTACAAAAGTTCTAGGGGCTCTTCTAGCAGTCGCCAGAACCCGGGGTGTAGCAGTAGCTCCCTACTTGGACGATATTCTGGTACAAGCACCATCGTTTCGTCTGGCGGAAGACCTTTCGGAATTTCTCCTCTGTCTTTTTTGATCCCACAGAGGGAAGATAGAGAAAAGAGTTCTCTTATTCCAAGCACCAGGGTGGAATTCCTGGGCACGATAATAGACTCCATAGACATGAGAATATTTCTAACAGACCAGAGAAGTTGCGAGCTAGCTTCAAAATGTCTTGCCCTCCAGACTTTCTTAAGGCCATCTGTGGCTCAGTGTATGGAGGTGATTGGGGAGCTTTTTGGGGTGCCAAGAAGGAGCAGGGTCTTTGGACACAGGAGGAGAGCTCCTTACCATTCAACATCTAGACCTTTGGACAATATTTAATGCTCTGAAGACTTGGCCCCTACTGGGTTTGTCCCAATTTATCTGATTCCAATCAGACAATATGACCTCGGGGGCTTACATGAACCATCAGGGGGGAACAAGAAGCTCCCTAGCAATGAAGGAAGTATCTTGGATTCTAGAGTGGGCGGAGACCCATAACTGTTCGCTGTCAGCGATCCACATTCCGGGTGTGGACATCTGGGAAGCGGATTTTCTCGGCAGACAATCTTTTCATCTGGGGGAATGGTCTCTCCATCCCGAAGGGTTTACGGAGATATGCAACAGATGGGGGAACGCCGGAGATAGATCTCATGGCATCCCGTCACAATACCAAGCTACCCAGATATGGGTCGAGGTTCAGGGATCCTCAGGCGGAGCTAATAGATGCATTAACGGTGCCTTGGAGGTTCAATCTAATTTATCTTTTCCTGCCATTCCACTCCTTTGTCGAGTGGTGGTTCGAATCATACAGGAGCAGGCGTCAGTGATACTGATTGCTCCATCGTGGCCGCGAAGGATATGGTTTGTGGATCTAGTGGGGGATGTCATCATCTCCTCCTTGGAGGTTACCTTGTCGCAGGAATCTGCTGGAACAAGGCCCCTTTCTTCATCAAGATCTAGATTCTCTGAGGCTGACTGCGTGGAGATTGAACGCTTAGTCTTAGCCAAGAGAGGGTTTTATGAGAGTGTTATTGATACTGTCATTTAAGCTCGTAAGCCGGTTACTCGTCGCATCTATCATAAGGTGTGGAGTACCTACTTATTCTGGTGTGAAGAGCATGGTTTGTCCTGGCACAAAGTAAAGGTTGCCAGGATTCTTTCTGTTCTCCAGGATGGACTGGAGAAGGGCCTCTCAGCTAGTTAATTGAAGGGACAGATTTCGACCCTGTCTGTTTTACTGCACAAGTAGCTCGCTGAGCTTCCGGCTGTACAGTCTTTTGTTAAGGTTCTGACTAGGATCAGGCCGGTGTTGAAAGAGAATTCTCCTCGGAGTTTAAATCTTGTTCTTAAAGTTTGCATCGGATTCCGTTTGAGCCTATGCATGAGGTTGACATTAAGTTATTGTTTTGGAAGGTTATTTTTCTACTAGCTATTGCTTCTGCGCGCAGAGTCTCTGAGATTTGCTGCCTTGCAATGTGGCCCTCCTTATCTAGTGTTCCATGCTGATAAGGCTTTTCTACAAACTAAGTTAGGATTTCTTCCTAAGGTTGTGTCAAATAGCAACATCATTCAAGAAATTGTGGTTCCTTCCTTATGTCCTAATCCTTCTTCATCGAAGGAACGTTTACTGCATAATCTGGATGTGGTTCGTGCCTTAAAGTTCTATCTTCAGGCTACGAAGGAATTTAGACAAACTTCTTCTCTGTTTGTTATCTATTTTGGGAAGCGTAGGGGTCAGAGGGCCTCTTCGACTTCCTTATTTTTTTGGTTGAGGAGTATCATCTGCTTAGCATATGAGTCAACGGGTCTTAAGCATCCTCAGAGGATTACGGCTCATTCTACGAGAGCAGTGGCTTCCTCTTGGGCCTTCAAAAATGAGGCCTCTGGATCAGATTTGTAAGGTGGCTACCTGGTCCTCCTTACATACTTTTTCCAAATTTTACAAGTTTGATGTTTTTTGGTTCTGCTGAAGCAGCCTTCGGGAGAAAGGTTTTCCAGGCTGTGGTGCCCTCAGATTAGGGGCCGCCTCTCTTTTTTTACCCTCCCGTTAGCATTCAGTGTCCTTTGGAGCTTGGATATAATTTCCCACAAGTAAGGTATGCAGCTGTGGACTCTCCCTGTATTAAGAAGGAAAACATAAATTATGCTTACCAGATAATTTCCTTTCCTTCTGTACAGGGAGAGTCCACAGCTCCCGCCCGTGTTCTCCGATGGGCAGCCCTAAATTTTTATTTATTCTTCTGGCACCTTTTTCACCCTGATATTTCTCCTACTGTTCCTAGTTCCCTTGGCAGAATTACTGGGGGATGAGAGAAGTGGGGGAGGTATTTAAACCTTTGGCTGGGGTGTCTTTGCCTCCTCCTGGTGGCCAGGTTCAGTATTTCCCCCAAGTAAAGAATGCAGCTGTGGACTCTACCTGTACAGAAGGAAAGGAAATCATCTCTTAAGCATAATTTGTTTTTCTCATATTCTACTTGCCTTCATAATATCTTGGGTTTCCTTCCATTTACCCTGTTAGGAGATTGGTGTCTTATTGGGACCCTTGGTTGAAAAGCTACTGTCTGTCCCTGCTGTCCTCCTTCCTCTCATTACTGTAAAGGAATCTGTAGCAACGTATCAGGATATATTTCTGAGATGTCGACATTGGGTGAGTACTGCATTGTAAAAAGAGATGCATACAAATAAATGTTTTAGTAGAATTAAACCTGTCATTTATTTTGCCTGTTAACATTTGCTGGGTTTTGCAATTTCAAAGCAGCAAAGGGTTACACCCATTGAAAACTCTAGAGTGTGTTTATCCGGGCTCATTAAGTGATTCATGTCAGCCGATCTGAATCATCTGTGCTGAGTATACACTTTTGTTTTACTGTGCTCTTGTGGGATTTCACCATAATCTCTCAAGATTTTATAGTAAACTTGGTTAACCTCTTGGATGCGCATGACGACTCATGGTGATGAAAATCGTGTTTAGTCATCCTGGGGGGTCCCCCTACTGATCAGGATCCTCTGGACCCTTGCTCTTGACATTGGAAAGGAGACTGGAGATAGCGCCTCTGTAATAGACCCCCTCCCCCTCAGGCAAATAGCACCTTTAAGTGCATCTTCAGGTTTTTGCTACTTTAAGGGCTGTTTACCAGCATCTTACATGAATATTTGACCCCTTATGTGAAAGAGGGAATTTATTTTAAATACGGGTTCACAACCCCCTTTTAAATGTCAGGTGATCACAAGGTAATGCTGCAAGAACCTGTTCAGTGTTTTGACAAGGTATAGGGAACACTTTTAGTGCCCCTATCCCCCCCCCCATAAAACACAGAGTGGTATGGACTCTATGAAAACACAGAGGGGAACTTATACCCATAATGTTAGTAGGTAATTGCCATAAAATGGCACCTACCTAATGTATTTACAATATAGGACAGTGGCTCCAAAGGATTCCCTATCCCCTAAAGACAGCATACAACACATAAGCGAGGGGTATTGTATGCTTATGTGTTGTATGCTGTCTTTAGGGGATAGGGAATCCTTTGGAGCCACTGCCCTATAAGGAGGGATTTACCTATTTTCAAAAGAGGGGTCTTATATCCTTTTAGATAGCCGGGGGTTGCCATAGAAATGCCTTTTATCATGCTCTGGGCTGTAAAATTTCCCCTAGCACCCAAAAATAAGCACTACAGTGAGACAAGCGACCCCTCTTTCCCAGGTTGACCATGGCATCAGTGAACATCTGACAGAACTATAGGTATATAGAACTACGTGGGGGTATGCACTAAGTTGCCCCCCACAATGCAAAGACAAACTTGACATCACTTATTTAAAAACAGCAAACCAGTATCTGTCATGTTACCAGATGATTGTCATAACAATGACAAATACCTCACAGCATTGGTTCTGTTTTGGGGATTCTGGAATCCATATAAATGGCAGAACTGGGAGAATTTAAAATATGTATATTTGTGAACTTCTATATAGGATGACTTTTGGTATAACTATTTTCTATTTTTTTATTTTTTTGTGTTTTTGTTTTGGGTTGTTGTTTTTTTTTTATTTGTTTTTTTTGCTTTTCAGTATTTTTGTTCTGCTGAGTGAGTTTGGAACATGTATAAATTGTCAAAATGAGTTGAGTCACCCCTCTTGGAAATCAGAATATTGTGTCATTTTAAAATGTATCTAATATTTGTATGTTTAGATATTTTATACATTATCATTTTCTCTTGTAAGGTGTATCCAGTCCATGGGTTCATCCATTACTTGTGGGATATTCTCCTTCCCAACAGGAAGTTGTAAGAGGACACCCACAGCAGAGCTGTCTATATAGCTCCTCCCCTAACTGCCACCCCCAGTCATTCTCTTGCAACTCTCGACAAGATAGGAAGTATAAGAGATATGTGGTGACTTAGTGTAGTTTTTACCTTTAATCAAGAGTTTGTTATTTTTAAACGGTACCGGCATCGTACTGTTTTACTCCTAGGCAGAAATTAGAAGAAGAATCTGCCTGGAGGTTGATGATCTTAGCGGTTTGTAACTAAGGTCCATTGCTGTTCTCACGCATAACTGAAGAGTATGGGAAAGACTTCAGTTGGGGGAACGGTCTGCAGATTAACTGCTTTGAGGTATGTTCAGTATATTTATTTCTAGAGAGATAAGATCTAGAAAATGCTGACAGAGCCTTGTATAATTGAGGTCAGCCTGATGCAGTGATTTAACGACTGGGATCATGCTTACAAAAAAGGGTAATCTTCATGTTAATACTCATATTTCTTAGTGACAAAACGTTTACATGTTATATAGAAAGATCGTTTTTTTCTCTGAGGGTGATAAATTGTTTTTTGGGGCCTAGTTTCCACATGGCTAGTCAGATACTCCTAGGAGTATTTTCTTAAGGCCCTCTGACATCGAGTGCATGGTGGGAGGGGCCTATTTTCGCGCTCTAGATGCGCAGTTCATATTCAGACTGAGACATCCAGCTTCCCTAAAGGAGTCCTCTGGCATCTGAGGACCACTATAGAGGGCTTATTTCTTCCCTAAATCGTATTTGAGGGCAGGTAGGAGCCACAGCAGAGCTGAAGCAAGGTGTTTAACTGTTAATTAATGTTTTTTAACGTTTTTCAAATCCAGTTTGGGGCCTAAAGGGTTAATCATCCATTTGCAAGTGGGTGCAATGCTACTTTAGTCCCTTATACACACTGTAAAAATTTTGAAGAGTTTACTACTTTTTAACACTGTTTTGCAGCTTATGTGATAGTTTTTTTTCTCTTAAAGGCACAGTACCGTTTTTGTTTAATTGCTGTTTCACATTTATTAAAGTGTTTTCCAAGCTTGCTGGTCTCATTACTAGTCTGTTAAACATGTCTGACATAGAGGAAACTCCTTGTTCAATATGTTTAGAAGCCATTGTGGAACCCCCTCTTAGAATGTGTACCAAATGTACTGAAATTTCTATAAATTATAAAGACCATATTATGGCATTTAAAGATTTATCACCATAGGTTTCTCAGACTGACAAAAGGGAGGTTATGCCATCTAGCTCTCCCCACGTGTCAGAACCTATAACTCCCACTCAAGTGACGCCAAGTACATCTAGCGCGTCCAATGCGTTTACCTTACAAGACATGGCGGCATTTATGACTAATACCCTCACAGAGGTATTGTCCAAACTGCCAGGGTTACAAGGAAAGCGAGACACACCTCTGGGGCTAGAACAAATACAGAGCTTTCTGACGCTTTAGTAGCTATGTCCGATATACCCTCACAATGCTCCGAAGCCATGGCAAGGGAGTTGCTATCTGAGGGTGAGATTTCAGATTCAGGGAAGACGTTACTTCAGTCCGTTTCTGAAATGACAGCCTTTAAATTTAAGCTTGAACACCTCCGCTTATTGCTCAGGGAGGTTTTAGCGACTCTGGATGACTGTGACCCCATTGTAGTTCCAGAGAAATTGTGTAAAATGGACAAATACTTTGCAGTGCCTGTTTACACTGATGTTTTTCCAGTCCCTAAGAGGTTTTCGGAAATTATTACAAAGGAATGGGATAGACCAGGTGTTCCGTTCTCTCCCCCTCCTGCTTTTAAAAAGATGTTTCCCATTGATGTCTATATACGGGACTCGTGGCAGACAGTCCCTAAGGTGGAGAGTGCTGTTTCTACCCTAGCTAAGCGTACAACTATCCCCGTCGAGGACAGTTGTGCTTTCTTAGATCCTATAGATAAAAAATTGGAGGGTCTCCTTAAGAAATTTTTTATCCATCAAGGTTTTATTCTCCAGCCTCTTGCATGCATTGCCCCAGTTACTGCTGCAGCGGCTTTTTGGTTCGAGTCTCTTGAGGAGGCTCTACAGGTGGAGACCCCGTTAGATGATATTTTAGACAGGATTAAAGCTCTCAAGTTAGCTAATTCTTTTATTTCTGATGCCGTTTTTTCATCTAACCAAACTAACGGCTAAGAATTCAGGTTTTGCCATTCTGGCGCACATGGCGCTATGGCTTAAGTCCTGGTCAGCAGACGTTCCTTCAAAGTCTAAGCTTCTTAACATCCCCTTCAAAGGACAGACCCTATTCGGGCGGGCCTGAAGGAGATCATTTCTGATATTACTGGAGGAAAAGGTCACGCCCTTCCTCAGGATAGGTCCAATAAATTAAGGACCAAACAGAATAATTTTCGTTCATTTTGAAACTTCAAGAGTGGCGCAGCTTCAGCTTCCTCTAATGCAAAACAAGAGGGAAATTTCGCCCAGTCCAAACCAGTCTGGAGACCGAACCAGGCTTAGAACAAAGGGAAGCAGGCCAATAAACCTGCTGCCGCCTCTAAGACAGCATGAAGGAGTATCCCCTGATCCGGGACCGGATCTAGTAGGGGGCAGACTTTCTCTCTTCGCCCAGGCTTGGGCAAGAGACGTCCAGGATCCCTGGGCATTAGAGATTGTTTCCCAGGGATATCTTCTGGACTTCAAAGCTTCATCTCCAAAGGGGAGATTTCATCTCTCACAATTATCTGTAAACCAGATAAAGAGAGAGGCATTCTTACGTTGTGTTCAAGACCTACTGGTTATGGGAGTGATCCACCCAGTTCCAAGGGAGGAACAGGGGCAGGGCTTCTATTCAAATCTGTTTATAGTTACCAAAAAAGAGGGAACTTTCAGACCAATCTTGGATCTCAAGATCCTAAACAAATTTCTCAGGGTCCCATCCTTCAAGATGGAGACTATCCGAACCATCCTCCCTATGATCCAGGAGGGTCAATATACGACTACCGTGGACTTAAAGGACACGGTAGTGTCTTAGACAGGCATTACCAGTTTGTGGCTCTTCCCTTCGGGTTAGCCACGGCACCAAGAATCTTTACGAAGGTTCTAGGGTCCCTTCTGGCGGTTCTAAGGCCACGGGGCATAGCGGTGGCTCCTTACCTAGACGACATTCTGATACAGGCGTCGACTTTTCAAATCGCCAAGTCCCATATGGACATTGTTCTGGCCTTTCTAAGGTCTCACGGATGGAAGGTGAACGAAGAAAAGAGTTCTCTCTCCCCTTTCACAAGAGTTTCCTTCCTAGGAACACTGATAGATTCAGTAGAAATGAAATTTTTTCTGACAGAGGTCAGGTTATCAAAGCTTCTAGCTTCCTGCCGTGCTCTTCATTCCACTTCTCGGCCGTCAGTGGCTCAGTGTATGGAAGTAATCGGCCTAATGGTAGCGGCAATGGACATAGTTCCGTTTGCACGCCTACATCTCAGACCACTGCAACTTTGCATGCTCAATCAGTGGAATGGGGACTACACAGATTTGTCCCCTCTGCTAAATCTGGATCAAGAGACCAGGGATTCTCTTCTCTGGTGGTTATCTCGGGTCCATCTGTCCAGGGGAATGAGTTTTCCGCAGGCCAGAGTGGACTATAGTGACGACAGATGCCAGCCTTCTGGGCTGGGGCGCAGTCTGGAACTCTCTGAAGGCTCAGGGTTCGTGGACTCAGGAGGAAGCCCTCCTTCCGATAAACATTCTGGAACTGAGAGCGATATTCAATGCTCTTCAGGCTTGGCCTCAACTAGCTGTGGTCAGGTTCATCAGATTTCAGTCGGACAATATCACGACTGTAGCCTATATCAACCATCAGGGGGGGAACAAGAAGCCCCCTGGCAATGTTGGAGGTTTCAAAGATAATTCTATGGGCAGAGGTTCACTCTTGCCATCTCTCAGCTATCCATATACCAGGAGTAGAGAACTGGGAGGCGGATTTTCTAAGTCGGCAGACTTTTTTCATCCGGGGGAGTGGGAGCTCCATCCGGAGGTATTTGCCCAGCTGATTCAACTATGGGGCAAACCAGAACTGGATCTGATGGCGTCTCGTCAGAACGCTAAGCTTCCTTGTTACGGGTCCAGGTCAAGGGATCCCCAGGCAGCGCTGATAGATGCTCTAGCAGTGCCCTGGTCCTTCAGCCTGGCTTATGTGTTCCCACCATTTCCTCTCCTCCCTCGTCTGATCTCCAAGATCAAGCAGGAGAGAGCTTCGGTGATTTTGATAGCACCTGCGTGACCACGCAGGACTTGGTATGCAGATCTGGTGGACATGTCATCCTTTCCACCATGGACTCTGCCGCTGAGGCAGGACCTTCTACTCCAAGGTCCATTCAAACATCCAAATCTAATTTCTCTGCGTCTGACTGCTTGGAGATTGAACGCTTGATTTTATCAAAACGTGGTTTCTCCGAGTTGGTCATTGATACCTTAATTCAGGCTCGAAAGCCTATCTCCAGGAAAATCTATCATAAGATATGGTGTAAATATCTTCATTGGTGTGAATCCAAGGGTTACTCATGGAGTAAGGTCAGGATTCCTAGGATATTATCCTTTCTCCAAGAAGGATTGGAGAAGGGATTGTCAGCTAGTTCCTTAAAGGGACAGATTTCTGCTCTGTCTATTCTTCTGCACAAGCGTCTGACAGATGTTCCATATGTTCAGGCGTTTTGTCAGGCTTTAGTTAGAATCAAGCCTGTGTTTAAACCTGTTGCTCCGCCATGGAGTTTAAATTTAGTTCTTAAAGTTCTTCAAGGGGTTCCGTTTGAACCTCTGCATTCCATAGATATCAAGCTTTTATCTTGGAAAGTTCTGTTTTTGGTAGCTATCTCTTCGGCTCGAAGAGTTTCAGAGTTATCTGCCTTACAGTGTGATTCCCCTTATCTGATCTTCCATGCAGATAAGGTAGTTTTGCGTACCAAACCTGGGTTTCTTCCTAAGGTGGTATCTAATAAGAATATCAATCAGGAGATTGTTGTTCCGTCACTGTGTCCTAATCCTTCTTCAAAGAAGGAACGTCTATTACACAATCTTGACGTGGTTTGTGCTTTAAAGTTTTATTTACAAGCTACTAAGGATTTTCGTCAAACATCTGCAGTGTTTGTTGTCTACTCTGGACAGAGGAGAGGACGAAAGGCTTCGGCATCTTCTCTTTCTTTTTGGCTGAGAAGCATAATACGCTTAGCTTATGAGACTGCTGGCCAGCAGCCCCCTGAAAGAATTACAGCTCATTCCACTAGAGCGGTAGCTTCCACATGGGCTTTTAAAAATGAGGCCTCTGTTGAACAGATTTGTAAGGCGGTGACTTGGTCTTCGCTTCATACTTTTTCTAAATTCTACAAATTTGATACTTTTGCTTCCTCAGAGGCTATTTTTGGGAGAAAGGTCTTGCAGGCAGTGGTGCCTTCCGTTTAAGTTCCTGCCTTGTCCCTCCCTTCATCCGTGTCCTAAAGCTTTGGTATTGGTATCCCACAAGTAATGGATGAACCCGTGGACTGGATACACCTTACAAGAGAAAACAAAATTTATGCTTACCTGATAAATTTCTTTCTCTTGTGGTGTATCCAGTCCACGGCCCGCCCTGTCACTTTAAGGCAGGTGTTTTTTATTTTTAAACTACAGTCACCACTGCACCCTATAGTTTCTCCTTTTTTCTTGCTTGTCTTCGGTCGAATGACTGGGGGTGGCAGTTAGGGGAGGAGCTATATAGACAGCTCTGCTGTGGGTGTCCTCTTGCAACTTCCTGTTGGGAAGGAGAATATCCCACAAGTAATGGATGAACCCGTGGACTGGATACACCACAAGAGAAAGAAATTTATCAGGTAAGCATAAATTTTGTTTTCTATATAAATTGCTAAATGGTTCAGTGCCAAAAATATATTTTATCTTCTGCTTTCAATTATCAGTTGTTATTAAAAATATAGATATAAGATCCTAAAACTATGGACTTTTCCGTGAGCTGAACAGATGCTAAATGTGAGACATCAAAGTTTGGGTTTGAAATAATAATTAGTTAATAATGAGTCATGTGCAGCTTTTTACTATAAACACTATAAAAATAAATAAGTCATTTTCACCTAGATTACAAGTTTTGCGTTATGGCTAGGGCTGCACAATTAATCGCATATTAAATTTAAAACCGCAATTTAAAAACCGTGATAGTATGCAATTTTTAGCCCCGCCCCCTATGACGTCACTTATGACGTACAGGAAGGAGGGCTGGCTGTAACTGTTCATTGCGTGTGGGCTTCTGTAGGGAAAGGAGGGGGTGGGGGGGGAGTAGAGAGGCTATGCAGGAGCTGCGCTATGGAGGAATTTGCCGGTTCGCCTCAGCTCTGATGGCAGCAGTCACAGCTGCCTACACAGGTAAAATAAAGCCTGTTTACACAGAAACAAATGAAGCCTCTTCTTTTAAAGAAAGTATTTATTGACGCAAACAGTTCAGAAAGTGCACCACAGAAAATAGCTCAGACAGTGAAGTACAAGTGCACTTTTACTCTACTGTCTGATCTATTATCCATGGTGCACATTCTGAAATGTTTTTAAACCCTTCAACAAGACTTTCTTTTAAAGAGGCTTCGTTTTTTTTCTGATGTATAGGAAGTTCATATGTTAATCATACCACAGTTAGAATGACTGCCCAAGAGAACATGACAATGTTGTTTCAGAAGACCTAAGAACTGGCTAGTGGCTACTATGTAACCACAGCACAGGCAGCTAATTTTATTTTTGTGGTTTGTTTTTTTATGCATTTTATGCATTATGTATTGGACATTGAGAAACATTATTATTAACGTTATTATTATTAACGTATTAAGATTCTGTAGTGTTAAATAATTTTTTGATTACAAAATTAAGGTGTTAGTCATTTATAAGAAAATAGTGATTAAAATCGTAATCGCAATTTTTTGGGTCCAAAATCCCGATATCGTCCAGCCCTAGTTGTGGCTGCGCGCAAATAGCGCATGCATAATGTTTATTGCGCACTCTTCATAAAGTAGGTATTACAAGTCTGAAAAGAACATTGTTACGCATCTCGTTAACACGAATACCGCGTTTATTTCACTTGCTTATTCATGACCGCATAATGGATTACCCCATAGAAATCAATGGAAACTGAAAAATAAACTGATTTTTCATCTAACACTCGATATCGCAAGAACTACACATTGCTCTGTCACATTACGCATACAACTTAATGGACACCAATAATAATCATGTCAAATGTACAAACAACAATCGCTCACACAACATAGCAGATTCACATTCAACAATCACAATTATTTACAACAAATACTACATAACATTTACACAAAACGAGGATTCAACAAATACGTTTGGATCTGCATCACGGAAGAAAAGAACAAGAACAACAAATTACACTCTTATACACAAAGGAAACATTCACATTGGCAATTAGGAAATATTTCACAAAAATAATTATTTAGAACAGTTAACAAATACGATAAGCTCAAAAATTATTATTGGGATTTTACGATACTAAATTATGATAATGTTCTGCAAACGATCACATCGTCACATTATACACATTCCTTAAAAACATGTGGATTTAGAAACGCAATATGAGCATGCGCAAATTCAAACAACTACTCCACATTGCACACATACAAATCTTCACAACCGCACACCTGGACCTCGTTTACTTTGCAAACTGGTACATGATTAAGCATATACATAGGCTATATAAGCACGCTCTGAACATGGATACTTTGACTGTATTACTTTTTCGGGACGGGTACAGGTCTAGGCGTTGGAGGTTAGATATAGTCAGAGAGAGAGAGAGAGATAGTGATAGAGTGTGTGTACGAATCAGTCTGGGTGAGTGTGCGAGTGCCGCTTTGTTTTTCATTCCTTACACATAGTTAAACATATATTTACTTTCATTTACACGCAAACACATTCAATACATACATACACATAGCAGTAACACTACATACACACACACACACACTCCATATCCCATTCCCTTTAATCCTATACCCATCCCATAGTTATATTTTGTTAATTTTAGACCAACTTTTTTTTTACACACCCTCATTTAGTGCTTTTTTATACGTTTGTCTGTTTCTTACTACCCCTTACCCTATTTTATAAAACCCATTCACACTTTGAGCACTTTTTACCTTTTTCCCATTATTTTGCCCCCCCTTTCATTTGTGCACTTTCACCTTCTGAAAAGGTATGGCGGAAAGGAGGAGTAGGGACGAGATTAGGGACAAGATTAGTGAGGAGATTAGGGAGGAGAGTGGGAGAGGAAGGGGGAGAGGTCAGGGTGGGTGGGCCAAGCCACATTGTTGAAGACGAACAAGTGGCTTGGCCCAGTGGGACAAGGCAGGAGCGCAGAGAGGGTGCAATACAGTCTGGAGAACAGAGGCTCACATCACAGGGGAAGCTCAGGGAAGAGAAGGAGGCCCTTATAATGGCCTATATGGCGAGGGCTAGGAGGCTGCAGGCACTGAAGGCTACCCCTGCAACAAAGAAAAGGTTATGGGGGGACATCAGGGATGCTGTCAACGCAGTGAGGGAGTTCAGCACCCCTATCGCGACTACAAAAGCGAGCTCAAGAAAAAAATGTCGGAGAGGCAAGCGACTACTGGGACCGGTGGCGGCCTGGAGCAGAGATTCATCTACAGCTGCTGGGAGGAAATGCGTCCCAATATCTCTGAAGTGGCCTTAGTCGGTATCCAAGGAGGGATTGATATCGGGAACCTGCACTTCTCATCTTCTGGTAAGGACATTTACTAATCTCTTTTCATCCACCTCATAACTCATTTGCACTCAAAATAAATTATGGATATGACTAACACAATTTTACGCTTTTTTAAACATTATTCCGAAAACGCATTCAGAATTACCTTGAGAAAGTTGTTTTTGAAGAAAAGCTATCACATATAGTATCTAGTCTCCAGATTATGTGTGCATTTAAACATATTTAAGACGCACACAAAAATACATTAATATTGACCATCTAGATATCCGAAAGACGGGTTTTCAAATACGTAAATCGTGTAGATTTTATTTGGATATGATTGAATTACTAAGGCAGCCCCTTAATACACTTTCAAATAAAACATTTACATCTTTTATTTGGAACTGTGCTATCTCTTATTCCTTTAATTTTAAAATATACAGAGTCTGCTCCTCCTTCACCCAGGCATGAGAGTGGTGCAGAAGGTGTCACGCCACCTCGGAGAGAACAGGAGGATACCGCTGCAGAAGATACCCCTGCAGCAACCCCCCCCCCCCACAATGCCCGAGGTGGAGCTGATGAGGGTCTTCCTACAGGAAATGCAGGACTCCCAGAGGGCACAACAGACACACACACAGTTTATGACCAACGCTGTGAACATCCTGATAGGACAAACAAATATGGTAAATGTTCTAAATAACATATTTCAGGTCCTCTGGGAGGGGCAGGCAGACCATATCCAGAAATGGGAAGACCACAAGAGCCTGGACCATCAGCTCCTGTGACTCCTCCATCTCCTACTCTGCCTGGTCAATCCCCAATCACTCACAGTACTCCTCCTCCCCCTCTTCCCCAACCATCTCCAATGAGGACACGTCTGAGGAGACATTTGACCACTCCAGAGCCCCACTGTCGTGGGAAGAAGGGAAGGAGGAAGAAGTAATTTATGTTTATATATTATTGTTTTTAATTTTAAAGTTAATGTGTAAAGGATAATTATGTGATGATGTTGTCTTCTTACACTTGTGGAGCACACACAGCTTCTATGGGACCGGGTCCATGGAGGCAGATTGTTTGCAGAGTGTGTTTTACAAGTGTGTTGAGACAACATCATCACACGCTGTCCTTGTTGATTAGATTGATTTGTTTTTGTGATGTGATGTCCAAACGTGTTCTCCTAATACAAACTAAGGACCATTACAATTATACCTGATGGTATAACACTGTGTTGATGCAAACAACATAGCTTAAACAAGAACATATGCTAACATATACTAATCCTTATGGCTTATTGGTATATCTACATGTGCTTGTTAAATATAGCAAATATTGTATTTATTTAAAAAGCCTGTATGCCATATTTCTTTCGGTGTGTTCTGTGTTGACAACATTGAATATGTAAAATAAAGTGTATTTTTGGAAAGCTAGCTTAAAGTGTTTGACTTATTTTGGAAATGTATTTCATTTAAAGGTGCGTGAAAGCAGAAAATTCTCTTTCATGATTTTGACAGAGAGTAACATTTGAAACAAGTTTCACATTTACTTATATTATTATTTAATTTGCTTCATTGTCTTGTTATCCTTTGCTGAAAGGTTTATCTAGGAACGCTCAGGAGCAGCAAAGAACCTAGCTTCTATCTGCTGATTGCTGGCTGTATATATATACCGATTGTCATTGCCTCACCCATGTGTTCACTTAGAAACCAGTAGTGTATTGATGCTCCTTCAAAAAATTATACCAAGAGAATGAAGCAAATTTTATAATAGAAGTAAATAGGAAAGTTGTTTAAAATTGCATGTTCTACATAACTAATCAAAGATACATTTAGGGTTACATGTCCCTTTAAGAGTTACATTTGAATTTCATGCTCACAGTGCTATATTATTTGGATAACAACAATGTTGAATCGATACTTGACACAATATTCAACATTTAAATAAATAATACATTTTAGGACATAACATCTCTAAAAAGTATACATGATTTATTATATGTTACACAATTAAAATATACATTATATATCATATGATATAGGGGAATGCAAATTGAAAAATGACTTCAAATGCTCATGCTCATGTTTCGTAAATTACAATGTATACAATTAAACACAACACATAAATTATTTGTTAAGGAGAAAATGTTGTTGACAAACATATTAAACAAGATGGAGTATATTCATCGCAGAACATTCATGGATTATCACTTTGTCTCAAAATATATTCAGGATCAACAACACATTGACTTCATGCGTTTCTTCCATGAGACAGCCATCAGTCAAAATATTTTAGATCTTTTATCTATGTTTCAACAATGTAAAAGATTGACACAATCTTTAAACTCAGAAAATCATGGTTTTAAACTTGTGTTCTCATTCGCCAACATGGTGAATCCAATATCGCGGATCAACGTTATCTAATCAAACTACAGAATTTACACCTTTGCATGTGATGTCTTACGCATCATGGTGCATCAAATGTCGCGGAACAACGTGATTCAATAAAGTTACTGAATTTACACCTTTGTATGTCAATAACAATTGTATTTCTATTTCAAAAACTAACATGTGCTATATTGTTAAATAGCAACATGTTTGTTCTATGTGATGGACATCTTCACATAATGTAACACTGGATTACATAATAATGTGATATGTGAAATATAATTCATTGTTGTTAATAAATATATATTTCATTAGAATAGTAAGATTAGGAATTATTTAGGAAGCATCAAGGTTTAACATAGAAAACTCCTTAGTGACCAGAGTACTTTTTAATTTTCTGACCGTTAAGGACCAGGGCTATTTTTACATTTCTGCGGTGTTTGTGTTTAGCTGTAATGTTCCTCTTACTCATTTACTGTACCCACACATATTATATACCGTTTTTCTCACCATTAAATGGACTTTCTAAAGACACCATTATTCTCATTATATCTTATAATTTACTATAAAAAAAAAAGATAAAATTATGAGAAAATGGAAAAAAACACCCTTTTTCTAACATTGACCCCCAAAATCTGTTACACATCTATAACCACCAAAAAACACCCATGCTAAATAGTTTCTAAATTTTGTTCTGAGTTTAAAATACCCAATGTTTACATGTTCTTTGCTTTTTATTTGCAAGTTTTTTCTTGTTATATTGTTTCTGCAGTGTTGGATCCCCCCTTAGCCCCCAACCTCCCTGATCCTCCCCCGTACAGCTTTCTAACCCTCCCCCCTCTACCTACTTGCCATCTTGGGTACTGGCAGCTGTCTTCCAGTACCCAGTTTACCCCCAAAAATGTTTTTTTTTTAATATTAAAAATAAAAGTATTTTCTATAGTGTAGCTGCCCCTCCCTCAATGTCCAGGGTGCTAAACCAAAAATTGTCTGGCTCCTTAGCTTAGATGCCTTCTTTCCATCTTAATAGGAGGAGAGACTACGGCTTCATTCCTTACTTGTGGGAATACAGAACCTGGCCACCAGGAGGAGGTAAAGACACCCCAGCCAAAGACTTAAATACCTCCCCCACTCCCCTCATCCCCCAATCATTCTTTGCTTTTCCTCACAGGAGGATGGCAGCGAAATGTCAGAAGACTCAGAGTAGTCTCTTTTGGAGGGTAGTACTCTTCGCTATGAGACTGGAGTTTTAAGTAGTCTTGTCAACTTCTTAGTGAGAGCATAGACGAAGGTTAGGGTCTGGAGATGCAGGGAGAGTCTTTCTGTGAAACCATCCAGACTCGTATTAACAGCTCCTAAGCAATCAGTGTTGACGAGTTTCACTGCCTGCTTCTATCACTCAAGTCCATGTCAGGTGCGATGCTACAAGACTGTCAAACTTGAGAGGCTGTGTGTCCCATGGCGATGGTTCCGGTAAGATCGTTTCATTTTATTTCATATGATAACATAAGTGTGACTCCTTTATCTGTAATGGAATCAGGGTTAATATCTCTGGAAGGGGATTATTAAACAGGGGGGATTTATACATGATTTGCTTTATTATGTTTTATGCTGCGACATGTGTGAGATGAGGCTCTGGAAGATGTGAGAACATTAAGGTTTTGAATAACTGCGCAGCCTGTCAATTTGGCACGCTTTCTTCCTGCTGCAGGGGCGGTCCTACATGGCAATCCATGTGACCGGTTGTGGCCTCATTAACTTCCTCTTTCCTGACTGATCAGTTTACGGGAGACGAATCAGTTTTCTTTGTGGGGCCTGGGTCATAGGAGATGTTGAGTGCCCCGGCCATTGGGGGTATAAAGGTGCCATTTAATATTTTTCTGTAGTCCATTGTAAAAGCGCAAGCTATGGAGGACTCTGATGCGTTAGAGGGTACTCCCTCTTTAATAAAATCTAATACCTGTTTTTATTGTGAGGAGGCTACGGTGTATGCGCCTGCTCAATTATGTTCCACATGCCTTGATAAAGTAGTTATATCTTAAAAGAACAAGATGTTTAGTACTACTGAGCCGTCCACTTCTGAGGGGTCTCTGTCCTGCGAGGTGCGTTCCCTGCTATCATCTCCTATTACACATGCAGCTCCCCATTGCACTACTAATCCTCCTTCGGGAGGGGACCGCTTACCACCAGACTTTTCTGAACAGTTGCAAACGGCAGTGTCTGCGGCATTTAGTGTTTAACCCTCGCCCTGCTAAGCGCAAGCAAAAGGTTAAATACTGCTATCCTTCCCAGGGGTCATCTACCAATTTGTTGGATTTATCTGATACTAGCTAATTCGTTTATTTGTGATGCAAATATGCAGATTATACGCTTAAATGCCAAGACATCAGGCTTTTCTGTTCTAGCCTGCAGGGCTCTATGGTTAAAGTCTTGGTCGGCTGACATGACTTCCAAATCTAGATTACTTTCCCTTCCATTTAAGGGGAAGGTCCTTTTTGGTCCAGGTCTGGACTCTATCATATCCACTGTCGCTGGGGGCAAGGGTGCCTTTTTGCCGTAGGATAAGAAGAATAAAGCTAAAGTACATGGTCCTAATTTTCGTCCCTTTCGTTCGGATAAGTCCCAACGCCAGCAGCCCTCCAAAGTCAAAGGGAACTTGGAAACCATCTCAATCTTGGAACAAATCCAAGCAGAACAAGAAGCCCGCCGAAACAAAACTGGCATGAAGGGGCGGCCCCCGATCCGTTACTGGATCGTGTTGGGGCAGACTATCTCTCTTTGTGGAGGCTTGGCAGGGAGGCGTGCAAGACCCTTGGGTTCTGGAGGTCATTGCCCAGGGTTACAGGATAGGTTTCAAATCTCATCCACCCAGGGGCAGATTCCTCTTATCATACCTGTCTTCAATACCAGCAAAACGAGATGCCTTTCTAGAGTGTGTGACGGATCTCTCCTCCCTAGGGGGGTCATTGTACCAGTACCTCTAGCAGAGAGAGGTCTGGGATACTACTCAAACCTTTTTGTGGTCCCAAAGAAGGTGGATACGTTTTGCCCATTTATACCAGTTTATCAGATTCCAATTGGACAACATTACCTCGGTGGCTTACATCGACCATCAGGGGGGAACGAGAAGCTCCCTAGCCATGAGGGAAGTATCTCGGTTTCTGGATTGGGCGAAGGTCCGCAACTGCTCGCTGTCAGCGATCCACATTCTGGGTGTGGACAACTGGGAAGCGGACTTTCTCAGCAGACAATCATTTAATCCGGGGGAATGGTCTCTCCATCCCAAGATGTTTGCGGAGATTTGCAACTGATGGGGGACGCCGGAGATAGATCTCATGGCGTCCAGACTCAATACCAAGCTACCCAGATATGGGTCGCGGTCCAGGGATCCCAGGCAGAACTGATAGATGCCTTAGCAGTGCCCTGGGGGTTCAACCTAGTTTACATTTCCCCCCCGTTGCCACTTCTACCTCGAGTAGTGGCCCGCATAAAGCAGGACCAAGCTTCGACTATTCTAATTGCTCCATCGTGGCCGCGAAGACTGTGGTTTGCTGACCTGGTGGGGATGTCATCATCTCCTCCATGGAGGTTACCCTGCTGGTACAGGGTCCCTTTGTTCATCGCAATCTAGATTCTCTGGGGCTGACTGCTTGGAGATTCAACGCTTAGTCCTATCCAAGAGAGGGTTTTCTGAGAGAGTGATTGATACTCTCATTCAAGCTAGAAAGCCGGTCACTCATCGCATCTACCATAAGGTGTGAAGGACCTACTTATTCTGGTGTGAAGAACAAGGATTCTCTTGGCATAAGGTCAGGGTATCCAGGATTCTTTCCTTTCTCCAAAAGGGTTTGTCCCTTTAAGGTCTGCCTCCTTTTTACCCTCCCGTTTTCATTCAGTGTCCTCTAGAGCTTGGGTATGTGTTTCTCACAAGTAAGGAATGAAGCCGTGGACTCTCCTCATATTAAGATGGAAAACATAAATTATGCTTACCAGATCATTTCCTTTCCATCTGTATGAGTAGAGTCCACGGCCCCAGCATGTTTTCTCTGTTTGGCGGACCTAAATTAGTTTTTTTGTACTTCTGGCACCTGTTATACCCTGATATTGCTAGTTCTGTTCCTTGTTCCCTCGGCAGAATGGCTGGGGGATGAGTGGAGTGGGGGAGGTATTTAAGCCTTTTGGCTGGGGTGTCTTTGCCTCCTCCTGGTGGCCAGGTTCTGTATTCCCACAAGTAAGGAATGAAGCCGTGGACTCTCCTCATACAGATAAAAAAAGGAAATGATCTGGGTAAGCATAATTTGTTTTTTCAAATAAAGATAGCAAGAAAATGAAGAAAAATTTATAATAGGATTAAATTAAAAAGTTGCTTAAATTGCATGCTCTATCTGAATCATGAAATAAAAAAAATTGGGTTTAGTATCCCAATTGGTTTAGTAAAAATAATTTTTATGTCCCTTTTAATGTTTATTTCTTATACAAAAGTGATTCTTAACTTTTTCATTTTTTTACTTTTAGGCATCTTTGGTTTACTTTACAGACTCGCATAACAATCATTACAGATAGTTTTGTGATTTCACTAATATAATAATAAAATTTTTTTTATTAAAAGCTCTGTGAACTACCAACAATATATAAGAAATATTACATGATATGTTGCACTAAGACTGCAACTTAAAACTGAAAGTTTATATTCAAAGAAACATACATTTAGCAATTTGGGGACGTTTAACTGTGAGCCTACATTTTGTGTGACTCCCTTAGTTGGTTATGACACTTTTTGTAGTGCATCACCAGTGTTTTAGTATGTAAGTCTGTGTTTGTTCTTTAGGCTAGTAGTGACGTTGTAAATGTTCTTATTTCCTGCAGGGGGCAGTAGATGGATGTAGTACAGGATTTACCAAGCTTTGCAGTGCTTTACTTTGTCATGAAGATTCAAAATTACGAGACATCCCCAGGGAGATTATGGAGCAGGTATGAGTCTGAAGAAAAAGGACCTTTTTCTTAGAAACAGGATATCTAGTTATCAAACCAGATACATTAGTGCAAATGTAATGGATGGAGATGCTAATTACTTTAATAACATGCTATGAGGGCTCTTGTTACTGAATTGATTAGTTATTTGTTAAAGTGATAAAGTTTCAAGGAATTCTTCTTTTTTCTTTTTTTTTTTAGAGGTTTTCTGATAAAAACAAAGCCATAAAAGACGGTCTTGTCTTACTGGGGATAACACTTGTGCTTGTTTCATTTCATTAGAATCTGTCTTGAATATATTCGTTTATTTTTATACTCTGTCTTTAGCTTCTGTCTTCTTTTTCAAGGTACTCCTTCTTTCTGTCTCTCATTTGCAGGCCCTGGTAGAGTCTCAGTCTCAGAACTCTCTCTCTGTAACTCGCAGAGGTGCAGGTTTCCCTGTTCTCCTCCAGTGCATCCTAAATGCAGAGGGTCCCCAGCGCCCACTGTTAGAGTCCTGCGTATCGTCCTTGCTGGAGTTAGCTGAGAAGCCTTTGCCCTCAGAATGGGACCAAACTCGAGACCTACCACAGGTAACTTGGCTGTAGATCTCTGATATAAATGTACTATAGTAAAATGAGATTAAAATAATTGTCATGTGGGGGGTGCCTATGTGTGCTGTGTTATCTGCTGTCAGGTGGGGGGTGCCTATGTGTGCTCTGTATCTGCTGTCAGGTGGGGGGTGCCTATGTGTGCTGTGTATCTGCTGTCAGGTGGGGGGTGCCTATGTGTGCTGTGTATCTGCTGTCAGGTGAGGGGTGCCCATGTGTGCTCTGTATCTGCTGTCAGGTGAGGGGTGCCTATGTGTGCTCTGTATCTGCTGTCAGGTGAGGGGTGCCTATGTGTGCTGTGTATCTGCTGTCATGTGGGGGTGCCTATGTGTGCTGTGTATCTGCTGTCATGTGGGGGTACCTATGTGTGCTGTGTATCTGCTGTCAGGTGGGGGGTGCCTATGTGTGCTCTGTATCTGCTGTCATATGGGGGTGCCTATGTGTGCTCTGTATCTGCTGTCAGGTGGGGGGTGCCTATGTCTGCTCTGTATCTGCTGTCATGTGGGGGTGCCTATGTGCTCTGTATCTGCTGTCAGGTGGGGGGTGCCTATGTGTGCTCTGTATCTGCTGTCAGGTGGGGGTGCCTATGTGTGCTGTGTATCTGCTGTCAGGTGGGGGTGCATATGTGTGCTCTTTATCTGCTGTCAGGTGGGGGGTGCCTATGTGTGCTGTGTATCTGCTGTCAGGTGGGGGTGCCTATGTGTGCTCTGTATCTGCTGTCAGGTGGGGGGTGCCTATGTGTGCTCTGTATCTGCTGTCAGGTGGGGGGTGCCTATGTGTGCTTTGTATCTGCTGTCAGGTGGGGGGTGCCTATGTGTGCTCTGTATCTGCTGTCAGGTGGGGGTGCCTATGTGTGCTCTGTATCTGCTGTCAGGTGGGGGTGCCTATGTGTGCTGTGTATCTGCTGTCATGTGGGGGTACCTATGTGTGCTGTGTATCTGCTGTCAGGTGGGGGGTGCCTATGTGTGCTCTGTATCTGCTGTCATGTGGGGGTGCCTATGTGTGCTCTGTATCTGCTGTCAGGTGGGGGGTGCCTATGTCTGCTCTGTATCTGCTGTCAGGTGGGGGTGCCTATGTGCTCTGTATCTGCTGTCAGGTGGGGGGTGCCTATGTGTGCTCTGTATCTGCTGTCAGGTGGGGGTGCCTATGTGTGCTGTGTATCTGCTGTCAGGTGGGGGTGCATATGTGTGCTCTTTATCTGCTGTCAGGTGGGGGGTGCCTATGTGTGCTGCTGTATCTGCTGTCAGGTGGGGGTGCCTATGTGTGCTCTGTATCTGCTGTCAGGTGGGGGGTGCCTATGTGTGCTCTGTATCTGCTGTCAGGTGGGGGTGCCTATGTGTGCTTTGTATCTGCTGTCAGGTGGGGGGTGCCTATGTGTGCTCTGTATCTGCTGTCAGGTGGGGGTGCCTATGTGTGCTCTGTATCTGCTGTCAGGTGGGGGGTGCCTATGTGTGCTCTGTATCTGCTTTCAGGTGGGGGGTGCCTATGTGTGCTCTGTATCTGCTGTCAGGTGGGGGGTGCCTATGTGTGCTCTGTATCTGCTGTCATGTGGGGGGTGCCTATGTGTGCTCTGTATCTGCTGTCAGGTGGGGGGTGCCTATGTGTGCTCTGTATCTGCTGTCAGGTGAAGGGTGCCTATGTGTGCTCTGTATCTGCTGTCATGTGGGGGGTGCCTATGTGTGCTCTGTATCTGCTGTCAGGTGGGGGGTGCCTATGTGTGCTCTGTATCTGCTGTCATGTGGGGGTGCCTATATGTGCTCTGTATCTGCTGTCAGGTGGGGGGTGCCTATGTGTGCTCTGTATCTGCTGTCAGGTGGGGGGTGCCTATGTGTGCTCTGTATCTGCTGTCATGTGGGGGTGCCTATGTGTGCTCTGTATCTGCTGTCAGGTGGGGGGTGCCTATGTGTGCTGTGTATCTGCTGTCAGGTGCGGGTGCCTATGTGTGCTCTGTATCTGCTGTCAGGTGGGGGGTGCCTATGTGTGCTCTGTATCTGCTGTCAGGTGGGGGGTGCCTATGTGTGCTCTGTATCTGCTGTCAGGTGGGGGGTGCCTATGTGTGCTCTGTATCTGCTGTCAGGTGGGGGGTGCCTATGTGTGCTCTGTATCTGCTGTCAGGTGGGGGTACCTATGTGTGCTCTGTATCTGCTGTCAGGTGGGGGGTGCCCATGTGTGCTCTGTATCTGCTGTCAGGTGGGGGGTGCCCATGTGTGCTCTGTATCTGCTGTCAGGTGGGGGGTGCCCATGTGTGCTCTGTATCTGCTGTCAGGTGGGGGGTGCCCATGTGTGCTCTGTATCTGCTGTCAGGTGGGGGGTGCCTATGTGTGCTCTGTATCTGCTGTCAGGTGGGGGGGTGCCTATTTGTGCTCTGTATCTGCTGTCAGGTGAAGGGTGCCTATGTGTGCTCTGTATCTGCTGTCAGGTGAGGGGTGCCCATGTGTGCTCTGTATCTGCTGTCAGGTGGGGGTGCCTTTGTGTGCTCTGTATCTGCTGTCAGGTGGGGGGTGCCTATATGTGCGCTGTATCTGCTGTCAGGTGGGGGGTGCCTATGTGTGCTCTGTATCTGCTGTCAGGTGGGGGGTGCCTATGTGTGCTGTGTATCTGCTGTCAGGTGGGGGGTGCCTATGTGTGCTGTGTATCTGCTGTCAGGTGGGGGGTGCCTATGTGTGCTGTGTATCTGCTGTCAGGTGGGGGGTGCCTATGTGTGCTCTGTATCTGCTGTCAGGTGGGGGGTGCCTATGTGTGCTCTGTATCTGCTGTCAGGTGGGGGGTGCCTATGTGTGCTCTGTATCTGCTGTCAGGTGGGTGTGCCTATGTGTGCGCTGTATCTGCTGTCAGGTGGGTGGTGCCTATGTGTGCTCTGTATCTGGTGGAGGGTGCCTATGTGTGCTGTGTAGTATCTGCTGTCATGTGGGGGTGCCTATGTGTGCTGTGTATCTGCTGTCAGGTGGGGGGTGCCTATGTGTGCTCTGTATCTGCTGTCAGGTGAAGGGTGCCTATGTGTGCTCTGTATCTGCTGTCAGGTGGGGGGTGCCTTTGTGTGCTCTGTATCTGCTGTCAGGTGGGGGGGTGCCTATGTGTGCTCTGTATCTGGTGGAGGGTGCCTATGTGTGCTGTGTAGTATCTGCTGTCATGTGGGGGTGCCTATGTGCTCTGTATCTGCTGTCAGGTGGGGGGTGCCTATGTGTGCTCTGTATCTGGTGGAGGGTGCCTATGTGTGCTGTGTAGTATCTGCTGTCATGTGGGGGTGCCTATGTGCTCTGTATCTGCTGTCAGGTGGGGGGTGCCTATGTGTGCTCTGTATCTGCTGTCAGGTGGGGGGTGCCTATGTGTGCTGTGTAGTATCTGCTGTCATGTGGGGGTGCCTATGTGCTCTGTATCTGCTGTCAGGTGGGGGGTGCCTATGTGTGCTCTGTATCTGGTGGAGGGTGCCTATGTGTGCTGTGTAGTATCTGCTGTCATGTGGGGGTGCCTATGTGCTCTGTATCTGCTGTCAGGTGGGGGGTGCCTATGTGTGCTCTGTATCTGCTGTCAGGTGGGGGGTGCCTATGTGTGCTCTGTATCTGCTGTCAGGTGGGGGGTGCCCATGTGTGCTCTGTATCTGCTGTCAGGTGGGGGGTGCCCATGTGTGCTCTGTATCTGCTGTCAGGTGGGGGGTGCCTATGTGTGCTCTGTATCTGCTGTCAGGTGAAGGGTGTCCATGTGTGCTCTGTATCTGCTGTCAGGTGGGGGTGCCTATGTGTGCTCTGTATCTGCTGTCAGGTGGGGGGTGCCTATGTGTGCTCTGTATCTGCTGTCATGTGGGGGTGCCTATATGTGCTCTGTATCTGCTGTCAGGTGGGGGGTGCCTATGTGTGCTCTGTATCTGCTGTCAGGTGGGGGGTGCCTATGTGTGCTCTGTATCTGCTGTCATGTGGGGGTGCCTATGTGTGCTGTGTATCTGCTGTCAGGTGGGGGGTGCCTATGTGTGCTGTGTATCTGCTGTCAGGTGGGGGGTGCCTATGTGTGCTGTGTATCTGCTGTCAGGTGGGGGGTGCCTATGTGTGCTCTGTATCTGCTGTCAGGTGGGGGGTGCCTATGTGTGCTCTGTATCTGCTGTCAGGTGGGGGGTGCCTATGTGTGCTCTGTATCTGCTGTCAGGTGGGTGTGCCTATGTGTGCGCTGTATCTGCTGTCAGGTGGGTGGTGCCTATGTGTGCTCTGTATCTGGTGGAGGGTGCCTATGTGTGCTGTGTAGTATCTGCTGTCATGTGGGGGTGCCTATGTGCTCTGTATCTGCTGTCAGGTGGGGGGTGCCTATGTGTGCTCTGTATCTGCTGTCAGGTGGGGGGGTGCCTATGTGTGCTCTGTATCTGCTGTCAGGTGGGGGGTGCCCATGTGTGCTCTGTATCTGCTGTCAGGTGGGGGGTGCCTATGTGTGCTCTGTATCTGCTGTCAGGTGGGGGGTGCCCATGTGTGCTCTGTATCTGCTGTCAGGTGGGGGGTGCCCATGTGTGCTCTGTATCTGCTGTCAGGTGGGGGGTGCCCATGTGTGCTCTGTATGTGCTGTCAGGTGGGGGGTGCCTATGTGTGCTCTGTATCTGCTGTCAGGTGGGGGATGCCCATGTGTGCTCTGTATCTGCTGTCAGGTGGGGGATGCCCATGTGTGCTCTGTATCTGCTGTCAGGTGGGGGGTGCCTATGTGTGCTCTGTATCTGCTGTCAGGTGGGGGGTGCCCATGTGTGCTCTGTATCTGCTGTCAGGTGGGGGGTGCCCATGTGTGCTCTGTATCTGCTGTCAGGTGGGGGGTGCCTATGTGTGCTCTGTATCTGCTGTCAGGTGGGGGATGCCCATGTGTGCTCTGTATCTGCTGTCAGGTGGGGGGTGCCTTTGTGTGCTCTGTATCTGCTGTCAGGTGGGGGGTGCCTATGTGTGCTCTGTATCTGCTGTCAGGTGGGGGGTGCCTATGTGTGCTCTGTATCTGCTGTCAGGTGGGGGGTGCCTATGTGTGCTCTGTATCTGCTGTCAGGTGGGGGGTGCCTATGTGTGCTAAACATCATTCTGTTACCGCCATACAGGTATCGGCAGTACATGCCTTGCAGACAATGCTCCACTCAGCAGGCTTGCGCATGGTACTGCTCTCCCATGCTGTTCCTATGATGTCACTTGCTCTTCGTTCTCTGCGCTCAGGTTGCTGGGCCATGCGCAACGCAGCTTTACAGCTTTTCAGTAAGTTATGCCACAGTACTTTGATAGATTACAAACACAAATTAATGTATAATAAATTGTAATAAACAAATAAACATAGGATAATTATATATTTTTAAAAAGCTAATCTTCTAAAGGTTTATTCTAGCCTACAATGAATTACAGCAGTTTGTTTAAGTATCTCTTTTCTTTCAGGTGCTCTTGCAGGCAGCATGCTAGGACTATCTCGCAGTGACAGTGACCACTCGGTGCAGAGCACTCTATCGGTAGCTACTCTGCTGAAGAGATTCCCAGGACTACAAGATGTGCTGCTGAAGGAACTGTACAGTGGTCTGTGTTCGGGAACAACATTGCATCCTACTCTGCATCCAACCCTGACATTGCTTGCCAGGCTCCACCCAGGAGGAAATAGTGAGGCAAGGTAGAGAGAGACTTTGCAGAGAAGGGAGGGTTTATGGTAAACTATTTGAAAGTTTGCTTAGGAGACAATTGGATTCTTTATTGGGGAAAGGCAGTTGGAATGATTAAAAGTGATGTTTTGTTGCTTCAATGTAATCTGTTTTTGTCATCAGCTATTTCGTGAAGCCCTTGTTGGACCTGGCAGGAAACCCTCTCTATGCAGTGCGTGTCATGGCAGCCCGTGCCCTTGTACCTGTAGTCCAGATGGCTGATTACCACACCCTTCTGTTTGAGTTAGTAGGGAAACTTCCCAGTGCAAATGAAAGGATATCCCACAATGCATTGCATGGCCATCTGCTGCAGTTACAGGCTTTGCTCACACAAGCCATGCAGAAGTGGTGAGGACAGAGGACATCCTTGGAAATCTCCTTGTTTTGCTTCTTCTCTTAATTTATATAAACTTTTTGTTTACGCTAACATTATCTTTTTCTATTTATATTTTTCTTTTACCCACCGTTTCTCTCTATTCCTATTATTTTTTTGTCCATTGCTAACACAGTCAGCATTTCTATCCTTTCTTTTCACTATCGTTCATTGCTACTTCCATTCCTTTGCCTTCCTACTTTTTTTATATATATAATTCCTTACCATGTTTCATCATCTTGTAACTACTTTTTCCTCCATTTCTAGTTTGCCTGAAGATGTTGAGCAAGAATTAGCCCAGCGGCTGCATTCAGCTCTGTGGTTAATATCTCCTGCTCAGAGATGCCCACTGGTTTCCACTACATTCCTGGAAGTCCTTTCCCTGCTAGGGCCAACTTCTAGGAAAGTTTGTTCTAGACAAGTCTGGGAAGCTGTGTGTGAAGAGTTGCTCACAGAGAAAGAGGGGGCTCAAGTAAGTGTGGCACTTGAGGACATTTGTTGCCTTATTCATACTTTTTTCTTTTTATATTTCCTTTTTTAGTTTGTTTTTGAAGTTCTACTTCTGTCTTACTTCTCACTCTTGTTCCTCTCCCAGGTGGGCTCTGCAGTTTTCCATGAAGCTTGTGTCTTGTATTTCTGTAATGAAATTGCCAGTTCCTGTGACCCAAATATGCATGCAAAAGTTTGCCATCTCCTGCAAACTTGTAATCAAGCTGTGCTGAAGTGGCTGAATAAGCAAACTGAGATTCACCAAGCTCTTGGTGAGACATTGAGGCACACACTACAGGTAGGTCACCTTTATTCAATCACAAAGGGTTTTTAGATATTTCTAGCTTTAATTTCTCTTGTTAGGTGTATCCAGTCCACGGATCATCCATTACTTGTGGGATATTCTCCTTCCCAACAGGAAGTTGCAAGAGGATCACCCACAGCAGAGCTGCTATATAGCTCCTCCCCTAACTGCCATACCCAGTCATTCTCTTGCAAGCTCTCAACATAGCTGGAGGTAGTTAGAGGAAAGTGGTAAAATATAGTTAGTTTTTTCTTCAATCAAAAGTTTATTGTTTTTAAATGGTACCGGAGTGTACTATTTTATCTCAGGCAGCATTTAGAAGAAGAATCTGCCTGCGTTTTTCTATGATCTTAGCAGAAGTAACTAAGATCCACTGCCGTTCTCACATATGTCTGAGGAGTGAGGTAACTTCAGAGGGAGAATGGCGTGCAGGGTATCCTGCAATAAGGTATGTGCAGTTAAGTTTTTCTAGGGATGGAATTTGCTAGAAAATGCTGCTGATACTGGATTAATGTGAGTTAAAGTCTAAATACAGTGATTTAATAGCGACTAGTATCAGGCTTGCTATCAGAGGTATATACTCTGATTAATGTGCAATATAAAACGTTTGCTGGCATGTTTAATCGTTTTTTATATATGCTTTGGTGATAAAACTTATTGGGGCCTAGTTTTTTCCACATGGCTGGCTTTATTTTTGCCTAGAAACAGTTTCCTGAGGCTTTCCACTGTTATAGTATAAAAGTTACAGTTGGTGCAGTTAAAATTACAAACTGTGACATTCAGCTTCCCTCAGCAGTCCCCTGCATGCTATAGGACATCTCTGAAGGGCTCAAAAGGCTTCAAAAGTAGGAGCTGTGGCAGTTGTTATGACTGTTTAAAAAACATATTTCTCCTGTTAAGTGTAGTCAGTCCACGGGTCATCATTACTTCTGGGATATTAACTCCTCCCCAACAGGAAGTGCAAGAGGATCACCCAAGCAGAGCTGCTATATAGCTCCTCCCCTCTACGTCACACCCAGTCATTCTCTTGCACCCAACTAATAGATAGGATGTGTGAGAGGACTGTGATTATACTTAGTTTTTATATCTTCAATCAAAAGTTTGTTATTTTAAAACAGCACCGGAGTGTGTTGTTCCTTCTCAGGTAGAATTTGAAGAAGAATCTACCTGAGTTTTTGGATGATTTTAGCCGGCGTAGCTAAGATTCATTTTGCTGTTCTCGGCCATTCTGAGGAGTGAGGTAAACTTCAGATCAGGGGACAGCGGGCAGGTTCACCTGCAAAGAGGTATGTTGCAGTATATTATTTTCTGAGGAATGGAATTGACTGAGAAAATACTGCCAATACCGATATAATGTAAGTTCAGCCTTAAATGCAGTAGTAGCAACTGGTATCAGGCTGTTATGTATATATGTTTACACTTCAGTATTCTGGGGAATGGCACTTCACTGGGATAATACTATATGCATATAACTTTTAGCCTAACTTGCAGTGGGAACGTCTAGCAGCAGGCTGTGTAATGACATTTCATATTATTTGATTTTAAACGTTTTGCTGGCATGTTAAATCGATTAATTATCTGAGGTACTGGGTGAAAAATTGTTTTGGGCACTGTTTTTCCACTTGGCTGTCGTTTATTTTAATTTAAGACAGTTTACTGAACTTCCCTCACTGCTGTGTGTGAGGGGGAGGGGCCTATTTTGGCGCTTTTGCTATGCATCAGAAATTCAGTCACAAGTCTGTTTCTCTCCCTGCATGATCCGGATCGTCTCTACAGAGCTCAAGGGTCTTCAAAAATTATTTTGAGGGAGGTAATCACTCACAGCAGACCTGTGAGATTGTGCTTTGACTGTGATAAAAAACGTTTATATTTTGTACATTTTTTTCTGCTATTAAGGGTTAGTTATCCATTGCTAATGGGGGCAATCCTTTGCTAAATTTATGCCTTTACCGGGAAAAATTTGTTTTTTATAATTTCTCCGGTTCATTGTTATTCAACTGTCATAGTTTTTTCTGTGCTTCTTAAAGGCACAGTGCGTTTTTCATATTACTTGTAAATTGAGTTGAAAAGTATTTCCAAGCTTGCTAGTTTAATTGCTAGTTTGTTAAACATGTCTGACTCAGAGGAATATCTCTGTGCTATATGTGCAAAAGCCAAGGTGGAGCCCAATAGAGTCCTGGAACAAGGGCAAGCAGGCCAGAAAACCTGCTGCTGCCCCTAAGACAGCATGAATTGAGGGCCCCCGATCCGGGAACGGATCTAGTGGGGGGCAGACTTTCTCTCTTCGCCCAGGCTTGGGCAAGAGATGTCCAGGATCCCTGGGCGTTAGAGATCATATCTCAGGGATATCTTCTGGACTTCAAAATCTCTCCCCCAAAAGGGAGATTTCATCTTTCAAGGTTGTCAACAAACCAAATAAAGAAAGAGGCGTTTCTACGCTGTGTACAAGATCTTTTGCTAATGGGAGTGATCCACCCGGTTCCGCGGTCGGAGCACGGACAGGGGTTTTACTCAAATCTGTTTGTGGTTCCCAAGAAAGAAGGAACCTTCAGACCAATCTTGGATTTAAAGATCTTAAACAAATTCCTAAGAGTTCCATCGTTCAAAATGGAAACTATTCGGACAATCTTACCCATGATCCAAAAGGGTCAGTACATGACCACAGTGGATTTAAAGGACGCTTACCTTCACATACCGATTCACAAAGATCATTACCGGTATCTAAGGTTTGCCTTCCTAGACAGGCATTACCAGTTTGTAGCTCTTCCATTCGGATTGGCTACGGCTCCAAGAATCTTCACAAAGGTTCTGGGCGCTCTTCTGGCGGTACTAAGACCGCGAGGAATTTCGGTGGCTCCGTACCTAGACGACATTCTGATACAAGCGTCAAGCTTTCAAACTGCCAAGTCTCATACAGAGTTAGTACTGGCATTTCTAAGGTCGCATGGGTGGAAGGTGAATGAAGAGAAAAGTTCTCTCTTTCCACTCACAAGAGTTCCCTTCTTGGGGACTCTTATAGATTCTGTAGAAATGAAGATCTACCTGACAGAAGACAGGTTAACAAAGCTTCAAAATGCTTGCCGTGTCCTTCATTCCATTCAACACCCGTCAGTGGCTCAATGCATGGAGGTAATCGGCTTAATGGTAGCGGCAATTGACATAGTACCCTTTGCACGCCTACATCTCAGACCGCTGCAATTGTGCATGCTAAGTCAGTGGAATGGGGATTACTCAGATTTGTCCCCTACTCTGAATCTGGATCAAGAGACCAGAAATTCTCTTCTATGGTGGCTTTCTCAGCCACATCTGTCCAGGGGGATGCCATTCAGCAGACCAGATTGGACAATTGTAACAACAGACGCCAGCCTAATAGGTTGGGGCGCTGTCTGGAATTCCCTGAAGGCTCAGGGATCATGGTCTCAGGAGGAGAGTCTCCTTCCAATAAACATTCTGGAATTGAGAGCAGTTCTCAATGCCCTTCTGGCTTGGCCTCAGTTAACAACTCGGGGGTTCATCAGGTTTCAGTCGGACAACATCACGACTGTAGCTTATATCAACCATCAAGGAGGGACAAGAAGCTCCCTAGCGATGATGGAAGTATCAAAGATAATTCGCTGGGCAGAGTCTCACTCTTGCCACCTGTCAGCGATCCACATTCCTGGAGTGGAGAACTGGGAGGCGGATTTCCTAAGTCGTCAGACTTTTCATCCGGGGGAGTGGGAACTTCATCCGGAGGTCTTTGCCCAGATACTTCGACTTTGGGGCAAACCAGAGATAGATCTCATGGCGTCTCGCCAGAACGCCAAGCTTCCTTGTTACGGGTCCAGGTCCAGGGACCCGGGAGCGGTCTTGGTAGATGCTTTGACAGCACCTTGGACCTTCGGGATGGCCTATGTGTTTCCACCCTTCCCGATGCTTCCTCGATTGATTGCCAGGATCAAACAGGAGAGAGCATCGGTGATTCTAATAGCGCCTGCGTGGCCACGCAGGACCTGGTATGCAGATCTAGTGGACATGTCATCCTGTCCACCTTGGTCTCTGCCTCTGAGACAGGACCTTCTAATTCAGGGTCCTTTCAAACATCAAAATCTAATTTCTCTGAAGCTGACTGCTTGGAAATTGAACGCTTGATTTTATCAAAGCGTGGATTTTCGGAGTCAGTAATTGATACCTTAATACAGGCTAGGAAACCTGTTACCAGAAAGATTTACCATAAAATATGGCGTAAATATTTACATTGGTGCGAATCCAAGAGTTACTCATGGAGTAAGGTTAGGATTCCTAGGATATTGTCTTTTCTACAAGAGGGTTTAGAAAAGGGTTTATCTGCTAGTTCCTTAAAGGGACAGATCTCAGCTCTGTCCATTCTTTTACACAAACGTCTGTCAGAAGTTCCAGACGTTCAGGCTTTTTGCCAGGCTTTGGCCAGGATTAAGCCTGTGTTTAAAACTGTTGCTCCACCATGGAGCTTAAATTTAGTTCTTAACGTTTTACAGGGTGTTCCGTTTGAACCCCTTCTTTCCATTGATATTAAATTGTTATCTTGGAAAGTTCTGTTTTTAATGGCTATTTCCTCGGCTCGAAGAGTCTCTGAGTTATCGGCCTTACATTGTGATTCTCCTTATCTGATTTTTCATTCAGACAAGGTAGTTCTGCGTACTAAACCTGGGTTCTTACCTAAGGTAGTCACTAATAGGAATATCAATCAGGAGATTGTTGTCCCGTCATTGTGTCCTAACCCTTCTTCAAAGAAGGAACGACTTCTACACAATTTGGATGTAGTTCGTGCCCTGAAATTTTATTTACAGGCAACTAAAGATTTTCGCCAAACTTCTTCCCTGTTTGTCGTTTATTCTGGACAGAGGAGAGGTCAAAAAGCTTCTGCTACCTCTCTCTCTTTTTGGCTTCGTAGCATAATACGTTTAGCCTATGAGACTGCTGGACAGCAGCCTCCTGAAAGAATTACAGCTCATTCTACTAGAGCTGTGGCTTCCACTTGGGCCTTTAAGAATGAGGCATCTGTTGAACAGATTTGCAAGGCTGCAACTTGGTCTTCTCTTCATACTTTTTACAAATTTTACAAATTTGACACTTTTGCTTCTTCGGAGGCTGTTTTTGGGAGAAAGGTTCTTCAGGCAGTGGTCCCTTCCGTATAAAGATCCTGCCTGTCCCTCCCGTCATCCGTGTACTTTAGCTTTGGTATTGGTATCCCAGAAGTAATGATGACCCGTGGACTGACTACACTTAACAGGAGAAAACATAATTTATGCTTACCTGATAAATTCCTTTCTCCTGTAGTGTAGTCAGTCCACGGCCCGCCCTGTTTTTTATGGCAGGTCTAAATTTTTAAATTATACTCCTGTCACCACTGCACCCTATAGTTTCTCCTTTCTCGTTTGGTTCTCGGTCGAATGACTGGGTGTGACGTAGAGGGGAGGAACTATATAGCAGCTCTGCTTGGGTGATCCTCTTGCACTTCCTGTTGGGGAGGAGTTAATATCCCAGAAGTAATGATGACCCGTGGACTGACTACACTACAGGAGAAAGGAATTTATCAGGTAAGCATAAATTATGTTTTTTCGTTTTGTTAATCTGTTTTTTGTATTAAGGGGTTAATCATCCATTTGCAAGTGGGTGCAATGCTCTTCTAACTTGTTACATACACTGTAAAAATTTCGTTAGTTTAACTGCCTTTTTTCACTGTTATTTCAAATTTTGGCAAAATTTGTTTCTCTTAAAGGCACAGTAACGTTTTTTTATATTGCTTGTTAACTTGATTTAAAGTGTTTTCCAAGCTTGCTAGTCTCATTGCTAGTCTGTATAAACATGTCTGACATAGAGGAAACTCCTTGTTCATTATGTTTAAAAGCCATGGTGGAACCCCATAGGAGAATGTGTACTAAATGTATTGATTTCACTTTAAACAATAAAGATCAGCTGTTATCTTTAAAAGAATTATCACCAGAGGATTCTGACGAGGGGGAAGTTATGCCGACTAACTCTCCCCACGTGTCGGACCCTTTGACTCCCGCTCAAGGGACTCGCGCTAAAATGGTGCCAAGTACATCAAAGATGCCCATAGCGATTACTTTGCAGGACATGGCGGCAATCATGGATAATACCCTGTCAGCGGTATTAGCCAGACTGCCTGAATTCAGAGGAAAGCGCGATAGCTCTGGGGTTAGACGTAATACAGAGCGCGCAGATGTTTTAAGGCCCATGTCTGATACTGCGTCACAATATGCAGAAGCTGAGGAAGAGCTTCAGTCTGTGGGTGACGTCTCTGACTCGGGGAAACCTGATTCAGATATGTCTACTTTTAAATTTAAGCTTGAGAACCTCCGGGTGTTGCTTGGAGAGGTTTTAGCTGCTCTGAATGACTGTGACACAATTGCAGTGCCAGAGAAATTGTGTAGACTGGATAAACCTAAAAGGTTTACAGAAATTATTACTAAGGAGTGGGACAGACCCGGTGTGCCGTTTTCCCCCCCTCCTATTTTTAGAAAAATGTTTCCAATAGACGCCACCACACGGGACTTATGGCAGACGGTCCCTAAGGTGGAGGGAGCAGTTTCTACTTTAGCAAAGCGTACCACTATCCCTGTCGAGGACAGTTGTGCTTTTTCAGATCCAATGGATAAAAAATTAGAAGGTTACCTTAAGAAAATGTTTATTCAACAAGGTTTTATCCTGCAGCCCCTTGCATGCATTGCTCCTGTCACTGCTGCTGCGGCGTTCTGGTTTGAGTCTCTGGAAGAGGCCTTTCAGATAGCTACTCCATTGACTGAAATGCTTGACAAGCTTAGAACACTTAAGCTAGCTAATTCTTTTGTTTCTGATGCCATTGTTCATTTGACTAAACTAACGGCTAAGAATTGTGGATTCGCCATCCAGGCGCGTAGGGCGCTAATGGCTTAAATCTTGGTCAGCTGACGTGACTTCAAAGTCTAAATTACTTAACATTCCCTTCAAGGGGCAGACCCTATTCGGGCCTGGTTTGAAGGAAATTATTGCTGACATTACTGGAGGTAAGGGTCATACCCTTCCTCAGGACAGGGCCAAATCAAGGGCCAAACAGTCTAATTTTCGTGCCTTTCGAAACTTCAAGGCAGGTGCAGCATCGACTTCCTCTGCTACAAAACAAGAGGGAACTTTTGCGCAATCCAAGCCGGCCTGGAAATCTAACCAGGCCTGGAGCAAAGGCAAGCAGGCCAGAAAGCCTGCTGCTGCCTCTAAGACAGCATGAAGGAACGGCCCCCTATCCGGCAACGGATCTAGTAGGGGCAGACTTTCTCTCTTCGCCCAGGCGTGGGCAAGAGATGTTCAGGATCCCTGGGCGTTGGAGATCATATCTCAGGGATATCTTCTGGATTTTAAAGCTTCCCCACCACAAGGGAGATTTCACCTTTCGAGATTATCTGTAAACAAGATAAAGAAAGAGGCATTCTTACGCTGTGTGCAAGACCTCCTAATAATGGGAGTGATCCATCCAGTTCCACAGATGGAACAAGGACAGGGATTTTATTCAAATCTGTTTGTGGTTCCCAAAAAAGAGGGACCCTTCAGACCAATTTTGGATCTAAAGATCTTAAACAAATTCCTCATCGTTCCATCATTCAAAATGGAAACTATTCGGACAATCCTACCTATGATCCAGGAGGGTCAGTACATGACCACAGTGGATTTGAAGGATGCTTACCTTCACATACCGATTCACAAAGATCATCATCGGTTCCTAAGGTTTGCCTTTCTAGACAGGCATTACCAGTTTGTGGCTCTTCCCTTCGGGTTAGCTACAGCCCCAAGAATTTTTACAAAGGTTCTGGGGTCTCTTCTGGCGGTCCTAAGACCATGGGGCATAGCAGTGGCCCCTTATCTAGACGACATCCTGATACAGGCGTCAAACTTCCAAATTGCCAAATCTCATACGGACATAGTGTTGGCATTTCTGAGGTCGCATGGGTGGAAAGTGAACGAGGGAAAGAGTTCTCTATCACCCCTCACAAGGGTTTCCTTCCTAGGAACTCTGATAGATTCTGTAGAAATGAAAATTTACCTGACGGAGTCCAGGTTATCAAAGCTTCTAAATTCCTGCCGTGTTCTTCACTACATTCCGCGCCCTTCGGTGGCTCAGTGCATGGAAGTGATCGGCTTAATGGTAGCGGCGATGGACATAGTGCCATTTGCGCGCCTACATCTCAGACCGCTGCAATTATGCATGCTCAGTCAGTGGAATGGGGATTACACAGATTTGTCCCCTCTGCTAAATCTGGATCTAGAGACCAGAGATTCTCTTCTCTGGTGGCTATCTCGGGTCCATCTGTCCAAAGGTATGACCTTTCGCAGGCCAGATTGGACAATTGTAACAACAGATGCCAGGCTTCTAGGTTGGGGTGCAGTCTGGAATTCCCTGAAGGCTCAGGGATCGTGGACTCAGGAGGAGAAACTCCTCCCAATAAATATTCTGGAGTTAAGAGCAATATTCAATGCTCTTCTAGTTTGGCCTCAGTTAGCAACCCTGAGGTTCATCAGATTTCAGTCGGACAACATCACGACTGTGGCTTACATCAACCATCAAGGGGGGACCAGGAGCTCCCTAGCGATGTTAGAAGTCTCCAAGATAATTCGCTGGGCAGAGACTCTTGCCATCTATCAGCGATCCATATCCCAGGTGTAGAGAACTGGGAGGCGGATTTTCTAAGTCGTCAGACTTTTCATCCGGGGGAGTGGGAACTCCATCCGGAGGTGTTTGCTCCATTGGTTCATCGTTGGGGCACACCAGAATTGGATCTCATGGCGTCTCGCCAGAACGCCAAGCTTCCTTGTTACGGATCCAGGTCCTGGGACCCAGAAGCGACGCTGATAGATGCTCTAGCAGCAACGTGGTTCTTCAACCTGGCTTATGTGTTTCCACCGTTTCCTCTGCTCCCTCGACTGATTGCCAAAATCAAACAGGAGAGAGCATCGGTGATCTTGATCGCGCCTGCGTTGCCACGCAGGACCTGGTATGCAGACCTGGTGGACATGTCATCCTTTCCACCTTGGCCTCTGCCTCTGAGACAAGACCTTCTACTACAAGGTCCTTTCAATCATCCAAATCTAATTTCTCTGAGACTGACTGCCTGGAGATTGAACGCTTGATTTTATCAAGGCGTGGCTTCTCCGAGTCAGTCATTGATACCTTAAAACAGGCACGAAAGCCTGTAACCAGGAAAATCTACCATAAGATATGGCGCAAATATCTTCATTAGTGTGAATCCAAGAATTACTCATGGAGTAAGGTTAGGATTCCTAGGATATTGTCCTTTCTCCAAGAGGGTTTGGATAAAGGATTATCAGCTAGTTCTTTAAAGGGACAGATTTCTGCTCTGTCTATCCTTTTGCACAAGCGTCTGCCAGAAGTTCCAGACGTCCAGGCATTTTGTCAGGCTTTGGTTAGAATTAAGCCTGTGTTTAAACCTGTTGCTCCTCCATGGAGCTTAAACTTGGTTCTTAAGGTTCTTCAAGGAGTTCCGTTTGAACCCCTTCATTCCATTGATATCAAACTTTTATCTTGGAAAGTTCTGTTTTTGATGGCTATTTCCTCGGCTCGTAGAGTCTCTGAGTTATCAGCTTTACAATGTGATTCTCCTTATCTGCTTCTTCGGAGGCTATTTTTGGGAGAAAGGTTCTACAGGCAGTGGTCCCTTCCGTTTAAGTACCTGCCTTGTGCCTCCCTTCATCCGTGTACTTTAGCTTTGGTATTGGTATCCCACAAGTAATGGATGATCCGTGGACTGGATACACCTAACAAGAGAAAACATAATTTATGCTTACCTGATAAATTTATTTCTCTTGTGGTGTATCCAGTCCACGGCCCGCCCTGTCCTTTTAAGGCAGGTCTATATTTTAAACTACAGTCACCACTGCACCCTATGGTTTCTCCTTTCTCGGCTAGTTTCGGTCGAATGACTGGATATGGCAGTTAGGGGAGGAGCTATATAGCAGCTCTGCTGTGGGTGATCCTCTTGCAACTTCCTGTTGGGAAGGAGAATATCACACAAGTAATGGATGATCCGTGGACTGGATACACCACAAGAGAAATAAATTTATCAGGTAAGCATAAATTATGTTTTCAGTCATTGTTTTGTCCCTCTCTCTTGTTCTAAGAGAGAGTAACTTGTGTTATTAAGATTTTAAGAAAACATAACAAAATAAGGTAATATAAACCAAGCAAGCAGTAAATAACAATATACATTATGGGAAAAATAATACAGCAGAAATAATCACAAAAAGAAATAAAGGGAAATGATAGACCATTGCTGACAGGTATATATTATACAATACTGAAAAACATCAACTTTGAGATTTCAAAAGGAATATAACAATATAAAAAAAAGAGAAGGCAAATAAACTATGGTTGCCCTGAACTTCTGAGCCTTTTCTTTTTGCTTTGGAAGAATATTCCTTTATGAAATTTAAATAGATTGGCCTCCTTTCAAATGTTGCACTTTTATTGGGATGAATATGTTCACCGAGATAGGCAAAGAATGCATTGGAGACCTCCTCCCCCCCCTCCTTTACCCCCCCCCCCCCCCTTTCGCTCTCTTTCTTCTGAAACATGGACAACTCTGACAGTCTGCTTGTCTTTTATTTTTCGATTACTTAATCTATTTTTGTCTGATTCTTTGTTTAAGCCACAAGTAATTGCCTTCTTCCCCTCTTATCAGTAGAAGATTTAGAAGAGTTGCAGGTACAAAAATGTTGTCTTTTCCTCCTATTTCGTGCATACCCATGTCATTTCTGCTGTTTCCTCCCCAGCGACTGGCAAAGTGCTATACCTTTTTGTTAGATTTATCTTGTTGAATGTTGTTGGCTACGTTGCTATATTGCATTATTTGATGCTATATCATATGTTTACTGTTATCTCTTTTTGTTGCTGACTATTTATTTGAAAATCAGTAAAACAGAAGACATTTTTTTTTAAACTAGTGGATAAAGGGCACCTTATAAAACAGTACAAAATACTCATGATAGGTGGAAAGAGGGATAAAATAAATTAGTATATAACACGACAATTGGGTCTTCTCTCTTAATTTTGTAGATTGCACCATAAGACCTCACATATCGTCCTAAATGATGTAACTGATCACATATAACACCACTACTTACAAATGTGCCCATGTAATGCTCTCACTTTAGCTTCAGAAGATGGCATCCAATTTCTTCTTCTTCTTTTTTTCTGCATAATTACATTATATCTTTCTCAATCTCTCCACCAGGACATGCTGTATCCCGTGTTGCTTTCTCATGGTACCACTGAGAGCCTAAAACTGTTTTTGGAGAGTTATAATCATTTACACAATATATGCTCCCAACCCAGTTCTCCACAAAATAAGAACTTACAGAGTGCTAAGATACTTCTCACAATGTTGGAGTCAAGCCAAGGTGGACCAAAGTTTCGTGGCCAACTGCTGTGTACCCTTAGTCTGCTGATAGCACATAGGTAACCAGAGAATAATCTTATGTGCAACAAAAAAAATTTCTATTCTTATTTTATGTATTGAAGGAGTGCATTTGTTGCTGTGAGTAAAATATGTTACCGGTTATAATTGTTTTAGTAGTGGGCAATAAGATGTAATGCTAGTCTCTGATAGTAAAGTGGTGTGAGGATGTGTTAGAGAGTTATTATGACTGTGTGGTTGTGTAGTGTGATGGGTTTTAAACCACGGGTAGCGACATGTTATTGGGTCGCAAGTACCGTTCCCTAAGAACGTCAGAACGTTTCTTTCAAGGAGCATTCTAGTTTCTAAGTAAAAATATGCTACATTTAAAGCAAAAATATTTGGCAAACTAAAAAAAAACACTGTTACACCGACCTCCTTCCTCATTTTGAAGCTTTGTGTTTTGCATAAATAGGATCTGTCAGAAGGCATAGGTGATGCACATTTTATTTGATAAGCTACACCGCACACCTCTGATATGTCTGACAGCGCTCTGTATTGCACACATCTCTGCTCTGTCAGATATCATGGGAATGGGATGACCTACAAGCATCTCCCACACCGCTTGGTACCTTTCCTTAAAGGGACATAAAACAAGTTGGGATAGAGGCAAACTATAATAATATGTACTTTAATTACTTTACCTGCAAATTTATACTGCCGTACCTCGCCATTAACCCTTTCTTTTTAGTTTCTGAATTGTACAGCTCTAACTCCCCCCACACATTTCCTTCTATGTTTATATCTATATTTATTGTTGTTTTGGTAGAATGCAAAAGTGCATAGGGATTATCTGCTGGAGCATGCCTAGAAGATGTGAACTCAGTTGAAATACAATGCCTGTGTCTAAACACTGATAAGAGGGGTGTAGTTGACTGCTCCAGGCAGCTTAGCTATATAATTCATTTTGCTTAATGTTTGAAAATTACTTTAAAATACTTGCCAGCAATTTTTAAACAATTTTTTATGCAAACTATTTTTAATTAATTAGCCCTTTTAGGAGATGCACAGATCTCAACCTGTTGTATGTCCCTTTAAGTAAACATGCCAAGTCATGAGTCTTCCTCCTTTACTATCCTACCGCATGATGTTAGACCCAGCATTTAATGCAGCAACTGTCATCTGAGGAAGATGGCCGAAGTTGGAGTCGTTGATCTGGAAGTCCAGATATCTGAAGTGTCAGTGCTGTTGGAAACCCCACTATGACCGGGAGACACCGGATGAGCTGGGCACTGAGAAGGGAGAGAAAGGAAAGCATGGCTGCTGTGTTTGCTTTTTGTGAGCTACTGTGTGACAGAGAAAACATCTGTATCTTGCCCTGCACAGCTGCAGCACCAACTGGGGGAACTCTTGCACCTACATATCACCTGCAAATTAGGGCAGAGCGCTTATCAGCCGCAGACAACCCCATTCCCAGAATGTCAAACCTCACACTGTTTGCAGGATCTGTCTGCAACACATTGCTGCATTCAATATATAATGCAACTTAGTTACCGCATTAGCAAATGCAAGTACAGATCCTGATAAGAGATGACAACTCACATCCTGATTTTATAAATATTTAATTTTTTTATTACTATTTATGTTGCATATGCTTATTTTTATTTAATGGCTTTGGGCATTATTTTTAAATGATTTAAACATGAATGCTTTTTTTGGAACAAAACTTGTTTTTTAGTCTTGAATTATCTGAAAATAAATATGTAAACTGTGCAGCAATGGTATTATCTATGTATCTATGTTAAACCAGTGGTCCATGACTTCAGCAGAACATGATGCTTTTTACATCCACTGGTCCACACTTGGGTATCCTTTATGGCAGCTTACTTGCATTCTTGGATGTATGATTCTTGACCCATGCCATTTCACCTATTTTAGGTTGCATCATCACTGAGGCAGCTTTTAGCTTTTTACATGGATCATGGAATGTGTTAATTTAGCTTATTCATTTGCTGACCCTTGCCACTGAAAATGCTCTGTCTGGTGTGATCCATTACCTATCCTCCATCGTTGTGGTTGGCAGATGTTAGTTTTGCTGCCTGTGTGTGTGTAAGTGTTTCTGTGTGTGAGAGGGTGTGTTTGTGTGAGCATGTTTCTGTGTGGGTGTGAGAATTTCTGTGAGAGAGTGTGTTTCTGGGCCTTTGAGTGTTTTTGTGTGTGTGTGTGTGTGGGTGTTTGTATGTGTGTGTGTGTGTGTAAGAATGTTTCTGTGAGAGAGTATTTTTGTGCGTGCTTGTTTATGTGTGTTTATTACCATTACAACAGTTTAAAATTTGACTGCACTCAGTAATAAAATATGCACACATTTTAGTCACCAAAACTTGCAGCTATCTTGTTGTATATTACTTCAGAAGGTTTAAGACCAAGCATAAAAAAAAAATTTTATGCTTACCTGATAAATTTATTTCTTCTTAATGACACGATGAGTCCACGGATCATCTTAATTACTAATGGGATATTCACCTCCTGGTCAGCAGGAGGTGGCAAAAAGCACCACAGCAGAGCTGTTAAATAGCTCCTCCCTTCCCTCCCACTCCAGTCATTCGACCGAAGTTAAGAAAAGAAAGGAAAAGCCAAAGTGCAGAGGTGTCTGAAGTTTACAATAACCCACAACCTGTCTTACAAGAACAGGGCGGGCCGTGGACTCATCATGTCAAAAAAGAAATACATTTATCAGGTAAGCATACATTTTCTTTTCTTTTTTATGATACGATGAGTCCACGGATCATCTTAATTACTAATGGGATTCATTACCCAAGCTAGAGTACACAGATGATACGGGAGGGACACGACAGGGAACCTAAACGGAAGGCACCACTGCTTGAAGAACATTTCTCCCAAAAGCAGCCGAGGCAAAAGTGTCAAATTTGTAAAAGTGTGAAGAGAGGACCAAGTTGAAGCCTTGCAAATCTGTTCCACAGAAGCTTCATTTTTGAATGCCCATGAGGAAGCAACAGTCCTTGTGGAATGAGCCGTAACCCTTTCGGGAGGCTGCTGTCCAGCAGTCTCATATGCAAAACGTATGATACTCTTCAGCCAAAAAGAAAGAGAAGTAGCCGTAGCTTTCTGTCCCTTACGTTTTCCTGAGAAAATCACAAACAAAGCAGAAGACTGACGAAAGTCCTTAGTCGCCTGCAGGTAAAACTTTAAAGCACGGACCACTTCCAAATTGTGCAGAAGTCGTTCTTTCTGAAAAGGATTAGGACACAAAGAAGAAACAACAAGCTCCTGATTAATGTTCCGATCAGAAACAACCTTAGGAAGAAATCCTAATTTAGTACATAAAACTATCTTATCTGAATGGAAAATAAGGTAAGGAGACTCGTACTGCAATGCCGAGAGCTCTGACACTCTACGAGCAGAAGAAATAGCAACAAGAAATAAAACTTTCCAAGATAACAACTTAATATCTAAGGAATGCATAGACTCAAACAGAGCCCCTTGAAGAAATTTGATAACTAAATTAAGACTCCATGGAGGAGTAACTGGTTTGAACACAGGCCTGATCCTGACCAAGGCCTGACAAAATGATTGTACATCTGGGACATCCACCAGACGTTTGTGTAACAAAATAGATAAGGCAGAGATTTGACCCTTTAGGGAACTCGCGTATAAACCTTTCTCCAAACCTTCTTGGAGAAAAGACAAAATTCTAGGAATCCCAACTCTACTCCAGGAGTAGCCCTTGGATTCACACCAATAGAGATATTTACGCCAAATCTTGTGGTAAATTCTTCTAGTTACAGGCTTACGAGCCTGAATCATGGTCTCTATGACCGAGTCAGAAAACCCCCGCTTGGATAAAATTAAGAGTTCAATCTCCAAGCAGTCGGCTTCAGAGAAACTAGATTTGGGTGAAGGAAGGGCCCCTGAATCAGAAGGTCCTTCCTCAACGGATGTCTCCAAGGTGGCAGAGATGCCATCTCCACCAGATCTGCATACCAAATCTTGTGAGGCCAGGCCGGTGCTATGAGGATCACCGAGGCGCTCTCCTGTTTGATTTGAGCAATTACCCGAGGAAATAGGTATGTTAGACTGAAGGTCCAAGGGACCGCCAGAGCATCTATCGGTTCCGCCTGGGAGTCCCTGGACCTCGACCCGTATCTTGGGAGCTTGGCATTCTGTCGAGATGCCATGAGATCCAATTCCGGCTGACCCCACTTGAGAATCAAGTTGGAGAACACTTCCGGATGGAGTTCCCACTACCCCGGATGAAAGGTCTGCCTGCTCAAAAAACCTGCTTCCCAATTGTCTACTCCTGGGATGTGGATCGCCGACAGACAGCAGGAGTGGGCTTCCGCCCACTGGATTATTTTGGTTACTTCGATCATCGCTAAGGAACTCCTCGTTCCTCCCTGATGATTGATGTAAGCCACAAAAGTTATGTTGTCCGACTGGAACCGGATAAACCGGACCGTGGCTAACTGAGGTCAGGAGAGCATTGAAAATCGCTCTCAGTTCCAGAATGTTTATAGGAAGAACAGACTCTGACCGAGTCCAAACTACCTGAGCTTTTAGGGAGCCCCATACTGCTCCCCACCCTAGAAGGCTGGCGTCGGTTGTCACATTCATCCAAGATGGTCTGCGAAAGCAAGTTCCCTGGGAGAGTTGATCCAGAGATAACCACCATTGGAGAGAATCCCTTGTCTCCTGTCCCAGTAGTATTCGAGGAGACAAGTCCGCATAATCTCCGTTCCATTGCCTGAGCATGCTTAACTGCAGAGGTCTGAGATGGAAGCGAGGAAACGGGATGATGTCCATTGCCGCCACAATCAGCCCGATTAACTCCATGCACTGAGCCACTGATGGCCGAGGAGTGGACTGAAGGACTAGACAAGTATCAATAATCTTTAATTTCCTGACTTCTGTCAGAAAAATCTTTATAGACAGGGAGTCTATTATGGTTCCTAAGAAAGTTACCCTTGTATTTGGAACTAAGGAACTCATTTTCAAATTTACCTTCCACCCATGAGATCTTAGGAAGGACAACGCTAAGTCCGTGTGGGATCTAGCTAGTTGAAAACATGGCGCCTGGACTAGGATGTCGTCCAGATAGGGCGCCACTGCAATTCCGTGTGATCGAAGCACCGTCAACAGAGATCCCAGAGCCTTTGTGAAAATTCTGGGGGCTGTGGCAAGACCGAAAGGAAGAGCCACAAACTGGAAGTGTTTGTTCAGAAAGGCAAACCATGGGAACATGTAGGTACGCGTCCTTTAAATCCACTGTTGTCATAAATTGACCCTCTTGGTTCAATGGAAGAATGGAACGAATAGTTTCCATCTTGAAGGACGGTACCCTGAGAAATTTGTTTAGACTCTTGAGGTCTAAAATTGGTCTGAAGGTTTCCTCCTTTTTGGGAACCACAAACAGATTGGAATAAAACCCCAGACCCTGTTCCTGTACTGGAACAGGAACAATTACTCCGAGGGCGGAGAGGTCTCCTACGCAGTGTAAGAACGCCTCTCTCTTTGTCTGATCTGCAGATATTCTTGAAAGTAGAAACCTGCCTCTGGGAGGGAAACTTTTGAACTCCAATTTGTATCCCTGAGACACTATTTCTATTGCCCAGGGATCCTGAACATCCCGAACCCAAGCTTGAACGAAGAATGAAGGTCTGCCCCCTACCAGATCCGGTCACGCATGCCGTTCATGCTGTCTTGGATTCACTATCAGGCTTCTTGGATTGCTTTCCCTTATTCCAAGACTGGTTGGGTCTCCATGCAGGTTTAGATTGTTCCTGCTTAGAGGAGGAAGAGGAAGAATTTCCCTTGAAATTTCGAAAGGAACAAAAATTATTCTGTCGTCCTTTTTGTTTGTTTCTCTTATCTTTTAAGGAATAGCTAGAAGCTTAAACTTAGATGACACATCCGCAGACCAAGGTTTTAACCATAAGGCTCTACGAGCTAGAATAGAGAAACTCAAAACCTTAGCTCCCAGCTTGATAACTTGAAAGGAGCGTCCAAAATAAAGGCATTAGCTAGTTTAAGAGCCTTTATCCTATCTTGGATCTCATCCAAATAAGTTTCTGTCCTGAGGGCTTTAGACAGTGCATCAAACCAATACGCCTCCGCACTAGTGACGGTGTCAATGCACACAGCTGGTTGCCATTGCAGACCCTGGTGTACATATATCTTCTTGAGTAAACCCTCTAACTTCTTATCCATAGGATCTTTGAAAGCACAACTATCCTCTATGGGAATAGTAGTTCTCTTAGCTAAGGTGGAAACAGCCCCTTCCACCTTAGGAACTGTTTGCCAAGCCTCTTTGATAGAGTCGGCTATTGGAAACATCTTCTTAAAAATAGGAGAGGGAGAAAAAGGTATGCCCGGTCTCTCCCACTCCTAAGCAATGATCTCAGTAGTTCATTGAGGAACTGGAAATACGTGTGTGTAGGAAGGAACCTTGAAATATCTGTCCAGTTTACTAGACTTCTTAGGGACAACCACTACAGTGGAGTCACTGTTGTCCAAGGTAACTAAAACCTCCCTAAAGAACAGATGAAGGTGTTCTAGTTTAAACCTAAAAGATATCACTTCCATCATGTCTGTCATAGGTAATAAACTCTCTGAATCTGAAATTTCACCTTCAGATGCTACGGCAGTACCCTCCTCTTCAGGTCTTTGGGAAGATACCTCCGAAATTGCAACAATTGCGTCAGAAAACTCGTTTACTGAATGTCTGATTTTCCTCTTATTGCTTTCCCTGCAACATTGGAAAGGCAGACAATGCATCAGAAATAGTAGAAGACATGAGAGAAGCTTTGTCTTTTAAAGTAACCCCAGAAGGGACTATAGCGGAAGCGCAGGGCACTGCTTGTGAGGGTGGTAAAATTTGGGACGCTTGGGGAGAAAGCTGCTGCATATATTGACCCTCCTCATTTGACTCTTGGACAACATCCGCCTTAGAGGAGATTGAATTATAGGGAAAAGATTTTTTTCTGAGCCTAAGTCCTCTCAATACATGAGGGACAGAAAGGGATTGGTGGTTCCACATTGGCGTCAAAACATAAGGAGCAAGTGACATCTTGCAAGTCCCCTTGGCCATACTAGGTCACAATTGAGTAATTATCAAATAAAACTTCAAATTAGCAGTAAAAAATTTTAAGTGAAAAAAACGTTAGTCACTTTAAATTTAAACGTTTAACTTTTTTACTGTGCAAGCAAAAAACGTACTCTCTAGCATTTAAGACCAAATAAAATGACAACCTACTTGACTGCAAGAACCGGAGGACTTCCCTTTTACTTGGAGAAACGATCCGGATTCAATATGAAATAAGAACCGCTGCTTTCCGGTCCTAGATGCGCTTGTTCCGACTTAAAACATGCACTTCTAGGAAGAGACTTGAACCTTCTGCCTATGTCGTCCCCTGCTTAACCGTAATACAGGAGCGCAATGTAAAAGGCGCGAAAATGGAAGGCCCCGCCCATCGTGGGCGTTGAAAATAAACAACCATGTTTCCCAGCCGTTTATGTGTGAAACCACCAGAGCCAACTGCCACCAAATGTCTGCTTAACATTTTAATGTTCAATGCTGCCCAAAACATAATAAAGAGTGTTATCTTTGTGTCACCCATATTATGAATAAACGATAGTGAAGTGCTCCCATCCTTTTCTGAGCGTCCATTTCTGTGTTAGCCCCAGAAAAATAAAAATAAGCATTTACCTCTAAAGTTTGCCTGACAGCAAGGCAGAACCCCAGGCTTGAGAGGTTCTCTCCCCCACATGGGCCTGAGAAAGAAAGAAATTCCTGAGTAAATATGCCTCAGGTATTCTGAATTAGGGCAGCAATCTATATATGGGAGACGCAGTGAGAATTATGTCCCACAAGTTCCCATTGTTCTAAAGCCACCACTGCTCTACTGAAGAGACTGATATGGACTACAGCTACACCCTAGAACAAAGCAGCACAATCTTGCACTACTTTAAAAATAATAAACTCTTGATTGAAGAATCTATACTAACACCTCACTTTACCACTTCCTATCACTAACGTAGGCAAAGAGAATGACTGGGGTGGGAGGGAAGGGAGGAGCTATTTAACAGCTCTGCTGTGGTGCTCTTTGCTGCCTCCTGCTGACCAGGAGGTGAATATCCCATTAGTAATTAAGATGATCCGTGGACTCATCATGTCATTAAAAAGAAATAGGGTTGCGAAGGTATGTGGTATCATTCCACTGGGTCTTGGGGGGAAAAAAGATTCAAGAACCATGATTTATATGTACATTCAAGAAAATTATGAGTTTGAACCTATGTGCAGTGGTTCAAGTCCATGGTACTTAAAGGAATACTAAACCCACTTTTTTTTTTTTACTTTCATGATTCAGATAGAGCATGCAATTTTAAGCAACTTTCTAATTTACTCTTATTATTAATGTTTCTTTTGTTCTCTTTCTATCTTTATTTGAAAAACAGGAATGTAACGCTTAGGAGCCGGTGTATTTTTGGTTTAGAACCCTGTATAGCGCTTGCTAGTTGCTATAAAATTGCATGCTCTATCAGAATCATGAAAAAGAAAAATTGGGTTTAGTATCCCTTTAAAGTGTGAGTTATATGAGCAAGCTTTTGTGAGGGAAGTGTAAGGGTATGTGAAGTAGAGAGGATAGGTGAGAGGGGGTAATTCTGAGCATGTGCAGTAGTAAATGTAGCTAATCTGAAGTGAAGCTAGATGTGTGAGTTAACTTGGCAAGAGAAGCTGGTTTGACTTTGTTAGCTGATGTAGTAATAGAGATTGGTTAGGTTTGTGTGTGTGACACATTCAGCCTTTATGTGAAAGTTGGAAAAAGTTGGTTATGTGTGAGGATATGTGGTTGTGAACAGAGGTGTGGTGGTGATGATGTTTCATGTTCATTGTTGGCACAAATAGTTCTGTGGTTGTGAATGGAATGGTGCATTTGAAATGAGATTTACTATTTTTGTAGCATTGGTTATTTAATGAATGGAACGTCTTTGATATTATACTTTTAGCGCTCTACTGGAAGACTTGTCTCTGGTTTCTCAATGGCTTTCAGCTATGTTAAACTGTTCTCACCCGGCCTTATCTTGCGAGGAGCTGCGATTGGCTGCTGCTCAGGCCATGCAGCTAGCGGGAGTTCACTTGGTGAAACAGGCTCTAAGAAGAGGCAGCTTAGATCTCCAGCAACTTGCAGTAAGGTGAGAATCTTCTCTGCTGTTTCTCAACTTCTAATCATATTTTCTACTATTCTATAATACGTTTAGAGGTCTTGAAAGTTTTCTACTTAGAGACTAATAAAAATAGTTATCCAGGACCTTTAGTGTGCACTACTTGAACTGCCTTTTTCATAACCAACTTTTTTGTATTTATTTTAATATATGTCCTCATCTTAATTACCTTCCCTTCCTCTCCCTCAATCTGTTGCTTTTTTAGGACTATAGTCTGCGCAGTGGATCTCTTACAAGATGAGGATCGGTGTGTGAGAGAAGTTGCCACCCGTTTTGCTGTAGGTGTCCTGGACCTTCCCGCTGGTGTGACCCTGCAAAGTGACCAAGCTATTCTGCATCTGCTGCATCTGCTGAGGGACGACTTCTGTAACTGTGTGGAGACATTCAATGTTCTCCTACTTCGTCTGCCTCCATTTGACCTTCAGTCTGCTCTTTGTGATTTTCAGGATAGGTGGGGAAATTTCAATATGATTAGTACAGAGAGATGAAACCTAAACATTTTCTTTCAGGATTCAGATAGAGCATGCAATTTTAAACAACTTTTCTAACTGACTTCTATTATCATATTTTCTTTGTTCTCTTGGTATCTTTTGTTAAAAAGCAGAGACGTAAGATAAGGAGCGTGCATGTGTCTGGTGCACTATATGGCAGCAGATTTGCAAGAATGTTGTCTATTTTCAAAAGCACTAGATATCAGCACTATTTTCTGCCATCCTAGTGCTCCAGACACCTACCTAGGCATCTCTTCAACAAAGAATACCATGTGAACAAAGCAAGTTTGATAATAGAAGTAAATTGGAAACTTTTTTTAAAATTGTATGCTCTGTCTGAATCACAATTTTTGGTTTTATATCCCCTTAATGCCTCTTGGGAATCATGGGAAGATATCCAGGGTGGTTGCTGACTTAATGTGTTCCTAATTCTGTTTCATAGGATTCCTCTTCTCTTTTAGGTCTATTAGTCTGTATGAGCAGGATGAACCCAATGTATTTGCCGACTCCATGTTCCTGTCCTCTCTTCTGTTACCGGTACTTATGCATTTAGTGGGGTCCTTGTCCAACTCAACATCACACCACACAGCTGTTTTACAGTGGGTAACAATTACTGCGCCTGTTATAAGTTATCAGATACAACATTTGAAATCTTGGTGGAAGGAGCAGGGTAAGTGGCAAATAAAAATGATTTACATGTTTATTGTAATTTTCAGTGGAGATTTAGAATCAGCCCTCCTCCTTTTTTGTCCATAAAACAAAGATACTGACTTATTGACCCAATAATTCTATAACAAACATGTGCCTTACCTTATTTCCTCTCATGTTACCAGCAATGGAAGAAATATATACTCAAGAAAAAGTAGATATATATGCTGGTGTAATAGTTCCCCAAAGCTACGTGGCAAATGGTTTGGTTTAGCCTGAACATGAGCTTTCCTCATATAAAGATGCGCTCCTACTACTATAGCTACATCTTATTTAGGATGCACAGAAATAATATTGAACATGTAGAAAATAATGATTAAAAAAACTCCCATCAGTGGAAGACAGCAAATGAACTAAATGCATAATATAAATCCACATACTGTTAAAGTTGGTGACTAGGAAAAAAAATAACCAAGGTAAACCTATTTCTGTATTGGCTCATTACACCATTCAAGTTGTTCCTGCATCGTGAGATGCACCTTACTCAGACTGTCCGGAAATAACACTCCAGAGAAAAGGTAGAGAAAGAGGAAAGAAAGGGAATTCCTGTAGGGTGGAGAAACGAACATAAATTAAGTGGACAGGATTTGAACAGAGAACAGAAGAAGGCTCCACTTATTGTTTGTACTGGGCAGAATTTTATACTGAAACTATAGTGTATGCAAATAATTTAATAGTCCACTCAAACGTAGGAAGAAGCCTAATTTCTTAAAAGGACAGAGAGGTCAAAAATTAAATGTATGTTGGTGCATTTCAATGCGAAATGCGGAATTAGCAAAAATGCTTTTTTTTTCTGCGGCATACATGCAGATCTTATGAGGGCTCGTGCACCAGTATGCAAACACCACACCTCCTCAGAGAGTCAGTGGGGGCTTGAATGGCACAAATGAATTCTTAAGCAATACGCACTTTCTTCAGCTCCCTGAGCTTGAATACTGGTGCACAGGCTCTCACAGGATATGTACATATGTCGCAGAAAAACAATATAAACTTTTACTAGAAGTATTTCTCCAACATTGGTGTGTCCGGTCCACGGCGTCATCCATAACTTGTGGGAATATTCTCTTCCCCAACAGGAAATGGCAAAGAGCACAGCAAAAGCTGTCCATATAGTCCCTCCCAGGCTCCGCCCTCCCAGTAATTCTCTTTGCCGCTCTGAACAAGTAGCATCTCCACGGAGATGGTGAAGAGTATGTGGTCACCTGTCCCAGGGAATGAGTTTCCGCAGACCAGAGTGGGTCATTGTCACGACCGACACCAGTCTATTAGGCTGGGGCGCGGTCTGGGATTCCCTGAAAGCTCAGGGCCTATGGTCTCGGGAAGAGTCTCTTCCTCCCGATAAACATCCTGGAACTGAGAGCGATATTCAATGCTCTCCGGGCTTGGCCTCAACTAGCGAAGGCCGGATTCATAAGATTCCAGTCAGACAACATGACGACTGTAGCTTACATCAACCATCAGGGGGGAACAAGGAGTTCCTTGGCGATGAGAGAGGTGTCCAAAATCATCAAATGGGCGGAGGATCACTCCTGCCACCTATCTGCAATCCACATCCCAGGAGTAGACAACTGGGAGGCGGATTATCTGAGTCGTCAGACTTTCCATCCGGGGGAGTGGGAACTTCTCCCGGAGGTGTTTGCCCAGTTGACTCAATTATGGGGCATTCCAGACATGGATCTGATGGCGTCTCGTCAGAACTTCAAGGTTCCTTGCTACGGGTCCAGATCCAGGGATCCCAAGGCGACTCTAGTGGATGCATTAGTGGCGCCTTGGTCGTTCAACCTAGCTTATGCGTTTCCACCGTTCCCTCTCCTTCCCAGGCTTGTAGCCAGGATCAAACAGGAGAAGGCCTTGGTGATTCTGATAACTCCTGCGTGGCCACGCAGGACTTGGTATGCAGACCTGGTGAATATGTCATCGGCTCCACCATGGAAGCTACCTTTGAGACAGGATCTTATAGTACAAGGTCCATTCGAACATCCAAATCTAGTTTCTCTCCAGCTGACTGCTTGGAAATTGAACGCTTGATTTTATCCAAGCGCGGGTTTTCAGATTCAGTGATAGATACTCTGGTCCAAGCCAGAAAACCTGTGACTAGAAAGATTTACCATAAAATATGGAAAAGATATATCTGTTGGTGTGAATCCAAGGGATTCTCCTGGAGTAAGATTAAAATTCCCAGGATCCTCTCCTTTCTCCAAGAAGGTTTGGATAAGGGATTGTCAGCGAGTTCTCTAAAGGGACAGATTTCTGCTTTATCTGTCTTGTTACACAAACGACTGGCAGCTGTGCTAGATGTAAATGCTTTTGTACAGGCTTTGGTTAGAATCAAGCCTGTTTACAGACCTTTGACTCCTCCCTGGAGTTTAAATTTAGTTCTTTCAGTTCTTCAAGGGGTTCCGTTTGAACCCTTACATTCCATAGATATCAAGTTACTATCTTGGAAAGTTTTGTTTTTGGTTGCTATTTCTTCTGCTAGAAGAGTTTCTGAATTATCTGCTTTGCAGTGTGACCCACCCTATCTGGTGTTCCATTCAGATAAGGTTGTTTTGCGTACCAAGCCTGTTTTTCTTCCAAAAATTGTTTCCAACAAGAACATTAACCAGGAAATAGTTGTTCCTTCTTTGTGTCCAAATCCAGTTTCAAAGAAGGAACGTTTGTTACACAATTTAGATGTAGTCCATGCTTTAAAGTTCTATTTAGAAGCAACAAAGGATTTCAGACAAACTTCTTCTTTGTTTGTCGTTTATTCTGGTAAGAGGAGAGGTCAAAAAGCTACTGCTACCTCTCTTTCTTTCTGGCTGAAAAGCATCATCCGATTGGCTTATGAGACTGCCGGACGGCAGCCTCCTGAATGAATCACAGCTCACTCTACTAGGGCTGTGGCTTCCACATGGGCCTTCAAGAACGAGGCTTCTGTTGATCAGATATGTAAGGCAGCGACTTGGTCTTCTCTGCACACTTTTGCCAAATTCTACAAATTTGATACTTTTGCTTCTTCGGAGGCTATTTTTGGGAGAAAGGTTTTGCAAGCCGTGGTGCCTTCTGTTTAGGTAACCTGATTTGCTCCCTCCCTTCATCCGTGTCCTAAAGCTTTGGTATTGGTTCCCACAAGTTATGGATGATGCCGTGGACCGGACACACCAATGTTGGAGAAAACAGAATTTATGCTTACCTGATAAATTACTTTCTCCAACGGTGTGTCCGGTCCACGGCCCGCCCTGGTTTTTTAATCAGGTTTGAAAAATTTCTTTCTCTATACACTACAGTCACCACGGTACCCTATAGTTTCTCCTTTTTTCTCCTAACCGTCGGTCGAATGACTGGGGGGGCGGAGCCTGGGAGGGACTATATGGACAGCTTTTGCTGTGCTCTTTGCCATTTCCTGTTGGGGAAGAGAATATTCCCACAAGTTATGGATGACGCCGTGGACCGGACACACCGTTGGAGAAAGTAATTTATCAGGTAAGCATAAATTCTGTTTTTTGTTAGTTAAAGTATAATGCAAAAAGGCTTCTACTTAAAGTTAAAAATGCATTTATGCACATTTCAAGTTTGACCTTTTTATCCCTTTAAATGTGTGCTGCAATATCTTACTAGTATATTACTAGTGTAAATGAGTCGGTGTAAAAATACCACATACGTTCAGAAAATTAGTCAGGGGGTTACACAAAAGTCAAATCATTAAAGGCACACTAATCCAATGTTTTTTTATTTCATGATTCAGATAGAGCATGTAAATTTAAGCAACTTTCTTATTTACTCCTATTATCAATTTTTCTTTGTTATTTTGCTATCTTTATTTGAAAAAGGAATGCAAGCTAAGGAGCTGCCCATTTTTGGTTCAGGACCTTGGGTAGCCCTTGCTGATTGGTGGCTACATTTAGCCACCAATCAGCAAGTGCTACCCAGGTGCTGAACCAAAAATGGGCTGGCTCCTAAGCCTACATTCTTGCTTTTCAAATAAAGATACCAAGAGAACTAAGAAAATTTGATAATAGGAGTAAATTATGAATCATGAAAAAAAAAATTCGGTTTAGTATGCCTTTTAATGATTTTACTTTTGTGTAACCCCCTGACTAATTTTCTGAACGTATGTGGTATTTTTACAGGTTACTATTTTAAATAATTTTAAAAATGTGGGTTTAGTATGCCACACCCACAGGTTTTGTTACCAAAACTAAGATGGTTTCATTTTTTTACTGTAGATTTATATTGGATGGTTGTTTCAAATCCTCACTTGTTTGCCTATGTAGCTTGAAATGTAACAATGTTGAAACAGACAATAAGCGTTATAGCTTAAAAAGCTGCTCCATAAATTACTGTTGCACAGGCCTGTCCTTTGGGCAGGGCGAGAGGGGCACCTGCGCTTTATGGTATCAAGAGGTGTAATACAGTACACAGTGTTATTCTTTATATAGGTAACACTGAATGTTGGAACGGGACAGGCCATGCAGGGGGGGAATAAGGGGACTGGGCTCAGGGACCCCACAACTGTGTGTTGTCAAAGGCCCTGCAAATAGATATGTGCATTCTGAGGTTTTGTTCACCTCCGAATGTGGAAGAAGGCGGCTCTTCGTGCATTTATTCTTGTGCAACAGCAACACACTAAAATGTGTGCAATTACAGATTTTAGTTTGTTGCTGTTTGCCAAGAATGAATGCAGCAATGAAAATAGCCGAGCGGCACGAACAGCCGCCGCCTTCCGCATTTGGAGGTGAACAAAACCTTCAGAATGCACGTGTCTGCCAGCAAATGCTAAGGGTGGCTTTGCTATTTCATACTTTTTTTAATCTTATAATTTCTTTTTATTTATTGTATTGATTTAACAAGATTAATTCATGATCTACTGACAGCCGTATCTAGCAACTGTATTGAGTGCCATTTTTATTTCCTGTACGTCTAATTTCCATATAATGTTTGCTTCTTTTCCTTAGGATCAGTGTCAACACTCTGGCTGAGAGCTGTTGGGTGCTCACAAGTACATGCTGCCATTCTAGGGCTCCAGATACGTGGAGAGCTTCTTCTTAGTGCTCTGGAGAATTTAAGTTCTTCTGGGGTAGAAATCGCACACCTTGACCTAACCCACGACACACTCAGAGAGGAGCTGTTGAAATTACAATCAGAATTCAGGCTGCGTTTGATGAGATTCTTTGTGATGGACAGTCCTGATTGATAACTTTTTATTTTTAAAAGAACTTATTTAAATTATTTGCTACTAAAAGGACCTTCTACTCTTCTCTCACTTCGATCTGTTATGCTGCAATGTAGCAAAGGTTTGGAAAAATGGAAAGGACAGATTTTTATATGAATAAAACCTATTTCATAATAGAATCAGTCTCGCTTTGTATACGATTATATGTTATTGTTATAACACATAGCAGCTGTTTGTACTGGAGAACACAGATTTTGACTTGGTAAGAGAACAATGAGCTTCCCTGTGTGTTGGCACAAGGTCAAGATTTACATTTTAAAGTTCAATGAAGACCACAGTTTTTCCTAAAATAGTTTTTATTTTTGCAAAATGTGTGCTTGTGATTTTTTTTTACATACATAAACATTTTTGGACTTTGGCAATAACAGATAAAGAATAAACTTTGCATGCAGACTAAAGCACAAATATATATTCTGTAGTTTTAGTAAATGTGAATACTATTTGCAGATTCTCAGTAATGCACCTGTGTAGAATTCAGCAAGTATAAAGGAGAAAAAGTTTGGAAAAGCAAGTATATTTATGATTATATGGATGCTGTATGAAAGACCTCCCTTCCATACCGACATCACAGTGAATCTCTTTGTAGAGAATAGCGGTGTGTATTGTACCCAGAAAATGAATCATTTACAATGCATAACAAAAGGGTTACAAACAAAGCCCACAGTACTCTGTTACTGAGATCAGCTTGGTTATAAAAGTTGTGTTTAGTAAGTGCAAAATCTTAAAGAACTGTTTATCACATGAGAATGTGAGGAAATATGGCCGTAAGAACCTATAATAGAAAACCTATAGCTTTCTCTAGTGCTGCTCCAAGATGTGGCATTGTTTCCTAAGCACCCAAAACAATATTCTGGCCACTTTTTAACATTTTGTATTTCATTATAACACAGTAAACATAACAAAGAATGAAGATGATTGGTGCCCTTAAGGGCCATCTTGCAGAGGTAGGTATCTTAGAGGTAAAAAGACAGGATCTGTTTTCTTCCTGAGCAACAATGTATGGCAATGCCAAGGATGTCCTGAAGTGATGGAGCATATTGCCATTAATGGGACAAAATTGTGCCACTGAGACCGTGCACAGAAATTTCCTGTTCAGTTTGAAGGTCTTCCCAGTCACACAAAGAGGAAAGAGAGCAGCTTACAGGTGCAGTCCTCCCTGCGGTCCTCCTGTACCCAGGATCCCTGGCATCCTGGTAGAGAAGCCGCTGTCCAAAATGTCCTGCAACAAACATTACAAGAGTAAGGTTTTTGTGCTTAGTTTTTCTTTATTAGGAGTCCAATGCACAGCAAGCATTATATTCTCTACAAAACAAGGGCATTTTTTAATGTTAGCATTCAGGGCTGTATAGAATGTTTTAATGTTAGCATTCAGGGCTGTATAGAATGTTTTAATGTTGGCATTCAGGGCTGTATAGAATACCTTATTGTAAATTACTACCTGGATCCTAATGAAAATCTACTTGTTATGAATCTGTTTTCAGTAGATTTGTCAACCTTTGTATCTATTGCTATGTACCTGGTTCCTGCCATGCCATCGCCTTGACATCTTCCACTGTTACCAGTTGCATCCGCCTGGCACTCTACACACACAAGTTGCTCTCTTATGAGTTGTCTGCTCCATGCCTGTAGGCGGCAGGCAGGGCCCACATGCTTCAAACGGAAATAAACACAGTAACTGCAAAATGAGAACAAATGTAGCACTCATATTAGAGAAGTAACATTTGTATACAATTAGGCCACTCATATCAGTCCTTAACAATTTGGTCCCTCCTACCATAGCTTGCAAATCATGCGCTAATCCTCAGCCCTGGCATACTGCTCTGACACGCTACCTCCACAGATATTCCCGCACTGCTGAGCAACATTGGAGAAAAGCTCTGTATTTACCCGACTTCACTACTAGTTAATCTTGAACTCCTATTATTCTGCCCTCAACCTCTCTAAGCAGGTTTACTTTTCTACTCTTATCTCACTCTTTCTTGAAAACCAAAACATTTGTTCTCCTCTTTCAATACCCTTCTCCTGCCACCTCCTATGACATTTCTCTCAGCTCAAGATTTTGCCAGCCACTTCAACAACAAAATTGATTCCATCAGAAACAAAATAATATCTCAACACCCGCCAACTGTTCGTAAACATCCAAAACTAATAAAATTCAGTACTTTTGCCCCTGTTAATGAGGAGGAAGTTTCTGCCCTTATATCTTCCTCTCACCTCACTCCCATCCACCCACAACTACTGCCCTCCCTCTCTCCAATCTTCACACATTTTCAATCTCTCCCTCAGTACTGGTATATTTCCCTCATTCCTTAAAAGGACACTCAAGACAACATTAATCTTTCATGATTCAGGTAGAGCAGCAATTTTAAACAACTTTCCAATTTACTTCCATTAAAAAAATTCCAGTCATATATTTACACTTTTTGAGTTACCAGCTCTTACTGAGCATGTGCAGGAATTCACAGAATATACGTATATGCATTTGTGATCAGCTGATGGCTATCATATAATACAAGAGTGGAAATAGACATAACTAAAATTTGTTAGGAAAAAAAACTACTACTCATTAGAAGTTCAGACTAAGTGCTATCGCATTGTCTTTTTTATTATGCATTTGCTGATTATGCAAATCTACTGTATTTACTGGTTCATTAAACATGCATTAGTCGCACCAATCCTCAAAAAAACAAAAACTCTTGATCCAACCGTTCCAACTACCGCTCAAATTTCTCTACCCCTACTTGCCTCAACTTCTGTAAAGGCTGGTTTATACATATTTATCACACTTGACTCAGATCTTTCATTCACGCCTCACAATCCAGTCTTTGGCCAGTTCCTGCTGTTTCCGCCTTAAAAACATCTCCAAAATTTGCCACTTGCTCACACAAGACACATCTAAGATTTGAATTCACTCATATTCTCCTGCCTTGACTATTACAACTCCATCCTCTCTGTTCTCCCTAGCTGCTGTCTATCTCCTTTGTAACCCATAATAAATGTGGAAAGAGGGAAATGAAGTCCCAAAAGTTTGAGCATAAAAAACAAAACTTTATTCCATGGATTAAAATGAAGCAGTAAAAACGGCAAGCTGTTCCAGAACAAGTAACTTGTCTGACCGGTTTTGGTCAATGGACCGTAATCATAGACATAATGGGCTACAAATGTGTGCCCTATTCAAAAGAGAAGAAAACACCTCATTGGTTAAAAACAAATAGTGCTGGAACAGCAATTACAAATAAAGGTATAAACTCACTAATCTTAGTATAAGTATATATATATATATATATATATATATATATATATATATATATATATATATATATATATATCAACAAGTAGGGACTGCACTCACTGGATTCAGTTCAAATAATACCTTATTTATTCAATTATTTGAATAAATAAGGTATTATTTGAACTGAATCCAGTGAGTGCAGTCCCTACTTGTTGATACTTATTGAAATTTTGACTGAGCACCCTGGTCGCTGACTATCTTTGAATTGTGAGTGCAGATACACAGTGGAAATATATATATATATATATATAATCACACAGAGAAAACCCAGCACTCACAAGCTCTCAGCTAAGATTTAAAAGCAAAAATGGAAAGGTTAGTTACCGTATCTGGCCAAATGGGACAAGCTCAGGTACCACGTCAAGGTCCTTTCCAATACCTGAGACCCTAAAACAGCCACACAATGCAAGCTTTCAAATCCAAACAAACTGAAAACAAGGGAAGGGTGCACAGGAATATGTAATCACCCTAGACATATACAAAACACGGAAGGGAACACATCCCATGACCCTGCAACATGCTCAGCCCTGGGTTCCACTGGCACTCACAGGAAGCTGTGCTGTCCCCAGAGCCACAAGCAGTTAACCCCAGACAGGTCTGGGTGCAAGAACCATAGGGAAAATTACAAAACAAATTAATACATAATACAACACACAGAGAAAACTCAGCACTCACAAGCTCTCAGCTAAGATTTAAAAGCAAAAATGGAAAGGTTAGTCACCGCATCTGGCCAAATGGGACAAGCTCAGGTACCACGTCAAGGTCCTTTCCAATACCTGAGACCCTAAAACAGCCACACAATGCAAGCTTTCAAATCCAAACAAACTGAAAACAAGGGAAGGGTGCACAGGAATATGTAATCACCCTAGACATATACAAAACACGGAAGGGAACACATCCCATGACCCTGCAACATGCTCAGCCCTGGGTGCCACTGGCACTCACAGGAAGCTGTGCTGTCCCCAGAGCCACAAGCAGTTAACAAGCAGTTAACCCCAGACAGGTCTGGGTGCAAGAACCATAGGGAAAATTACAAAACAAATTAATACAACACACAGAGAAAACCCAGCACTCACTCACAAGCTCTCAGCTAAGATTTAAAAGCAAAAATGGAAAGGTTAGTCACCGCATCTGGCCAAATGGGACAAGCTCAGGTACCACCTCAAGCTTGTAAGTGAGTGCTGGGTTTTCTCTGTGTGTTGTTATTAATTTGTTTTGTAATTTTCCCTATGGTTCTTGCACCCAGACCTGTCTGGGGTTAACTGTTTGTGGCTCTGGGGACAGCACAGCTTCCTGTGAGTGCCAGTGGCACCCAGGGCTGAGCATGTTGCAGGGTCATGGGATGTGTACCCGGTCCGGTATGAGAGTGCAGTTCCCTTCCGTGTTTTTTATATATATATATATATATATATAAAAGGACAATTTAGGTATAGGCTAATATAATCAATGATTGTACAGTAAGCATATGTTTGCTTAAAAGTGCTAACATACAAAAAGAGTGCAAAAAAGTACAAATACATGTTAATAATTAGTAGTATAACCCAGAGGATCCTACTTATCTACCTCAATAGCTCTCAACTATTTGTCATTAATGGACAAAATAGTGGTATATAACGTATTACCAACAGAGCAACAGGAAGATAGTATAATTTAATCTAATCCCTTCTATGAACAGAGCATATCTACATAGCATTTGGTTTTGTAAATTGCTACCATCACTAGTACTAACTAACTGGTGACTGTACATAAAAAAACATAATTTATGTAAGAACTTACCTGATAAATTCATTTCTTTCATATTAGCAAGAGTCCATGAGCTAGTGACGTATGGGATATACATTCCTACCAGGAGGGGCAAAGTTTCCCAAACCTCAAAATGCCTATAAATACACCCCTCACCACACCCACAATTCAGTTTAACGAATAGCCAAGAAGTGGGGTGATAAAAAAGTGCGAAAGCATATAAAATAAGGAATTGGAATAATTGTGCTTTATACAAAATCATAACCACCACAAAAAAAGGGCAACGATTTCTCCTTAGAATTCTTAGGATTAGGACATAATGAAGGAACCACAATTTCTCTACTAATGTTGTTGGAATTCACAACTTTAGGTAAAAATTCAAAAGAAGTTCGCAACACCGCCTTATCCTGATGAAAAATCAGAAAAGGAGACTCACAAGAAAGAGCAGATAATTCAGAAACTCTTCTGGCAGAAGAGATGGCCAAAAGGAACAAAACTTTCCAAGAAAGTAATTTAATGTCCAATGAATGCATAGGTTCAAACGGAGGAGCTTGAAGAGCCCCCAGAACCAAATTCAAACTCCAAGGAGGAGAAATTGACTTAATGACAGGTTTTATACGAACCAAAGCTTGTACAAAACAATGAATATCAGGAAGAATAGCAATCTTTCTGTGAAAAAGAACAGAAAGAGCAGAGATTTGTCCTTTCAAGGAACTTGCGGACAAACCTTTATCTAAACCATCCTGAAGAAACTGTAAAATTCTCGGAATTCTAAAAGAATGCCAAGAAAAATGATGAGAAATACACCAAGAAATATAAGTCTTCCAGACTCTATAATATATCTCTCTAGATACAGATTTACGAGCCTGTAACATAGTATTAATCACAGCGTCAGAGAAACCTCTTTGACGAAGAATCAAGCGTTCAATCTCCATACCTTTAAATTTAAGGATTTCAGATCCTGATGGAAAAAAGGACCTTGTGACAGAAGGTCTGGTCTTAACGGAAGAGTCCACGGTTGGCAAGAGGCCATCCGGACAAGATCCGCATACCAAAACCTGTGAGGCCATGCCGGAGCTACCAGCAGAACAAACGAGCATTCCTTCAGAATCTTGGAGATTACTCTTGGAAGAAGAACTAGAGGCGGAAAGATATAGGCAGGATGATACTTCCAAGGAAGTGATAATGCATCCACTGCCTCCGCCTGAGGATCCCGGGATCTGGACAGATACCTGGGAAGTTTCTTGTTTAGATGGGACGCCATCAAATCTATTTCTGGAAGTTCCCACATTTGAACGATCTGAAGAAACACCTCTGGGTGAAGAGACCATTCGCCCGGATGCAACGTTTGGCGACTGAGATAATCCGCTTCCCAATTGTCTACACCTGGGATATGAACCGCAGAGATTAGACAGGAGCTGGATTCCGCCCAAACCAAAATTCGAGATACTTCTTTCATAGCCAGAGGACTGTGAGTTCCTCCTTGATGATTGATGTATGCCACAGTTGTGACATTGTCTGTCTGAAAACAAATGAACGATTCTCTCTTCAGAAGAGGCCAAAACTGAAGAGCTCTGAAAATTGCACGGAGTTCCAAAATATTGATCGGTAATCTCACCTACTGAGATTCCCAAACTCCTTGTGCCGCCAGAGATCCCCACACAGCTCCCCAACCTGTGAGACTTGCATCTGTTGAAATTACAGTCCAGGTCGGAAGCACAAAAGAAGCCCCCTGAATTAAACGATGGTGATCTGTCCACCACGTTAGAGAGTGTCGAACAATCGGTTTTAAAGATATTAATTGAGATATCTTTGTGTAATCCTTGCACCATTGATTCAGCATACAAAGCTGAAGAGGTCGCATGTGAAAACGAGCAAAGGGGATCGCGTCCGATGCAGCAGTCATAAGACCTAGAATTTCCATGCATAAGGCTACCGAAGGGAATGATTGTGACTGAAGGTTTCGACAAGCTGCCATCAGTTTTAGACGCCTCTTGTCTGTTAAAGACAGAGTCATGGACACTGAATCTATTTGGAAACCCAGAAAGGTTACCCTTTTCTGAGGAATCAATGAACTTTTTGGTAAATTGATCCTCCAACCATGATCTTGAAGAAACAACACAAGTCGATTCGTATGAAATTCTGCTAAATGTAAAGACTGAGCAAGTACCAAGATATCGTCCAAATAAGGAAATACCACAATACCCTGTTCTCTGATTACAGACAGAAGGGCACCGAGAACCTTTGTAAAAATTCTTGGAGCTGTAGCAAGGCCAAACGGCAGAGCCACAAACTGGTAATGCTTGTCCAGAAAAGAGAATCTCAGGAACCGATAATGATCCGGATGAATCGGAATATGCAGATATGCATCCTGTAAATCTATTGTGGACATATAATTCCCTTGCTGAACAAAAGGCAAGATAGTCCTTACAGTTACCATCTTGAACGTTGGTATCCTTACATAACGATTCAATATTTTTAGATCCAGAACTGGTCTGAAGGAATTCTCCTTCTTTGGTACAATGAAGAGATTTGAATAAAACCCCATCCCCTGTTCCTGAACTGGAACTGGCATAATTACTCCAGTCAACTCTAGATCTGAAACACAATTCAGAAATGCTTGAGCTTTTACTGGATTTACTGGGACACGGGAAAGAAAAAATCTCTTTGCAGGAGGTCTCATCTTGAAACCAATTCTGTACCCTTCTGAAACAATGTTCTGAATCCAAAGATTGTGAACAGAATTGATCCAAATTTCTTTGAAAAAACGTAACCTGCCCCCTACCAGCTGAGCTGGAATGAGGGCCGCACCTTCATGTGGACTTAGAAGCAGGCTTTGCCTTTCTGGCTGGCTTGGATTTATTCCAGATTGGAGATGGTTTCCAAACTGAAACTGCTCCTGAGGATGAAGGATCAGGTTTTTGTTCTTTGTTGAAACGAAAGGAACGAAAACGATTATTAGCTCTGTTTTTACCCTTAGATTTTTTATCCTGTGGTAAAAAGGTTCCTTTCCCACCAGTAACAGTTGAAATAATAGAATCCAACTGAGAACCAAATAATTTGTTAACCTGGAAAGAAATGGAAAGTAGAGTTGATTTAGAAGCCATATCAGCTTTCCAAGTCTTAAGCCATAAAGCTCTTCTAGCTAAAATAGCTAGAGACATAAACCTGACATCAACTCTGATAATATCAAAGATGGCATCACAGATAAAATTATTAGCATGCTGAAGAAGAATAATAATTTAGCTCTGCTTCTTAGCAAAGAGATCAAACTACAAAAGGATTAAATACATAAGGATATTTGAGTTATTTCAGGAGTTATTCAGGGTTATTCAGGCTTATTCAGTAGAAAATAATACTTATATTTTTCTTATTGTTAAAGTGTTGCATAGTTTAAAATGTCTCAGATACAGTGCAATGGGTGTTTTGCACTTTTTAATCGTTCTACTTTTTGGAGATTTAGGGGCTGTCCTGTTTGTAAGCAGTTTTCCCTGTTAAGGGAGGAAATAGCTAAACTTCAAGCTAAGGTAAGTAACATACCTGTTACCTCTACAAAGCTGCCTCAGAAAGAAGCCCCTCTACCCCAGAGATCAGCAAGGAGAGGCAGATGGATCACTGTAGGCTCTGGAAGAATTAGAACAGTAGACCAGAAGCATTGCCCACAACCTCTGCCATTGCAAAACTCCTATGCTGCTCTTGCCGAATACACTTGTGATGAGGAGATTGCTGTTTCTGAGCCCTCTGAAGCTGTAACAGGTAATTTAAAGCTATTGGCACCTGATTCTCCAGGTAACATAACACAGGAAAGAACTGCAGATGTGTTTTTGAGAAAAAGACTGTTAGTGGGTGACTCTATTTTGAGGAATGTGTATTTAGGTGAAAGTAAAGGAGAAACAAGGGAGGTTAGATGTCTTCCAGGAGCTACTGCTCACAGGGATAGGAATCGTATTTTGAGAATTGTTAAGGCAGCAGGAAAGGGAAGTGAGTTGGATGTGATTGTTCATTTAGGAACAAATGATCTGGCTAGTAATCATGTTGCTGCTGTTCAGAAAGAGTTTTGTGACCTAGGTAATCATTTAGAGACTGTGGCATCAACTCTATCATTTTCTGCTATTTTACCTGTGTATGACCAGGAAGCAGGAAAGATGGAGCGGATAACAACATTTAATTCTTGGTTAGATAAGTGGTGCAGGGAACGAGGATTTGGTTTTATTGGCCATTATAGCTCTGTTTGGAAAGATACTAGGTTATTTAGGAGAGATGGCTTGCATTTGGATGCTAAAGGAACAGAGTATCTGGGAGAGGAGTTCAAATACTTTATTAGAAATCATTTAAACTAATAAAGGGGGGTAGCATTAATATATCCACCTGCCCCCCACAGCATGCCAAAACTGTTAGTCCAAGTAACAATTCTAGAAATTCTAGTAGAAAAATTCTTCGTGCCATGAGCACAAATGCTCGCAGCTTAGGAAATAAATTACCTGAACTCATTTCAATAATGACTAGGGACAACTTGGATTTAGTAGCTATAACAGAAACATGGTACAATGATTTGCATGACTGGGACATAGTCATACCTGGATACAGGTTATTTAAAAAGAACAGAGTAGGAAAGAAAGGTGGAGGAGTTGCTTTGTATGTAAATGAAAATATAAAGGTTACTGAAATTGTAGGAACAAATGATGAGGTGGAAAGTATTTGGGTGACTTTGGAAATTGGAGATAAAAATGTTTTTAGAATAGGGGTTGTATATAGGCCTCCATTGCAGGATGAAAAACTGGACAATCTGTTATTAGATGAAATAACCAAAATGACCATGAAGGGTAAGGTTATAGTACTGGGGGACTTTAATTTGCCAGATATAGACTGGAAGATTCCTTCTGCTAGATCGGCTAGAAGCAGGTATATTCTTGAATCTCTGCTAGGGGAATCACTTGAACAATTAGTCAAGGAACCAACTCGTAAGGAAGCTATATTAGATCTAATACTTACAAACAGTGATACAGTTTCAGATGTGTCTGTAGGTGAGAACTTAGGATCCAGTGATCATCAATCTGTTTGGTTTAGTATTCATGTTCAGGAACTGTACACCCAGACTAAAACAAAAGTTTTAGACTTTAGGACGGCAGATTTTTCATTAATGGGAGAATACCTAAAAAACTATTTAAAGGGGAAAAATCTTATTACAGGGGTTCAAGAACAGTGGGAATTTGTGAAAGGTGCCATTTTAGATGCAACCGCACACTGTATTAGACATGTCTGTAAAAGTAAAAGAAAGCGGAAACCAATTTGGTTTTCCAAAGAAGTAGCACATGCTGTAAAGACAAAAAAGATAGCTTAAAAAATTACAGACACACACAAGCAGATGATGATATGAAAATATGGAGACTCCAACAAAAAAAGACTAAGCAGTTAATTAGGAAGGTTAAAGCTGATGCAGAAGAGAAGATAGCACAGTCAGTAAAACATGGGGACAAAACATTCTTTAGATATATCAGTGAAAGAAGAAAAAATAAGGTAGGAATAGTAAAATTGAAATCAGTTGATGGTAGAATAATAGAAGGAGATAAGCAGATTGCAGACTGTCTCAATGATTACTTCTGTTCTGTTTTCACTAAAGATTGTGAAGATACAATGTCTACATTAAGGGATGCTATGCAAAATAGAAACAAGCTTAACAGTAATCTTTTTACAGAGGATGAGGTTTTGTTAGCATTATCAAAAATAAATGTTACAAAGGCAGTGGGTCCTGATAATATTCATCCAAGGGTTTTAAAAGAACTTCGTTCAGTGCTAACTGTCCCATTAACTGATCTGTTTAATCAGTCACTATTAACAGGAGCTGTCCCAGATGATTGGAGAATAGCAAATGTAATACCTCTTCATAAAAAGGGCAGTAGAGAAGAATCTGGCAACTACAGGCCAGTTAGTTTAACTTCAGTAGTAGGGAAATTAATGGAAAGCCTCTTAAAGGAAAGAATTATGACTTACATAAAGACAAACAATTTAGAGGACCAAAATCAGCATGGTTTTACTTCAGGGAGATCATGTCAGACTAATCTAATTGACTTCTTTGATTATGTAACAAAAGTATTAGACAAGGGAGGAGCAGTTGATGTAGCATATCTAGATTTCAGCAAAGCATTTGACACCGTCCCACACAATAAACTTATTCACAAACTATATCTCCTTGGTCTAGATTCAAAAATTGTGAACTGGGTGGAATGCTGGCTTAAGAACAGAAAACAAAGTGTCTTAGTAAATGGAGTTCATTCAGCAGAGGGGGCTGTTACTAGTGGTGTTCCTCAGGGGTCAGTTCTGGGGCCTGTTTTGTTTAACATATTTATCTGCGATATCAGCAAAGGGCTACAGGGGAAAGTATGTCTCTTTGCAGATGATACAAAAATTTGCAACAGAGTGGATGTTCCAGGGGGGGTAGACAAAATGAGAAGTGATATACAACAATTGGAGGATTGGACAAACGACTGGGATCTAAAGTTTAACACAGCAAAGTGTAAAATAATGCATTTAGGGAAGAAAAATCCAAATGTTAATTACAGACTCAATGACACTTTACTGACTGTTACAGACGAGGAACAGGACTTGGGAATTATTATTTCAGATGATTTAAAACTTAGTAAACAATGTAGTAAGGCAGCGAGTAAGGCTAGCAGAATGCTTGGATGTATTGGTAGAGGTATTTGCAGCAGAAATAGTAAGGTTCTTATGCCACTTTATAGATCATTAGTTAGGCCTCATCTTGAGTATTGTGTGCAGTTCTGGAGGCCATATCTTCAGAAGGATATTAACAAACTTGAATCTGTGCAAAGGAGGGCTACCAAAATGGTACATGGTCTAAAAAATAAAACTTACCAGGATAGGCTCAATGACCTAAATATGTATAGCTTAGAGGAGAGAAGGGAAAGAGGTGATATGATAGCAACTTTCAAGTACATTAAAGGGTTTAGTAAAACTGAGGCTGTGGGTATTTTACATAAAATGGAAAATTCAAGAACAAGGGGTCATGAGCTCAAGCTAAAGGGTAGTAGATTCAGGAGTAATTTGAGGAAGCACTTCTTTACAGAAAGAGTGATTGATTTATGGAATAAACTTCCTCAAGAGGTAGTAGCAACAAACACTGTGGGGGACTTTAAAAATGCATGGGACAAGCATAGGGCTATCCTACGAACTAGATAAGTTTATACTGTTAGGTAAGGTGGGGCAGACTTGCTGGGCCTATGGCTCTTATCTGCCGTCAATATCTATGTTTCTATAATATCATGAGAATCATGATGTGTTACTTGTTGCGCTAAGGTTTCCAACCAAAAAGTTGAAGCTGCAGCAACATCAGCCAAAGATATAGCAGGTCTAAGAAGATTACCTGAACACAGATAAGCTTTTCTTAGAAAGGATTCAATTTTCCTATCTAAAGGATCCTTAAACGAAGTACCATCTGACGTAGGAATAGTAGTACGTTTAGCAAGGGTAGAAATAGCCCCATCAACTTTAGGGATTTTGTCCCAAAATTCTAATCTGTCAGACGGCACAGGATATAATTGCTTAAAACGTTTAGAAGGAGTAAATGAATTACCCAATTTATCCCATTCTTTGGAAATTACTGCAGAAATAGCATTAGGAACAGGAAAAACTTCTGGAATAACCACAGGAGATTTAAATACCTTATCCAAACGTTTAGAATTAGTATCAAGAGGACCAGAATCCTCTATTTATAAAGCAATTAGAACTTCTTTAAGTAAAGAATGAATAAATTCCATTTTAAATAAATATGAAGATTTATCAGCATCAACCTCTGAGACAGAATCCTCTGAACCAGAAGAGTCATCAGAATCAGAATGATGATGTTCATTTAAAAATTCATCTGTAGGGAGAGAAGTTTTAAAAGATTTTTTACGTTTACTAGAAGGAGAAATAACAGACATAGCCTTCTTTATGGATTCAGAAACAAAATCTCTTATGTTATCAGGAACATTCTGCACCTTAGATGTTGAAGGAACTGCAACAGGCAATGGTACTTTACTAAAGGAAATATTATCTGCTTTAACAAGTTTGTCATGACAATCAATACAAACAACAGCTGGAGGAATAGCTACCAAAAGTTTACAGCAGATACACTTAGCTTTGGTAGATCCAGCACTAGACAGCGATTTTCCTGTAGTATCTTCTGACTCAGATGCAACGTGAGACATCTTGCAATATGTAAGAGAAAAAACAACAACATATAAAGCAAAATTGATCAAATTCCTTAAATGACAGTTTCAGGAATGGGAAAAAATGCCAAAGAACAAGCTTCTAGCAACCAGAAGCAATGAAAAATGAGACTTAAATAATGTGGAGACAAAAGCGACGCCCATATTTTTTAGCGCCAAATAAGACGCCCACATTATTTGGCGCCTAAATGCTTTTTGGCGCCAAAAATGACGCCACATCCGGAACACCGACATTTTTGGCGCAAAATAACGTCAAAAAATGACGCAACTTCCGGCGACACGTATGACGCCGGAAACGGAAAAGAATTTTTGCGCCAAAAAAGTCCGCGCCAAGAATGACGCAATAAAATGAAGCATTTTCAGCCCCCGCGAGCCTAACAGCCCACAGGGAAAAAAGTCAAATTTTTGAAGGTAAGAAAAAATGATTAAATCAAATGCATTATCCCAAATATGAAACTGACTGTCTGAAAAATAAGGAAAGTTGAACATTCTGAGTCAAGGCAAATAAATGTTTGAATACATATATTTAGAACTTTATAAACAAAGTGCCCAACCATAGCTTAGAGTGTCACAGAAAATAAGATTTACTTACCCCAGGACACTCATCTACATGTTTGTAGAAAGCCAAACCAGTACTGAAAAGAGAATCAGCAGAGGTAATGGTATATATAAGAGTATATCGTCGATCTGAAAAGGGAGGTAAGAGATGAATCTCTACGACCGATAACAGAGAACCTATGAAATAGACCCCGTAGAAGGAGATCACTGCATTCAAATAGGCAATACTCTCCTCACATCCCTCTGACATTCACTGCACGCTGAGAGGAAAACCGGGCTCCAACTTGCTGCGGAGCGCATATCAACGTAGAATCTAGCACAAACTTACTTCACCACCTCCATCGGAGGCAAAGTTTGTAAAACTGAATTGTGGGTGTGGTGAGGGGTGTATTTGTAGGCATTTTGAGGTTTGGGAAACTTTGCCCCTCCTGGTAGGAATGTATATCCCATACGTCACTAGCTCATGGACTCTTGCTAATTACATGAAAGAAACATAAGCTTACAAGATGTCAGGGGAACCCAATATGTTGTATATATTATTCTAATTTAAACTAAAACCAACTATTCAAATCATAGAAAAAATTATTGCAACATATTGATAAGATGACAGAATATAAAGGAGAAAGTAGACTTAGTGGTCGGCCAAGGAAACTTAGTGCAGCAGATGAAAGACACATCATGCTTACTTCACTTTGCAATTGAAAGATGTCAAGCAGTACCATCAGCTCAACATTGGCAGAAACCAGTGGGACCCTGGTACCTATCTACTGTCCAGACAAGTCTGGTCAGAAAGGGTCTTCATGGAAGACTTGTGGCCAAAAAGCTATACCTCCATTGTAGAATCAAGGCCAAGTAACTCAACTATACACAAAAACACAGAAACTGGGGTACGGAAAAATGGCATCAGGTAATCTGGGCTGGTGAGTCAAAATTTGAAATATTTGGCTGTAGTAGAAGTCAGTTTGTTTGCCGAAGGGCTAGAGAGCGGTATGAGAATTAAGTGTCTGCAGGCTACAGTGAAGCATGGTGGAGGTTCCTTGCAAGTTTGGGGCCGTATTTTTGCAAATAGAGTTGGGGATTTGGTCAGAATTAATTGTATCCGCAATGCTGAGAAGTAAATGGGAGATACTTATCCATCATGTAATTCCATCAGGGAGGCATCTGATTGGCCGAACATTTATTTTGCGGCATGACAACCAAAATAAAGCCAATAAATTTAGTTCAAAGTGAAGAACAGAGGTATTTAAAAAAAAGGTTTTTTTTTTTAAATTATTTTTTATTGAGGAAGCAAGTGCAAACAAAATTACAACATAATCCATACAGCTAAACTGTGGTAGAAAATGTGTAAGCCAAGCGAGTACGTCACGTACAATCATATAAAGTAATGAGTTTTCCTTAAAAAGCAGAAGATACAGCAAACACAAATACAAAGAAATTGTGATCAGCCATAAGCAACCTCGGTTTTAAATATGTATATAGGTGAAAGCTATGGACCCGGGCCTCAATTACGGGTGACCAAAGGAAGGTCTGACCGCAACTACCGTCATAAAGGGTGCCTTGGGTCACAGTTAAATTCAACCTTAAAGGATTACTTTCTGTTATAATTTTTAAGCTAAACAACTAACATATTAAAGTTAATACACATTAATTAAAACCTACTGACCTATATTTTCTCCAAAAGTTTCATAACGTTCTAAAAGTTATATCTTTTATTCGCCGATGATGTCACGTTATCCTGCCCACTATTTTCAGCACTGCATGTTCAAAATACTTAAACCAATAACTTTGTGTTTAAAGCGCCATTTTGAAACCTAGGTATTGTAAACGGATTGGTACAGAGCAAAGGATACCCACGGAGTGGGTTTGGAAAACAATTAAATTTGCAGGCAAGATTTCTGATATACGGTAGAGATATGTTAATGAAATGCTATTGATAAAAAGCGTATTTGGGGTAGTTAGTTAGTAACAGGCATAGAAAATATTTACTTACAGTGGCCCTTTAATATAAAGCTACTATCGTATCATAAAAAGGGTGTGTATATGAATTAATTCTTATTGATCTAAGACCCTAAGAAGTCCAACCAATGGAAGTATGAGCAAATCACTGTACTGAGCAAGGTCTTAATAGTCAAGGCTTCTAAGTGAACAAAACCCTGAGAGAATCTAACAATTTAATTATGTGGTACTAAAGAGGACTAAAATAAATAGGTTTCCAAGGCACGTGAGGAGAGGAAAAAAAGTGGATACCGAATCATAGGGGGACCCCTGCAGGGAGAGGCGATTATAAGTGAAATCTTGGTTATGTCGTCATGGTATGTTTAGTCAGGAATGAGTTCAACCTCCACCTCTCTCCCACTCATCCCATGTCAGCCACACTAGTCCGTGAAGTCACAAATAACCTTCAGATTTCAAGGAGAATTCCTCCATTTTACATAAGTAAGCTACTGTCTCTAACACCATCTGTATGGAATTCTGACCTGTCCCCAACCAATTCCTGTCTATAACTAGTTTGGTGGCTAGTAGGATTATAATATATAAGATTTATATAAGTTTGCTTATGTAATTTATTGATCTCTAGATGAAAAACGGCCATGTCAACCGTTAACCTCCCAACTAGCCCAACAGTGTATTACATGATACATAGAGCATATAATTCTAAACAACTTTCCAACTTCTATTATCTAATTTGCTTAGTTCTCTTGGTATCATTTTTTAAAAGCATACCTAGGTAGGCCATTTGTTTACTGGTGTGTTTAGCTAGCTCCCAGTCGTGTATTGCTGCTCCTTTAATAAAGTATACCAAGAGAATGGAGCAAAAGTGAGAATAAAAGTAAATTGGAAAGTTGTTTAAAAACGTATGCTCTATCTGAATCATAAAATAAACAATTTGTGTTTCATAGTAACATAGTAACATAGTAGATAAGGTTGAAAAAAGACTGAAGTCCATCGAGTTCAACCTATACAAATCTAAAATACTTACAAAAAGCTCCAGTTAAGCTTAAATAACCCCATTAAAATGTGACCCATTTAATACTAGCAATCATATCCATGAATTTTGTTTATATACAGAAATTTATCCAGACTATTTTTAAATGTATCTATGGTATTGGCATTCACTACCTCCTTTGGTAATGAGTTCCACAATTTTATTGCTCTTACAGTGAAAAAACGTTTCCGTCGCAGGAGATTAAATCTCCTTTCCTCCAACCTTAAATTATGACCTCTTGTCAGAACCAATTTTCTTGGAATAAAAAGAGCTTCTGCCATCTCTGTATATGGGCCTTGAATATATTTATATAAAGTAATCATGTCACCTCTCAAGCGCCTTTTTTCTAAAGAGAACAGACCCAGTTTGGCTAGCCTCTCCTCATAGGTTAATTTCTCCAATCCCCTTATTAGCTTTGTGGCCCTTCTCTGAACTTTTTCTAGTTCTGCAATATCTTTTTTAGCAATCGGTCCCCAGAACTGCACTCCAAACTCAAGGTGAGGTCTAAGACCCTGTACCTTTAAACTCAAGAGGGTAAATTTATCAAGCTCCTAAAGACCGCTGCTCCATAACCTGTCCGCCTGCTCTGAGTCGGCGGACAGAAATCAACCCCATCGAATACGATCGGGTTCATTGACATCCCCTGCTAGCGTCCGATTGGCCGCAAATCTGCAGGGGACGATTTTGCACCAGCAGTTCACAAGAACTGCTGGTGCAATGATAAATGCCGACAGTGTATGCTGTCTGCATTTATCGATGTGCGGCAGACATGATACGCTACATCGTATCATGTCCGCTCGCACTTTAGTAAATTGACCCCAAGATATTCTCTGTAGAGAGTTAACTGTGCATGATTAAAACAACTTTGCAATTATAATATAAAGAGAGGGAAATTTTGCATATTAACTTTTTGCTCACATAGTTACTTTTATATTTATATAGTTTTATTAATATTTATGCATGCTTGTAACACATATAGGTATTGGCTAAGTATGTTAGATAGCATTATATACTGAAACCAAAAATGTACAAGAGAATAATATTCAGATGTTTCTTTATCTTTTTTTAATTATATTTATTGTTAAAACATTACACATATTTCTTTAATATTTAATTGTCCATAAAACAACGGGCAGCACCATGTTGTAAACTAGGTTTCCTTCTCTGCTGAGACCAGTTAGAGACTGCTATAAATAGGTCACTAGAATGTGTGAGCGATGACTGTAGAATATAGCTGAGTTAATTCTGGAATCTAAACTTCCACCTCTAACAGGAATAGGAAAGTTCACAATTTTCAGAATTAAATTACAAGAAAAGTAGACAAAATAAATAATGAAATACATATTGCAAAGTTGTTTTATTACATTATCATTAAACATTTTATATTTAATGTCCCTTTAAGAAATCTCAAACCCACCACAGTTCTCATTAAAAAAATAAAAAAAAATAAAACACAAGATGTGTTGTTTAACCAGAAAAAAACAATTTAATTGGTAAGAAATTCAAATTATCTTGTTAGGAATTAAGAAATTGCGGTGTGCCCACTGTTAACCACTTAAGGACGAAGGATTTTCCCACTTTCTGTACTTAAATTACAAAATCAGTTTTGGCCTTTTGATCTGTATTGGTTTCACCATAATTATCCTCTCTCTTGTTAAAGGGAAAGTCTACTTGATTTTTTTGTTTTTGTTTAAAAAGATGCCTTTACTACCCATTCCCTAGCTTTGCATAAACTAACATTGTTATATTAATATACTTTATAACCTCTGTGTTTGCCTGTTTCTAAGCCCCTGCAGCGCGCCCTTAGCTCAGTGATTTTTATTAGCTTTTTAAATCTTTCACAACCGCTAGACAGTGCAAGTTTATGTGTGCCATATGGATAACATTGTGCTCACTCTTGTGGAGAATTATAATGGTTATACAAGAACTTGGAATGATTGGCTAAAATGCAAGATTGTAAAAAGTACTGAGATAAGGGTCAGTTTGCAGGGGTTTAGATACAGGTAATTATATTAATATAACAATGTTGGCACGTTCACTTTATTTATATTATGTAACCTTAAGTTTATCTTTGTGTGCCAAATGGTTCTGGTCACTAAGAGACTGTCACTTTGTGATTCTTCTTTCTTGCTGAAAAAGAAAATTTATGCTAACCTGATAAATTTATTTCTTTTTTGACACGATGAGTCCACTGATCATCTTAATTACTAATGGGGTATTCACCTCCTGGTCAGCAGGAGGAGGCAAAGAGCACCACAGCAGAGCTGTTAAATAGCTCCTCCCTTCCCTCCCACTCCAGTCATTCGACCGAAGTTAGGAAGAGAAAGGAAAAGCCAAGGTGCAGAGGTGTCTGAAGTCTACAATAACCCACAACCTGTCTAAAAGAACAAGGCGGGCCGTGGACTCATCGTGTCAAAAAAGAAATAAATGTATCAGGTAAGCATAAATTTTCTTTTCTTTTTTAAGACACGATTAGTCCACGGATCATCTTAATTACTAATGGGATTCAATAGGACGTCACTGCAATGCCCCATAACCGAAGCACCACCAACAGCGCTCCCAGAATCTTCAAGACCAAAAAGAAGAGCCATGAACTAGAAGCGTTTGTCCAACTTGTGAATGGCACATGATGGTACGCGTCCTTAAAATCCACAGTTGTCATAAATTGACCTTCTTGGATCAAGGGAAGAATGGAACGAATAGTTGCCATCTTGAATGACGGTACACTAAGAAAATCTGTTTAGACTCTTGAGATCTAAAAAGTGGTCTGAAGGTTCTCACCTTTTTTGGGAACCACAAACCGATTGGTATAAAAAAAACCCAGACCCAGTACCTGTATTAGAACTGGACCAATCATTCCCAGGTCTGAGATGTCTCTTATGCAGTGTAAGAACGCCTCTCCTTTTGCGATTTGCAGATAATCTTGAAAGCAGAAACCTGTCCACTTTGAATCCCTGGAACACTATTTTCTATTGCCCAGGGATTCTGAACATCTTGAACCCAAGCCTGAATGAAGACTTAAAGTCTGCCCCCTACAAGATCCAATCCCAGATCAGGGACATGTCCTTCATGCTGTCTTTGATTCAACAGCAGGCTAATTGGATCCTTTTTTTTATTTTTATTTCTTTAAATTTTCAAAGGAGATTATTTCCATCAAGCCAGGATCCAACAAGGTCTTCCCCTTGTAATGAACCGTTAAAAAAAAACAAAACAGAGCATACATCCATAGAACAAGGCTCTAACTATAAGGCTCTGTGAGTTGGAACAGAGACACCTGAAACCTATGCTCCCATTTTGATAACTTCAAGGCAAGAATTTGAAATAAAGGAATTAGCCAAATTAAAAGCCTTTATCCTATGCTGGATTTTATCCAGGGGAGTTTCTGACTTAATAGCATCAGACAGCGCATCAAACCAATATGCCGTCGCACTAGTGATGGTAGCAAAGTACACAGCTGGATGCCATTGTAAGCCCTGGTATACATCCCTTTTCTAATTTTCGTCCATAGGACCTTTGAAAAATCCAACTATTCTCTAAGGATATAGTAGTTCTCTTAGCTAAGCTGGAAACTACTCCTTTCATCCTAGGGAATGTTTGCCCAGCCTCCTTAGCTAAGTCGGCTATGGGAAACATCTCTTTAAAAATAGGGAATGCAGTCTTTTTCATTCCTTATAACTTACTAGACGCACTAGGATAGATTACACCGATATAGTCGGAGTCGTCCAGGGTAGCTAAAACCTCCTAAAATACCAAATGAAGGTGTTAAAGCTAAGGAACTGAAAGAAAACCAACCTCAGGATCAAATAAATATCTTCCTCTAACAGGGAAGAACCATTCGGAATAGCAATTACAGAATCCAGCGCCTTAAACGATTGAAAATAAGTCCTCTAGTAATGTGATATTCCACATGGGAAAAACATAGAATGCATGAGATGCAGAGTAACTCCGTACGGAGTGTGTGAGGAAGCGCAGGGCACTGCATGTGGGCCATAACATTTTGTGTGTACTACAGGAGAAATTTGTGGCATAAAGTGACCATTGTCAACATACCATTGCAAACGCCTTAAAAGGAGAAGGTTCTGAAAAAAAAAGAGTATAATTTTTTATTAAAAATTGACACATAAAAAACTTTACTGTCTCTTTAAATTTTAAAAATAATTTCTTATTTCTGTGTGCAGAAACAATCCAATTAGTATGTTAACATTGCTGTTAATAGACATTGTCAAGTACATTAAAGAAGCAATGTCTTGTGCAGCAATTCCATATGAAAATTGCAAGGAACCACAGAGCACTGCATGTGTGATAGTAAAATCAATGTACACTTCCTTAAGTAACCTGCTTCACATATAGAAGGGTAACTAAATAAAGATTTAACCATTTGTTTGAAAAAAATTAACATATACTGTAGGTTAGAGATACTGTCTCTTTAAATGATAAAGAGAAATTCATTTTTATAATTACAAGGGCAGACATGGTTGAACACAGTATGGAATCGTATGTACTGTAAAATTTTGTCTATACCTCAGCTAGACCCCGCTGAGGCGTTAGACAGTTTCTCATATCCAAATCCTGCACGCATTTAAACAATAATACCTCTGTGACTGCTGAAAACCGAAAGTGTTAGGGAGTAAACTATTTCTAAACTGCGCCATCCTCCCCTCCTAGTGGATAGACAGCACTGTTAGGAGGGAAGAGAGAATGCCTTGGCGCCCTTTACAAGCTCCGCCCCTCATGGGCGATACCCAAGCCCTCTCCCGATCGCCATTATATTTTTAGTAAAGGCACCGGGAGCAACTGACCAGTGTACACAGTGTAAAAATAAATTGACAATAAATGTAGTTTACATAATCTTAGTGGGGGGGGGGGGGGGGTTACTGCATTCTTACCCCAACACATTGTAAAAGCATATGCAATATAAATGAAACTCCCGGTCGCCATTATGAATTTTAAGAAATGCACCGGGGCCCACAGGCCAAAACTCCTGCAACTGCACACAAGAAAAACCAACCCCTGTTATAAGACAGCTTCTCTGATCCCACACTGCGGTTGTCATAGACTAAAACACAACCATTGGGACAAAAGAGTCCCTTGTCCTATACGGACAAACTGAACAGCTATATCCGATAGCTCAACTGTTTGCAGGGTTTCCTTCAAGCATTGTATGCTCATTAAAACACATTCCAAAGAGCCCACAGCAAACATATGTAACCCAGTGCCTGTGTCCTAACTGCCTTAATGATTGTCCCCTACTAAACTAGGAGAATCTGAGACCCAGTGTAATGAGGTTAGATGAACAAATAAAGTGCCCAAACTTTCTCTGAGATCCTTTCCCCCAGAAAAGAAGTTAGCACTTACCTCATCGTCTGCCTGGCAGCAAGGCAGTTCCCAGGTTTAAGAGGTCCTCTCCCTCCTATGGACCTAGAAATAAACGAAATTCCTGAGTAAAATCCCTCAGGTTTTCAGGGTTAGGGCAGCATAACTGTATGGGAGGCGCAGTGAGAATTATGTCCCACAAGTTCCCATTGCTCTAAAGCCACCAAAAGCTCTACTAAAGACAGAGACTGACATGGACTACGGCACACCCTTCCAAGGAGAAAAAAATTATTATAACAGGCTTAATCCTAGGCCAAGCTGGGACTAAACCATGAATGTCAGAAAGATAACAATCTTCTTACGGGACATAAATAAAAAGGACAGAAAACTGTGCCATCAAAAGAACTGGCGGATAAACTCTTATCTAAAGGAAGCCCCGTCTATGCCTATGATGAGGGGGTGAAATACATGCTGGCATTGACTGACCGTGTCACGTGGGAACGTCAATTGAATCTTGGAGATTTTTACAAAAGTTTGGACAGCGGATTACATCTGTAAATTCAGAATACAGCTCTACATAGCATGTGGATTACTACTGTGTAGTTTTAAAAGACTTGAGGTAGGACAGATCGAGACAAAGTATCCGTGAGTGACTTGCTCGCAATATTAATCTCTAATATCCAGTATTGTTTTACGCTTGTCTGCATTTTGGATATATTTGTTTTCTAGACACCTGTCCCAGGATTTATCTTGCAAGTTACAGAGTCAGTCCCGGCCTTTGTTTATTACTGACTCTGACTGCTATTGCCACATGCTATATTGTGGGTTGGATGTCCTTATGGCTATGCCGATTCTATGGCCATACTGAATTGTGACATATGCAGACATACCTGGCGACTTAGAACCTCAGTTATATACTGTCCAGTGGAGTTTTAGGGTGCTTGCATGAGGAGTGCGGCATATTTAATAAAGGTTGAAGGCAGGATGATATCAATGGTAATTGAAACTGGACCTAAGGAAGGTAGTTAGTAATAGGAAAACATAATTCACTGGGCTACTTATTCAAATGACTATCCAGTAACTCAAAACTTAAGGCGAGGTCACCACATCAGTATTTATACTGTCTAAGGCATCCTAGCTGTAGGAACAGACCCTCATACAGTGGAGGCTCCTCCATATGTGCACTCCCGCACGTGAGCCTCCTGTGGAAAAGGGAAAAAAAGAAAGAAATTAATTTTTTTGGCTGAATAAATATAATTTCCCCCTATTGGAAAAATTATATTTATTCAGCCAAAAAATGTTCTAGATTGTGCAGTTTAAATAAAATGTCTAGATTGTGCAGTTTAAATAAAATGTCTAGATTGTGCAGTTTAAATAAAATAAAAAAAAAATCCTTTAATATACCTCTCTACCGCACGTGCGGTAGAGGAGGTATAGGCTGCTATATCCTTTTGGTCATGTTTTCTATGTATCTGCTGCTCCGCCCATAACAGAGCCTATACCTCTGCTAATCGCACAATTTTCAATGTGCGATTAGTGCCATTACTATGGGCGGGCAGCAGGGGGAGCACTGTTTTTTTAAACTTGTGTGTTATCCCTCCCTCCTCCCTGCTCTATGTTATCCCTCCATATTGTGGATCACAGTGGCAGCGGCAGCGGCAGAAAAGGAAGAAGCAGGAGACCGGGCTGAGTGATCTAACCAGGGCCGGCTCATTCATGATGGGACCAAGTGGGTCCAACAACCCAGGCGGCACTTTAGTGACTGACTCAGTTACTGTGATAACCAGACGTGAGTGTAGTGTATTGCATAGTTGCCAACTGTTTTTTTATCTGAGTGACACTTCTTACCTCAGCGCGCTGCCACTCACTGACATCTCAGCTGCTCCCTACCTGCTAGTTACTCCCTGCGTGCGGTGTGTGTTGGAGAAATGTATTAGATGTATTAGGTCTGAGAAAAGTGCCAGAGTGAGTGCGGTGGTCTGTGTCCCTCTCAGTGAGATCCATTTCTGGCAGTGCAAAAGTGTTAGTCCCAGTCTGACTTTTCTATCTTCTTAGCGTACTGTTAATGGGAATCTTAGCTTGGTCTCTCAAGCTTGCTTTAGCTCTGTCTGCTCCGTGACACAATATTATTATTACAGTGAGTGTATTTAGACCTTGCTCTGATTCTCTGCATTTGCATTAAGCTGAACCTTGCGTGCTGTTTCACTGAGGTTTTCTGTTACCAATCTCCTATCATTCTGCCGTTTTCAGTAAAAATCCTAGAATGATAGGAGATTGGTAACAGAAAACCTGAAAGTGAAACAGCAGCACGCAAGGTTCAGCTGAAAAAAAATGTAATTGTGAAAAATCAAATGATACAAATATTAGGCTGTTATATGGGGATTACATCAGTGAGACATATAGTGCATGTTGGTTCTTTATAGACTTGATATGCACTGAACATAACATAAACAAACTTGCAGCAAACTGTCATCACTACACCTTCCTTCAGATAACATGACTCCGTAAATTGGAACTATTATTTCTAGCAAAAAACCCCCTCTACTTTCCAGTGCATATGAGATTTGTAGTTTTTAAAGCATGATTTGATGCGTAACATTCTTTCCTCAAATGACTACAGTTCCCATCATGCTACTGATGTTTTATGTAGTAACAGGAAGTGTGTCTGCTCAGTGCTTTGCTTTCAGTGTAGCCCATAAGAAACATGGCTGAGCAGCAAGAACACATAACTTAAGGTTTGTACAGCTGTGTATAGAGTAGACTTGTGTTGTTGTGTCTCATTGTGTTACTGTGTACATGTGATATGACATCACTGTGTTACTTTGTGTGCCAAAAAGTTTGTGTGTCACACTTAGTGTGTTTATTTATGCCACTGTGTCTGTCACATTGTGTGTTAATGTTTGTCTTATTTTGTGCATGTGCCACTGTTTGTTATTGTGTGTGGTGACTGTCAAAAATTATAGTACTCTGTCATTTTTACTTTGTGTGTGTGTCATTGTGTTTGTGTTACTTTATGTGTCTATAAGTCTTACTGTGTCTTTGTGTTACTTTGTGTGTCTATAAGTCTTACTGTCTGTTTGTGTGTCTATAAGTCTTACTGTCTGTGTTACTTTGTGTGTCTATAAGTCTTACTGTGTGTTTGTGTTACTTTGTGTGTCTATAATTCTTACTGTGTATTGCATTGAATGTTATTGTCTGTATGTCACTGTGTTTGTGTTACTTTGTGTGTCTATAAGTCTTACTGTGTGTTTGTGTTACTTTGTGTGTCTATAAGTCTTACTGTGTATTGCATTGAGTGTTATTGTCTGTATGTCACTGTGTTTGTGTTACTTTGTGTGCCCATAAGTCTTACTGTGTGCTCCACTGAGTGTTTTGTGTGTGTATGTCAGTGTGTTTTGCACCAAGTGTTATTGTGCATGTCACTGTGTTGCACCAAGTGTTATTGTGTGTGTCATTGTGTGTTTGTGTTACTTTTTGTACTGTCTGTTTCACCAAGTGCCATTGTGTGTTTATGTTACTTTTTGTACTGTCTGTTTCACCAAGTGCCATTGTGTGTTTGTGTTACTTTTTGTTCTGTCTGTTTCACCAAGTGCCATTGTGTGTTACTGTGTGTTGTGGTGAGAGGGCTTTGTGTGTAAGGCAGAGGGGACCTCTAATATTAAATATATATTTATTAATAAGTTACTGGGGAGGGGCTCTGTGAGTGAGGCAAAGGGCACCTCTCTATAATATTATATATCTGTATATAAGGTACAGGTGAGGGGCTATCTGATAAAGGCAGAGGGAACCTCTCTATAATATTAAATATGTATTGATTTATAAGTTACTGGGGAGGGGCTATGTGAGTGATGCAGATGGATCCTCTCTATAATATTACATATCTGTATATAAGGTATAGGTGAGGGGCTATCTTATAAAGGCAGAGGGAACCTCTCTATAATATTAAATATGTATTGAGATATATATATATATATATATATATATATATATATATATATATATATATATATATATATATATATATATATATATATATATAGGTCCGTGAACCCCCATTTGAATAACCCACGAGCCGCCACTGCCCTCATATGAATTAAATAAAGGAGTGAGTGAACTCTGTGATGACTATTGGAAGTACTACACTTTCCCTCCCAAGAAAATGTGGATACACCCTGCAAAAGGGGGAAAAAAGGGAAGTGGAGGTGACCCACTCAGACAAGCTGAGCAGGAATGGGGGAGGAGAGGAAGTGCAAACCTAAGGAGCAGAACTGTTAAAGCATACAAATAAGTCACACTATCTATAACCAGATATTTCAATACTCAAATAGTATGTCAGGAGAAAAGCCCCTCCGGATGCCTCCGGAGCACAATTCAAGCGCCACTCAGCGCTCCAAGGTCCAGGGGTGGACCCACAGAAGGAGCAGGGCACCTCCGGTCTCTCAGCAGGGAGATCAGTCCAATCGTGAAGGTCTGACTGCCCCACACAGTCAGCGAGGGTTCCACCACAACCTTCAGATGCTTTCCTTCAGCTGGTTCAGAGTGATACTCTGTCCAGACCACAATGTAATGTGTATTCAGCAGATATAAAGCCAATTCTAGGCACAATAAATGCCACAAAAGTTAAGTTACTCAGGAGCCTCTCATCCCTGTTTCTTTTTATCAAGAAACCCCCAGCATATTATGTACCCATAGCTTGATAACCTCTCATTGTGGTCTCATTTTAGGTTATAAAGGTCAGAGAGTGACTATTATTTTGTGAGTACTTTATACACGCTAACTATACCTTAAAAAAGGTAACATACATTATGCACACAGCATGCTACGTTTTAAGTTACTATTGTCAAAGTTTCATTCTATATCGATATATGTATTGTTTTTACATAATGTCACAGATACCAGGCTGACAAGGTCACCCCCTCTCCTATTTGGACAATTGTGTTTCCCACCAGTTCCCCTTTTGTGTGTTACAATGATTGAACTTTGCCATGAAAGAGCTGATCACTACCCCGCTGGCCCTTCCTGCCTTGTCGAGTCCCAGCCACAATTTTATGGAACTAGTCGCCGGCTAAGATCACTAGAAATCCCTGCTGAACTTTAACATAGGTCGCTCCAGAAGCCCTTTGCCCCAGAGCTCTGCTCTTCTGTGGACTTACCATAGCTTTGATGGGCATGGGTTGGGGTGATTGTTAAGAGGGAGCTCACTCAGGAACCTGGGGTTTGGACACCTCTCTACCTCATGCTGGTATGGAGTACCCTTTGCCCGGCTGCCGCTCCAGCCCCCAGCAACAGATCATGTCGCTTTTTGGACTGGGACATATAAGGGCCCGCAGCTCTCCAATGGTATCCGGGAATAGCCTCCGCTCCCTCGGGATCACCGAAACTGCGACCTAGCTATTGTGGGATCTCTATGTGACTATGGCTCCTTTGAAGGCACCAGCCTGCCTGGAGGGGTGGTGATCTCTTAATCACATAAAGCTCTTATCAGATGACAAATGTGTATATTAGCTGTGTGTTTTGTCCCAATAAAGCCTGTTCCTGTTTTACCTTAATACTGGACTTGTCTGGTTATTAGGGAGGGCTACTTGCTATAATCACTTTCCCACTCTACAGCTACAGGATCCAGGGTAAAGAAGGATCATTTGGTGGAGATACCCAGTCGGGGTACCAAGGAGGTCTGTTACAACTGGTTGGCAGCAGTGGGATGTTTCCTTCTACCTGGAAAATCCAAACCACCACCAGTCTCTCTTTGGATGGAGCAGCAATACTCCTGGCTTAAAAGAAGTACCCTTAAAGACTTGCTGGAAGCTCGTGGACAAGTAGATAGCAACAAATCAAAGGCAGCGATCATTGCCAAGCTGATGGAGGGTGACTGAGCCAGTGATCAGGCCAATGAACCAGGCTGCAGCAAGGCCAGCGAGCCCTCAACCAGGGGAACTAATATGTTTGAAGTCCAGTGGGAGATCCAATGGCAGCTGGAACTTTATGGGACTACCCCACCACAGGAGTTGATAACTCAGATTATTGCCGACACAACTCGCCTCAAGATGCTGGAGGTCCAGAAGGCTCTAGGGGGTGCCAAACCGGCCGATCTGAGGCCCGCTTCGCCCTGAAAGAAGTTACCCCATGAGGCCTTCCGTACCTTTGAAGACAGAGGAGATCGATCGGTACCTACAGGTATTTGAGACCCAGTGTGAGCTGCAGGGCATCGCCAATGTCGACTGGGTCACCCTCTTGATTGGAAAGCTGTTGGGAGGGCCTTGGATGCTTTTGCGGCCATTCCCCTAGAAGATAAACTGAACTATGACTGGGTGAAGGAGCGCATCCTGGCCAGGTATGCCATCACTCCATAGGCTAATCGACTTAAGTTCTGGAGCTTGAGAAGGAGAGAGGGGCAGCCCTTTAATGAGTGGACCCACCTGGACTGGGGTGCCAGTTCCTGTGCTGTGGAGGTGGGTGTCATGGGCCATTTGCTGGCCGAAGTGCTGCTAGGAAATGACTTGGGTCATCTTGCATCCTCCTTCCTTATGGATGCCTCCATGGATGCTTGCCTTGTGACCACACGCCAACAAGCCAGGCTCCATGCTGAAGCATTCAACTATGGGACCCAGGTAAGTCACCCTCACCTGACTACTACCCAGACAGATTATCCCATCTCCTGAGCTTCCCCCTCCGACTTTGCCCAGGAGACGTTAAGTGACCAGATGTTAGCCCCATACTAGGCCTCGGCGCAAACAGACCCAGGTGGGTTAGAAGGGGACTGCTTTGAGGACTCCTGTACCGGGTTACAGAGGGTGGTAGGAGCAGGCAGATGCCCAGACGTTAGCCCCCTACTGGGCCAGGACACGGACAGATCCATGTGGGTTAGGAGGGGACCACTTTCAGTGGGACAGAGGACTCCTGTACTGGGTTACAAAGGGGAGCAGGCAGATGCCCAAGTGACAGTTGGTGGTACCGCAAAAGTATCATTATGACCTGCTATGCATAGGGCATGGCATCCCCCTAGCAGGACACCTAGGGATTAATAAGACTCGCCACCAACTTACCCAGACCTTTTTCCAGGGATTACAGGGGACATTAGGCAGTACTGTCGCACTTGTGACATCTATCAGAGGGTAGGGAAGAAAGGTGACCACTCTAAAGCTTCCCTGCATCCCGTTCCATTCAGCAGGAGAGCTGTTGACATCATCAGCCCCTTGCCCAGTCCTAGCCCCTCGGGGAAGAGATACATACTGACGGTAGTTGACTACGCTACCTGGAGGAAATCCCCCTGACCAACATCCAAGCAGAGACAGTAGCCAATGCCCTGCTCCAGATCTTTGCCAGAGTGTGTTTCCCCCAGAAAATTATCTCAGACCAATGGACTCAGTTTACTGGTGAGCTCAAACAGCAGCTATGGATTCTTTGAAGGATAAAACCCCTGCTGAGCTCCTCATACTACCCCCAGACTAATGGGTTATGCGAGAGGTTCAATGGAACAGTGAAGCAACTGCTTCAGACGTGCCCTGTCTCTCACAAGGACTGGGAGAGATACCTGCCGCACCTCCTGTTCCCTTACCGGGAGGTGCCACAGGAATCTACTGGATTTTCTCCCTTTGAACTAGTATATGGCCAGAGGGTGAGGGGGCCCCTAGACCTGCTTAGAGCCCACTGGAAGGGTCAGCTGGGGAGGAGGGACCCTCCAGTGTAGGAAATGTCCTAGAATTCAGGGACCGACTGAAAGACCTTGCCACCACGGTGCGGGAGAAGTAGGGCAGAAGGTTCTTGCCCTAAACCCCATCAAGACAGATAAGCTACAGGCCACATGGCAGGGACCCTATCAAGTAGTAGAAGAGCTTTGTGATGCCTACCTGGTAGCCAAATGTTCAGATGAACTAGTCCTTTCCTGGTACGCCTTCAGCATGTTCACATGAGAGGCCAGAGGAGGTATCCACCATATGTGCTCCAGCCATGGAGTACTCGGAGAGTCTCCCCATGCTGGAGCTGTCCGGGTGGAGTAGGGCGCTGGCAGGCATAGGAGACATAAGAGTAGATGAGCAGATAGGGACTGTGCAGAGAGAGCAAGTCAGACAGGTACTAGAGAGCTGACAGGACATTTTCTCCACGGACCCTGGGTACACCATGGTAGCGGTGCACCAGGTGGAGACCCCGGGACAGGCCCCCTTGTGGCAGTTGGCGTACTGGGTCCCCAAAGTCAGTTAGGGAAGGCATGCGCAGCAAAATTAGGGAGATGCTTGATACGGGCGTTATCGAGCCATCCAACATTCCCAGGGCATCCCTGGTAGTGCTTGTGCCCAAGCAAAATGGTACGTCCCGCTTCTTGTAGACTACCGTAGGCTTAATGACCCCACCACAACCAATGTCTAAACCACTGGGTAGATGAGCTACTAGACTGCATAGTCAGGGGTAACTTTCTGACAAAGTTAGATCTCTGCAAGGGGTACTGGCAGATCCCTCTGGACTCAGAATCCATTCCAAAGTTGGCATTCATCACCCCATTCGACCTGTACCAGTTTAAGGTCATGCCGTTTGGGATGAAGAATGCTCTGGCAACGATCCAGAGGATGGTAGATCGCCTTCTCAATGGCCTCCAGAATTATGCCTGTGACTACCCGAATGACTTTGCGATCTACAGCAATACCTGGGAGGAACAGTTGTTTCACCTAGGTACCATCTTGGACTGCATCAGGGCTGTGGGTCTGACTCTGAAGCCAGACAAGTGCACAGTAGGGATGTCAGAGATCCAGTACCTTGGACACCGAGTGGGATGCGGGAAGCAAAGGACTGAGGCATTCTCTAACTGTCCAACCCCCAAAACCAAGACCCAAGCCTTAGCCTTTCTTGGAACAGCAGGGTACTACTGCCAGTTTGTCCCCAACAATAGCACCCTGGCCAAACCCCCTGACCGACCTGACCAGCAAACACTTACCCCGGAAAGTCCTGTGGTCCCCCGAGTGCAAGGCTGCCTTCCAGCAACTGAAAACAGGTAGGCTCATATGCTAATTTCTAGTTAGTTTCTGCCCCTATCCTGGCCGCTCCTAACCCATCCAAACGCTTTTGTGACCATACAGATGCCTCCATGTTCGGGTTGGGGTTGGGAGCAGTGCTGAGTCAGGTGGATGAGGAGGGCCGTGAGCAGTGGAGAAGGAGTGTTTGGCACTGGTGTGGGCTCTCAAGAATTTGCAACCCTACTTGTACAGGTCCTACCTTACAGTGCTCACAGACCACAACCCACTGGTATGGCTTATAGGGTTTCCAGGGACAATGGACGCATGTTGCGGTGGAGCTTAGCCTTGCAGTCATTTAACTTCACCATTCAGTATCGGCTGGGAAAGAGTAACGGCAATGCAGATGGCCTCTCCTGGGAAACTGAATTGGAGTAGCCTCACCGGACAGCCCCAAGCCGACCTGTCAGGATCTAACCGGGTCTTCCAGACTATGAGGGGGGAGCACTGTCATGGATACCAGGCTGCCAAGGCCACCTCCCTCTCCTATTTGGACTATTGTGTTTCCCACCAGTTCCCATTTTGTGTGTTACAATTATTGAACTTTGCCCTGAAAGAGCTGATCACTACCCCACTGGCCCCTTTCTCCCTTGCCAAGTCCAAGCTGGAATCTTATGGAACTACTCGTTGGCTGGGATTGCTAGAGATCCATGTTGAACTTTAACATAGGTTGCTCCAGAAGCCCTTTGCCCTCCAATGGTACCTGAGAATAGTTACCGCTCCCTCAGGATCACCCCGAAACTGCAACCTAGCTATTGTGGGATCTCTATGTGACTATGGCTCCTATAGAGGCACCAGCCTGTCTGGAGGGGCGGTGATCTCTTGATCAGATAAGGCTCTTATCAGATGGCAAATGTGTATATAAGCTGTGTGTTTTGTCCCAATAAAGCCTGTTTGTGTTTAACCTTAATACTGGTCTTGTCTGGCTATTAGGGTGGGCTACTTGCTATAATCACTTTCCCGCTCTACAGCTACAGGTTCCAGGGTAAAAAAGGATTTTTTGGCGGAGATACCCAGTCGGGGTACAAAGGAGGTCCGTCACACATCATTTTGTCATATGCACATTCATTTAAATTTTTTTAATGTTTATACACAAGGTGCAACTCTTATTTGTAATTATGACTGTATGACCTCAATTAAAATATATTTTAAAAAATAATTATGAATAGCAATTATAATCTAATTTGTTTTCTTCACCTTGTATCCTTTGTTGATATTTATACCTAGGTAGGTTCAGAAGCTGCTGATTGGTGGCTGCACATATATGCTGCTTATCATTGGCTTTCAGCTAGCTCCCAGCAGTAAACTGATGCTCCTTCAACAAAGAATACCAAGAGAATTAAGCCAAATTTTGGGTTTCCTGTCCTTTTAAAGGGATAGTAAAGTTCAAATTAAACTTTCATGACTCATATAGGGCATGTCATTTTAAACAACTTTCTAATTTACTTTTATCATCATATTTGGTTTATTCTCTTGGTAGGCTCAAATACTAATTTCTAAGCCCTTGAAGGCCGCCTCTTATCTAAATGCATTTGACAGTTTTTCACAGCTAGAGGGTGTGAGTTCATGTGTTTCCTATAAATAACATTGTGCTCATGTACGTGGAGTTATTTAAGTCAGCACTAATTGCCTGAAATGCAAGTCTGTCAAAAGATCTGAGATAATGAAGCAGTCTGCAGAACTTAGATACAAGGTCATTACAGAGGTAAAAAGTATATTTCTATAACACTGTTGGTTATTGAAAACTGGGGAATGGTAACTAAAGGGATTATCTATCTTTTTAAACAAAAACACTTTTGGTGCTTACTATCCCTTTAAGTATAATCCACTGCTTAGTGGCTTTTATTACAACAATGAAACAGACTGTTTTATATCTCTTAGCTCTCTTCGTTTGCATATACCACCAGTTCTAAATGATGTAGTTAGTGACCCTTCTCTTGTTTGTAAAGGGTTAACTGTTTAAGCAGTAACCCTCCATACTGCTCTTTGCGTCACCTCCGCACACTGATTGGCTGGATATAAAGCTCACTCTTCCGTGGCTGGTACCTGATCTATACATGCACGGGATACAGCGCCAGTGTGACTTGCTGCAGATATGGATCACAGTTACTTTTCTTCCTCTCCCTGTCGCATGGAGCCTTCTCTTCCTGCCAGATGTTGCTTTCCCTCCCTTTCCTCATTAGGGCTTCCTTTGCTGACAAGGCCTCCCCACGCAGAGAGATGAAAGGAATAATCCGAGCTACCGCCCTGACCCCTCTTGTGGCTGCAGAGAGCAGACCCCTCATTAACAGCGCTCACCATAACAAGCTAGAACAGCTAAGCTGACCCTTCACACTGTACCACTGTTCTCCTCAATGACACAGCACACAGAGCTGACAGTTCTGTTCCCTCAGGAGTTAAAGGGACATGAAACCCCAAATTTGTCTTCCGTGATTCAGACAGAGCATACAATTTTAAACATGTTTGTCATTTTACTTCCATTATCAAATTTGCTTTGATCTCCTTTGTTAAAGGAGCAATGCACTACTGTGAGCTAGCTAAACATATCTGGTAGGCCAACGACAAGAGACACATATGTGCAACCACCAATCAACAGATAGCTCCCAAGCCTACCTAGGTAAGCTTTTCAACAAAGGATGGCAAAGGAACAAAGCAAATTAGATAGTAGAAGCAAATTGGAAAGCTGTTTAAAATTGTATGTTCTATCTGACACATGAAAGAAACAAATGTGGGTTTCATGTCCCTTTAACTGTTAAAGGGACATTAAACTCATTGTTTATATGAATTTCAAATAAATGTTATAGCCCCTTAACGACCCGCACCGTACCTGTACGACGCTGGTCGTTATGCCCTTAAATAGATCACACTACACTGCAGAAATAGAGTTGTGGAGTTACAGAAGCACTTTGTGGCCCTCTCTGCATCGGACAGCGGTGGGACCAATCGTTGGTGGGTGGGACGCTTAGTGAGGGAGGCTGGTGGGCGGCCCATTGCAGGTGGAGGCTGGAGGATAACAGGAGTGGGCGGGACCGCTAAACCACGCTACGGGGGGGGAACTCAAGCTGCGTGATTGAGGGGGAAGGAGGGAGGAGCGGCAATGAGGGGGATCATATGTGGGATAATTTTAGGAAAAGGGATCTGGGAGGGGGAGGGGGTACAGCTACGCGACAGAAAAATGGGTATTATATATATATATATATGGCCGCAAATAGGTAGAGGGCCTAGGTTTAGAGAACTGTTTGGGGGGGGGGGGGGATAAGGGAGGTTGGGAGGTAAGGGGGATACTACCCTGCAGTAAATATATAATAAAAAAAATTTTTTAATTTTTATACTGGCAGACTTTCTGCCAGTACTTAAAGGGACATAAACCCCATTTTTTTTCTTTCATGATTTAGAAAGAGCATATAATTATAAACAACTTTCTAATTTACTTCTCTTATCTAATTTGCTTTATTCTCCTGATATTCTTTTCTGGAAAGCATATCTAGATATGCTTAGTAGCTGTTGATTGGTAGCTGCACACAGATGCCTCCTGTGATTGGCTCACAATGTGCATTACTATTTCTTCATTAAAGGATATCTAAAGAATGAAGCAAATTAGATAATAGAAGTAAATTGGAATGCTGTTTAAAATTGTATTCTCTACCTTAATTCTGAAAGAATTTTTTTGGGTAAAGTGTCTCTTTAAATGGACACTGAACCCAAATGTTTTCTTTTGTGATTCAGATAGAGCATGCAATTTTAAGCAACTTTCTAATTTACTCCTATTATCAAATGTTCTTCATTCTCTTGCTATTTTTATTTGAAAAGCAAGAATGTAAATTTAGATGCTGGCCCATTTTTGATGAACCACCTGGGTTGTTCTTGCTGATTAGTGGATACATTCATCCATCAATAAACAAATGCTGTCCAGGGTTCTGACTTTCTTTTTCAAATAAAGGTAGCAAGAGAACAAAGAAAAAAATGATAATAGGAGTAAATTAAAAAGTTACTTAAAATTGCATGCTCTATTATTATTTATATTAACATTTATTTATAAAGCGCCAGCAGATTACACAGCGCTATACAAAGAAAAAAAACATTGCAGGGATACAGTAATACACAAACAAGTAACAGTTGTAGGTGCAATAATTTAGTTATACAAAAGGAGAGGAGTGCCCTGCCCGCCCTTGAGCACAATCACTAGTAGTTCACTTTAAACACAGTGGCCTACAGGTAGAAAGGCTCTCAAGTTTACAATCTAAAGGACAGGGAATGGACACAGAAGGAAAGGAGAAGGGAAATATGTCTGATATAAGGCAGGGTAAACAGAGTGAGTGATGATATGGGGGGAAAAGGTGTATGGTGACTTAGCAATAGAGATTTTGAAAAGTGTAAAAGAATGGGGTAAAATGTCAGTACAAAGGCCGTGAGTCTGAAGTGGTTTCTTTATCCTGGATTATTAGTGACAGCTGCGCAAAATTACTGTTAGAAGGTGTGTGTATATATTAAGGTAAACACTAGGGTGGGTTGGTGGTGGGAAGGGACTGGAGGGCTAGTGCTTGCAAATCTCTGGAGTCTGATGTTAGGCTTTGCAAATCTGATGTTAGGTGTGAATCACAAAAGAAAAAAATTGGGTTCAGTATCCCTTTAAGATGGGGTAACCTTTGGGGGGTGGGGGAGGGAAGAGAGCTGTTTGAGAGGGGTCAGGGAGTGGGATGTGTCAGGTGGGAGGCTGAACTCTACACTAAAGCTAAAATTAACCCTACAAGCTACCTAATTATCTCCTTCACTGCTGGACATAATACAAGTGTGGTGCGCAGCGGCATTTAGCAGACTTCTAATTACCTAAAAGCAATGCCAAAGCCATATATATCTGCTATTTCTGAACAAAGGGGATCCCAGAGAAGCATTTACAACCATTTGTGCCATGATTGCACAAGCTGTTTGTAAATCATTTCCATGAGAAACCTAAAATTGTGAAAAATTTAACAATTTTTTTTATTTGATTGTATTTGGCGGTAAAATGGTGGCATGAAATATACCAAAATGGGCCTAGATCAATACTTTGGGTTGTCTAATAAAAAATATATATAGTTTTCATAGGTAAAAAAAAGACTATTTCTGTTTAAATGTAGTGATGGCAAAAATGCTCTGGTCTTTTAGGGAAGGTTTTGTCTGAAGTGCCTGGTCCTTAAGGAGTTAAAATCATTTAATACAATAATTTTGTTATCACAATTTAAGAGGTTTTCAAATCAAGAACAGTTCAGGGACAAAACCCATTGAAAAGTCTGGTAGAATTCATGTTCTCTTTCTCCTTTTGCTGTGGCTATTTGCATACATACGCCAATGAGCTTGTGCTCTAAACCAATCAATCCCTGAGTAGAATTTGCTGGCTTATTTAAATGTTACCATGCTTCTGTACGGGTGGGTCCATTGAAATCAGCCACTGCATTTATAAACTATTTGAATGACAATCAAATTGGCTTGTGTTTCACTTTTGAATTTAATGGCAAGTCCATTCATTTTTTGGACATTACATTATCAGGGTTAACCAGTGGTAAGGTTATGTTGAGAGTGTATCGTAAACTGTAATCTGGCAACTCTGTGCTACATGCCAATGGGGTTACTTTTGTAACTACCTATAGTGTTCAATAATATATTTATAAAGTTATTTGTAGGCATTTCCCCCTTTATCTGCATATGACAAACTGCAGGAAGTGGTAGAAAAAGGACTTAGATGCTCATACAAGAGAAGTAAGACGATAGGAAAACATAATTTATGTAAGAACTTACCTGATAAATTCATTTCTTTCATATTAGCAAGAGTCCATGAGCTAGTGACGTATGGGATATACATTCCTACCAGGAGGGGCAAAGTTTCCCAAACCTTAAAATGCCTATAAATACACCCCTCACCTAAACGCCCAGGAAGTAGAAACTGACCTAGTAGAATGAGCTGTAATCCTTTGAGGCAGAGTTTTACCCGACTCGACATAGGCATGATGAATTAAAGATTTCAACCAAGATGCCAAAGAAATGGCAGAAGCTTTCTGGCCTTTTCTAGAACCGGAAAAGATAACAAATAGACTAGAAGTCTTTCGGAAAGACTTAGTAGCTTCAACATAATATTTCAAAGCTCTAACAACATCCAAAGAATGCAACGATTTCTCCTTAGAATTCTTAGGATTAGGACATAATGAAGGAACCACAATTTCTCTACTAATGTTGTTGGAATTCACAACCTTAGGTAAAAATTCAAAAGAAGTTCGCAACACCGCCTTATCCTGATGAAAAATCAGAAAAGGAGACTCACAAGAAAGAGCAGATAATTCAGAGACTCTTCTGGCAGAAGAGATCGCCAAAAGGAACAAAACTTTCCAAGAAAGTAATTTAATGTCCAATGAATGCATAGGTTCAAACGGAGGAGCTTGAAGAGCCCCCAGAACCAAATTCAAACTCCAAGGAGGAGAAATTGACTTAATGACAGGTTTTATACGAACCAAAGCTTATACAAAACAATGAAAATCAGGAAGATTAGCAATCTTTCTGTGAAAAAGAACAGAAAGAGCAGAGATTTGTCCTTTCAAAGAACTTGCGGATAAACCTTTATCTAAACCATCCTGAAGAAACTGTAAAATTCTCGGAATTCTAAAAGAATGCCAAGAAAAATGATGAGAAAGACACCAAGAAATATAAGTCTTCCAGACTCTATAATATATCTCTCTGGATACAGATTTACGAGCCTGTAACATAGTATTAATCACAGAGTCAGAGAAACCTCTTTGACCAAGAATCAAGCGTTCAATCTCCATACCTTTAAATTTAAGGATTTGAGATCCTGATGGAAAAAAGGACCTTGCGACAGAAGGTCTGGTCTAAGCGGAAGAGTCCACGGATGGCAAGAGGCCATCTGGACAAGATCCACATACCAAAACCTGTGAGGCCATGCCGGAGCTACCAGCAGAACAAACGAGCATTCCTTCAGAATCTTGGAGATTACTCTTGGAAGAAGAACTAGAGGCGGAAAGATATAGGCAGGATGATACTTCCAAGGAAGTGATAATGCATCCACTGCTTCCGCCTGAGGATCCCGGGATCTGGACAGATACCTGGGAAGTTTCTTGTTTAGATGAGACGCCATCAGATCTATTTCTGGAAGCTCCCACATTTGAACAATCTGAAGAAATACCTCTGGGTGAAGAGACCATTCGCCCGGATGCAACGTTTGGCGAGATAATCCGCTTCCCAATTGTCTATACCTGGGATATGAACCGCAGAGATTAGACAGGAGCTGGATTCCGCCCAAACCAAAATTCGAGATACTTCTTTCATAGCCAGAGGACTGTGAGTCCCTCCTTGATGATTGATGTATGCCACAGTTGTGACATTGTCTGTCTGAAAACAAATGAACGATTCTCTCTTCAGAAGAGGCCAAGACTGAAGAGCTCTGAAAATTGCACAGAGTTCCAAAATATTGATCGGTAATCTCACCTCCTGAGATTCCCAAACTCCTTGTGCCGTCAGAGATCCCCACACAGCTCCCCAACCTGTGAGACTTGCATCTGTTGAAATTACAGTCCAGGTCGGAAGAACAAAAGAAGCCCCCTGAATTAAACGATGGTGATCTGTCCACCACGTTAGAGAGTGTCGTACAATCGGTTTTAAAGATATTAATTGAGATATCTTTGTGTAATCCCTGCACCATTGATTCAGCATACAGAGCTGAAGAGGTCGCATGTGAAAACGAGCAAAGGGGATCGCGTCCGATGCAGCAGTCATAAGACCTAGAATTTCCATGCATAAGGCTACCGAAGGGAATGATTGTGACTGAAGGTTTCGACAAGCTGAAATCAATTTTAGACGTCTCTTGTCTGTCAAAGACAGAGTCATGGACACTGAATCTATCTGGAAACCCAGAAAGGTTACCCTTGTCTGAGGAATCAATTAACTTTTTAGTGAATTGATCCTCCAACCATGATCTTAAAGAAACAACACAAGTCGATTCGTATGAGATTCTGCTAAATGTAAAGACTGAGCAAGTACCAAGATATCGTCCAAATAAGGAAATACCACAATACCCTGTTCTCTGATTACAGACAGAAGGGCACCGAGAACCTTTGTAAAAATTCTTGGAGCTGTAGCTAGGCCAAACGGCAGAGCCACAAACTGGTAATGCTTGTCCAGAAAAGAGAATCTCAGGAACTGATAATGATCTGGATGAATCGGAATATGCAGATATGCATCCTGTAAATCTATTGTGGACATATAATACCCTTGCTGAACAAAAGGCAAGATAGTCCTTACAGTTACCATTTTGAACGTTGGTATCCTTACATAACGATTCAATATTTTTAGATCCAGAACTGGTCTGAAGGAATTCTCCTTCTTTGGTACAATGAAGAGATTTGAATAAAACCCCATCCCCTGTTCCAGAACTGGAACTGGCATAATTACTCCAGCCAACTCTAGATCTGAAACACATTTCAGAAATGCTTGAGCTTTCACTGGATTTACTGGGACACGGGAAAGAAAAAATCTCTTTGCAGGAGGTCTTATCTTGAAACCAATTCTGTACCCTTCTGAAACAATGTTCTGAATCCAAAGATTGTGAACAGAATTGATCCAAATTTCTTTGAAAAAACATAACCTGCCCCCTACCAGCTGAGCTGGAATGAGGGCCGCACCTTCATGTGGACTTAGAAGCTGGCTTTGCTTTTCTAGAAGGCTTGGATTTATTCCAGACTGGAGATGGTTTCCAAACTGAAACTGCTCCTGAGGATGAAGGATCAGGCTTTTGTTCTTTGTTGAAACGAAAGGAACGAAAACGATTATTAGCCCTGTTTTTACCCTTAGATTTTTTATCCTGTGGTAAAAAAAGTTCCTTTCCCACCAGTAACAGTTGAGATAATAGAATCCAACTGAGAACCAAATAATTTGTTACCCTGGAAAGAAATGGAAAGTAGAGTTGATTTAGAAGACATATCAGCATTCCAGGTTTTAAGCCATAAAGCTCTTCTAGCTAAAATAGCTAGAGACATAAACCTGACATCAACTCTGATAATATCAAAAATGGCATCACAGATAAAATTATTAGCATGTTAAAGAAAACAAAGAGTTGCAACCGCACTACACAAATAAATGGGGAATGCCAATGGGTACCCACTATCAATTTATGAGTGGATATCGGCTGGAGTGCTTATGCAAGAATCAACGATTCAAAGCAAATAGAGCCAAAAATAAGAATTTGTGGCTCAGAGAAAAGAATACATTTGTTTAGCACTTCCAATCCCCTGTATGTGATATGATACCATGAATTGGACGGAAGTAAGAGTGGGGTGGCGTATCACTAAAATTAAAATCTAACTTTTATTTCAACACTTAAAAACACCAACTGTTGCATACAATTTAAAAACACAAATTGGCATAGAACTTCTTGGGATTGAGATTGGACTAAACAAGTAATTATACACTTGTGAGGGAGTCCACAATTGAGACAGTATTAGTGTATTGATGCTCAGATACCTAGTGTAATTATCTCTAGATATTGGATATATATATATATCTCTCCTTATCAATCGAGCAAATGTTTTACTGTATCTGGCTATATATACATGTATTAATAGCACCTATATTCGTCTCTTGTAGAGGATTCTATGCCATCTAATTACCTTGTTTAGTATAAATACCAAGATAAAAGAATATTTGATAGTAGGTTTTATTAACACGAGAGTAGAATTTTTATATATTGTTACTCTGTAAATTTATGATAGATTGGGGTATATTATACAGATGTATTGCTCATTCTTATCTATATCTTGAGATTATGATATTAAAGAATGATAATGACTGAAATCAATTGCAAAAGTAATAAGCAATATTTAATGTAGAATAATAATAGTGGCTAAACACATATTACTATCTTACTCAGAAATGCAGAGCAGTATAAGTCTTAATTATAAGAGAGCTATTATTTAGTGTCTCTTGTCATTGATTACAATAATTCAAAGCCACTATTGAAAATTGTATACACTATATGTTTGTGTAGGTATTTTATACTCTAAGTGCTGTAGAAAGTAATGAGAGGGATGACTTATTTCTAAAGTCTTAATTACAAGACAGCTATTGTTTAGTGTTTCTTGTCATTGATCCCAGTATTCTAAAGCAATTGTCGAAAAATGTATACACTTTATGCTTGTATAGGTATTTTGTACTCTGAGTACTGTGGAGAGTACTAAGAGGGATGACTTATTTCTGAAGCACTGCTGGTATTGCGAGTAATTTTATTACAATTATTAGGAGTAATTTGAAATTATATTAGTTGATACATAAAAGAGTAATCTCAATATACCAAGGTAATATGTTTAGCTCAATTCATGTTCTGCTGCTTTTTCTGCATGTCTTATGATTAAGTATAGATATTTATTATGTGTTTTTTGGATCGCAGTCTGCAATAATATTGAATATTAGTTTCGCTTCTTTTAAGTAAAGGTTGATATTGAGGTGACTGTTGGTTTTCACCTGAGTAAATATCTTAACTTAGAGTTCCTTTCAATTTCAGTAACTATGTTTTTAAATGAATATATATAAAAATGGTAGTTCTTATTTTTTACAATGATCTTGACAATCTATACTGTTTGTTGAGTTGGTGTTATTTGTATATATATCCAATAGTTTAAGCAATATGTTTTTTTGTCTTTGGATAAAGTGTTAGTTTGATATGCAATCTAAAAGCTGTTACGATTGGCTTTTATTCTTAGATATTACTGCTGACTTTGTTTTAGCGTAAAAGTCTTATGTATCAGAATCTTAACAACTTTACTAAAATGGTCTCCTTCTTGTTAAGGTTCACTTAAATTCTCAGGAACTATAGGTAAATACATTAACAAAAGAGACCATATATGTCTGGGTCTCAGTATATTAAATATAATGTATAGCGCCTGAGATAAATTGAAATTAGCTTGTGTTCTTAGTCAGTAATACTAAAGGACTAATATATTGTAGCGCAACAAACATATAAATCTTGATCTTACTCGCTTATATCAAATGTACTGAAATATAAATTAATCCAACGATAGTGATACTTAAGTTATAAACACTGTTTTGTTTGGTTCTAAAAACCCCAACCATAAATTTACAATATACTGCTGTATTGGCTGCTGAAACAGCATTGACTTCTTACTCCCCGAATTCTTAGTTAATTCCCAATCTCAATTCTTTCATTTATTTTAAATTAATATTCATATTGAGTAATCTGAGTTCTATGTTATTTTGCAAGTTAAAAACACAATAGCTTAAACTATTGGATATATATACAAATAACACCAACTCAACAAACAGTATAGATTGTCAAGATCATTGTAAAAAATAAGAACTACCATTTTTATATATATTCATTTAAAAACATAGTTACTGAAATTGAAAGGAACTCTAAGTTAAGATATTTACTCAGGTGAAAACCAACAGTCACCTCAATATCAACCTTTACTTAAAAGAAGCGAAACTAATATTCAATATTATTGCAGACTGCGATCCAAAAAACACATAATAAATATCTATACTTAATCATAAGACATGCAGAAAAAGCAGCAGAACATGAATTGAGCTAAACATATTACCTTGGTATATTGAGATTACTCTTTTATGTATCAACTAATATAATTTCAAATTACTCCTAATAATTGTAATAAAATTACTCGCAATACCAGCAGTGCTTCAGAAATAAGTCATCCCTCTTAGTACTCTCCACAGTACTCAGAGTACAAAATACCTATACAAGCATAAAGTGTATACATTTTTCGACAATTGCTTTAGAATACTGGGATCAATGACAAGAAACACTAAACAATAGCTGTCTTGTAATTAAGACTTTAGAAATAAGTCATCCCTCTCATTACTTTCTACAGCACTTAGAGTATAAAATACCTACACAAACATATAGTGTATACAATTTTCAATAGTGGCTTTGAATTATTGTAATCAATGACAAGAGACACTAAATAATAGCTCTCTTATAATTAAGACTTATACTGCTCTGCATTTCTGAGTAAGATAGTAATATGTGTTTAGCCACTATTATTATTCTACATTAAATATTGCTTATTACTTTTGCAATTGATTTCAGTCATTATCATTCTTTAATATCATAATCTCAAGATATAGATAAGAATGAGCAATACATCTGTATAATATACCCCAATCTATCATAAATTTACAGAGTAACAATATATAAAAATTCTACTCTCGTGTTAATAAAACCTACTATCAAATATTCTTTTATCTTGGTATTTATACTAAACAAGGTAATTAGATGGCATAGAATCCTCTACAAGAGACGAATATAGGTGCTATTAATACATGTATATATAGCCAGATACAGTAAAACATTTGCTCGATTGATAAGGAGAGATATATATATATATCCAATATCTAGAGATAATTACACTAGGTATCTGAGCATCAATACACTAATACTGTCTCAATTGTGGACTCCCTCACAAGTGTATAATTACTTGTTTAGTCCAATCTCAATCCCAAGAAGTTCTATGCCAATTTGTGTTTTTAAATTGTATGCAACAGTTGGTGTTTTTAAGTGTTGAAATAAAAGTTAGATTTTAATTTTAGTGATACGCCACCCCACTCTTACTTCCGTCCAATTCATGGTATCATATCACATACAGGGGATTGGAAGTGCTAAACAAATGCATTCTTTTCTCTGAGCCACAAATTCTTATTTTTGGCTCTATTTGCTTTGGAAAATTATTAGCATGTTGAAGAAGAATAATAATATTATGAGAATCATGATCTGTTACTTGTTGCGCTAAAGTTTCCAACCAAAAAGTTGAAGCTGCAGCAACATCAGCCAATGATATAGCAGGTCTAAGAAGATTACCTGAACACAGATAAGCTTTTCTTAGAAAGGATTAAATTTTCCTATCTAAAGGATCCTTAAACGAAGTACCATCTGACGTAGGAATAGTAGTACGTTTAGCAAGGGTAGAAATAGCCCCATCAACTTTAGGGATTTTGTCCCAAAATTCTAATCTGTCAGACGGCACAGGATATAATTGCTTAAAACGTTTAGAAGGAGTAAATGAATTACCCAAATTATTCCATTCTCTGGAAATTACTTCAGAAATAGCACCAGGAACAGGAAAAACTTCTGGAATAACCACAGGAGATTTAAAGACCTTATCTAAACGTTTAGATTTAGTATCAAGAGGACCAGAATCCTCAATTTCTAAAGCAATTAGTACTTCTTTAAGTAAAGAACGAATAAATTCCATTTTAAATAAATATGAAGATTTATCAGCATCAATCTCTGAGACAGAATCCTCTGAACCAGAAGAGTCATTAGAATCAGAATGATGATGTTCATTTAAAAATTCATCTGTATAAAGAGAAGTTTTAAAAGATTTTTTATGTTTACTAGAAGGAGGAATAACAGACATAGCCTTCTTGATGGATTCAGAAACAAAATCTCTTATGTTATCAGGAACATTCTGAACATTAGATGTTGATGGAACTGCAACAGGTAATGGTACATTACTAAAGGAAATATTATCTGCATTAACAAGTTTGTCATGACAATTAATACAAACAACAGCTGGAGGAATAGCTACCAAAAGTTTACAGCAGATACACTTAGCTTTGGTAGTTCCAGCACCAGACAGCGATTTTCCTGAAGTATCTTCTGACTCAGATGCAACGTGAGACATCTTGCAATATGTAAGAGAAAAAACAACATATAAAGCAAAATTGATCAAATTCCTTAAATGACAGTTTCAGGAATGGGAAAAAATGCCAGTGAACAAGCTTCTAGCAACCAGAAGCAATAAATAATGAGACTTAAATAATGTGGAGACAAAAGCGACGCCCATATTTTTTTAGCGCCAAATAAGACGCCCACATTATTTGGCGCCTAAATGCTTTTGGCGCCAAAAAATGACGCCACGTCCGGAACGCCGACATTTTTTGGCGCAAAAGAACGTCAAAAATGACGCAACTTCCGGCGACACATATGACGCCGGAAACAGAAAAGATTTTTTGCGCCAAAAAAGTCCGCGCCAAGAATGACGCAATAAAATGAAGCATTTTCAGCCCCCGCGAGCCTAACAGCCCACAGGGAAGAAAGTCAAATCTTTAAGGTAAGAAAAATATTTGATTCAAATGCATTATCCCAAATATGAAACTGACTGTCTGAAAATAAGGAATGTTGAACATCCTGAGTCAAGGCAAATAAATGTTTGAATACATATATTTAGAACTTTATTAAAAAAGTGCCCAACCATAGCTTAGAGTGTCACAGAAAATAAGACTTACTTACCCCAGGACACTCATCTACATGTTTGTAGAAAGCCAAACCAGTACTGAAACGAAAATCAGCAGAGGTAATGGTATATTTATAAGAGTATATCGTCGATCTGAAAAGGGAGGTAAGAGATGAATCTCTACGACCGATAACAGAGAACCTATGAAATAGACCCCGTAGAAGGAGATCATTGAATTCAAACAGGCAATACTCTCCTCACATCCCTCTGACATTCACTGCACGCTGAGAGGAAAACCGGGCTCCAACCTGCTGCGGAGCGCATATCAACGTAGAATCTAGCACAAACTTACTTCACCACCTCCATAGGAGGCAAAGTTTGTAAAACTGAATTGTGGGTGTGGTGAGGGGTGTATTTAGAGGCATTTTAAGGTTTGGGAAACTTTGCCCCTCCTGGTAGGAATGTATATCCCATACGTCACTAGCTCATGGACTCTTGCTAATTACATGAAAGAAAAATTGTTTCCCCTACACAAATGAAATCAGTTGTCCAAGGACAGAGCTTATGGTTAACTCGCCATGTAATGTACCAATGTGGATATCATAAATTTAAACAATGTTATAATGTTTTAGTTACTGAGACTTTTCCTCTATTGCCACGGGTGAAGTGTACCACATTGATGGTTATGCATGTTATCTTCTTAGTAACCTGTGAACCTTGTAAGGAACAGTATATTGGTTTGACGACTAGGGACGTACATTCCAGGACCAGGGAGCACTTTTTCACTTTCAATGTTGGTACCTCCAGTGCTCCCATCGTACAACATTTTGTTCAGGTTCACCATAAAAATCTTGAAACCTTCAAGTGGTGTGCTATTGAGAAAGTAATCACACCCAAAGGGGGTGGTGACAGACTGAGATTTCTTAACAAACCTTTAATGTTTTAGATCTTTAAACTTAGAACACATTTGCCATTGGGTTTAAACTCAGACTATGATTTTATAAATTATTGGTAATAGAAAGAATATTATGTGAAATAAAAAATATAAATGACATATTTTTGGTTTCGATGTCTCATAGCACACATATATTTATTTTTGTAAACCTGGAGTATAGTTGTACAGTGTTGCAAGATAGAACATATTTGCTCATTTATTAAGGGTGGTTGTGTTCATCTATTTTTAAAATCTATTATCAACATAGCTACAGACAGTCAACTTGATTATATCACTTACGAAATTTGTAGGGAGGTTTGGTGAATGCATTAGCCATTTTTTATGGATGCTTTTTATACTTTTAAAATTTTGTACATGGAATGTGACTTTATTTTCCAATTTGAAATAGCTGGTTTTGCCTATTGTATCCCATCCTATACTGAACATTTCTTTACTTAAAGGACCAAATAACAAGTATATAATAAAAACAAAGCAATAGCACTTACTCCACTTCAAATATTTGGGTTTAGTATCCCTTTAACCAGTTACTTATAAGCAGTGAACACCATCAACTGATGGTCACAGGAGAAAGAGCAAAATGCATTTCCTATTAAAAAGTACAGCTTTATTTATCACAGATACTTTCTCATACCTTGGCCTTCTTTCACGAATCACAGAGTGCGGTCTCCTCCAAGGATCCCTGAAGTCCCTTTTGAAAGAGTCTGGTAAAATCTTTGCCACATCTGTAAGTTGTTTAGGGCACAGAAAATTGTTTATTATTATTATTATTATTATTAATAATAATATCACTTTAAATAACTTATTTATATTAGCTTCAACGTATTTAAAAATATCCATTAAAACATACAAATGTGGTTATAAGAAAAGGGCCTAAAAATATAATTTATGCTTACCTGATAAATTAATTTATTTCATGAGCCATTACACCTGTGAATTCCACTCATTAGGAGACAAAGATTCCCTAAACTCCAAGAGACCTTAAAAAAAACAACTCACACCTCTTTGGTTTTCATGTCCCTTTAATCTTATATTATTATATTTAAAAAATATAATTAAAATCTAGCAAAAAAAATAAGGAAGTGGGAGTCCACAAGCCATTACTCCTGGGAAACTAATACCTAAACTGTGAAGTCCACAAGTAATGAGGACAAAATAATTTGTAATTATATATACTTTAAATAAAACCCCTCTTTATTAAATATCTAATATCCAGAAACTACTGCTTGAAGGACTTCCCTACCAAAAGCAAAAACATAAATAATCAGCATAACTGGACTCAAGCATGCAGCCTTTAGCTTGTAAAGCAGATAAGCTACCCGCTAGGCAACACTGGAAAGGTCCCAAAGTAGCTGCCTTACAAATTTGATCAACAGAAGCCTCATTCCAAAAAGCCCAGGAAAAGAAACGGACCAAGTAGAATAAGCAGTAAAATGTTTAGGAGGGAGGCTAATCCGCCTTCAAAAAAAGCTTATGAATCAAAAGATTCAATCAGGAAGTCAACAAAAAAGCTGACCCCTTCAATAAACCATAAAAAATAACAAACTAGAGGATTGTCTAAAATGCTTAGAAGCCTGTAAATAAAATTTTAAAGCCCTAACATCATCCAAAATATGAAAAAGTGTCTTTTCTTAGAGTCTTTTGGATTAAAACAAAAAGAAAGAACAACAAACTCATTACTAAAAGTGTCTACTCTGCAGACAAACTTATTTGTTTCTAACGTTGACCCCAGAGTGTCCTCTTTTTTCCAGGACCAGTTTTCTATGCATAGAGTATTTAATTTAAAATTCAAAATATTTTTACGATTTCTGTCGACTGAAATGGCAGCCATGCTCCTCTCGTTGATTACATAATCAAGTCCTTCAAAGATTTTGTACCAATCATAATTGACTTGTTTATACAGACACTTCTTTATTCTCTGCATTTTGCGCAGGCACAATACATATCTATCCAGAAATCTGTGCAACTGCATTTTAGCCTGGACGAGTGAAGAGCAAGCACACTGATCCCCTCAAAGGGCAGTACTACCTGCAGCCTGCAAGCGATCACCTCCCCAACTGCATCCATGCTGTTATTGTGTTTGGTGATATCAGTGGCACTGGAGACTGCACAGCCATCAGTGTGGGCAGCCAGTCAACTTACTGTTAAATGACAGCCCTGGGGGCAAAGAGAGGACAGCCAGGAAACAAGAGGAATTGGATACTCATGAAGAAAGTGGGGTGCTGCAGGACATCTGTTGATTAGAGCTGTTGCAATGCGAGCCTGTAATCAGTGTTGAGGCCACTGAATCCCTCAAAACACACTCACTTTCTCATGCTGTCATACATACCAACAGTATATGTTAGAGCTCCAACACAAGCAATCAAAGTTCACAGAATTCTATACAGAAAAGTCAACACGATCGTAAACAGAAATTTACAGGAACTTGCAAGTCTGTTAGTTTTTGTCTTCTCCTGCTCTTCCAGTTGGAGGACAATTTTAATAAGCAAGACGCTACATAAAAAGTTTAAAAAAATGCCTAAATTCCTATATGCAGTTCAGAAGAATACACAGTGCAGGAGGATTGTCCAGGGTGAATCTTTAGGATAAAGTATATGATCAGTGTAAACTGTCACTTTAAGGCAAGAAATCAAATTAGCTCTCAAAACCCACTTATCCTGATGATCCAGATAATGAGGCCCCCAGGAAAGAATAGACAATTCAGAAATGTTTCTAACTGCAAGAATTGCAAAAAGAAGCAAAACCTTCCAAAACAAAAGATGAATATCGAAATAGTGCATAGGCTCAAAAAGAGCAACTTGCTAATTTTTTTTTACCAAAATAATAGGTCTAAGCCCTGGCTTGATCTTGACTAAAGCTGGGACAAAACTCTGAATGTCAGGAAGCTTAGCAATCTTCTTGAGAAATAAAACTGAAAAAGCCTAAATCTGGCCCTTTGGTTGTGCCAGCTACAACAATACATACAAAGAAATAAAGGTCTGAATCAAGGTCTCAATAAGAGAATAAAAAAAACAAAACACTTTGACTAAATCATTCAATCTTCAAGCCATCAAGTTGAGAGATTTGAGAACCGAAAGTAAAAATTAACCCTTGAGACAGAATGTTGTGGTGCAGAGGAACAGGCTACGGAGGACAACTGGACATCTGTACCAGATCTGCAAACCATGTTTTGCAAGGCCAAGCTGGAGCAATCAGAATTTCTGATGATACTTCTAGCTTGATCCTGGCTATCACTCTTGGTAACAGAAGAGATGGAAAACTGCAAGCCAAACAAAACAACCAAGAAGCTTCTAAAGTAACCACAAACTCCGCCTGAGGATCTGTGAACCTCAAAATATCTGGGAAGCTTGTTGTTCAACCAAGAAGTCATCAAACCTATTTCTAGAAGAATCCATTGATCCACAATCTGATAGAAAACTTGCAGTTCCCTCTTAATGATAGAAGTAAGCCACTATTGTGACATTGTCTGATTCGAAAAAAAGATAAAATTCTCTTTAAAACAGAGGTCAGCTCTGAAGAGCCCTAAAGATTGAGCTCCAAAACATTTATAGGTATCCTCGCCTCCCAAGGAGACCCAACTCTCTGCACTCTCCGAGACCCACAGACTGCACTCCAACCTGAATGATTTTCGTTAGTTATGATAACAGTCCAATTTGGATGAAAAAAATATTCCTCTAGAACAGGGTTCTTCAAACCAAGGGTCGGGACCCATTACTGGGTCGCAACACCATGTTTACTGGGTCACGACTTGTGTTTGTGTGGTGTGTGTGTGTTGTAGGAGAGTGTGTGTGTGGTGTATGTGTGTTGTAGGAGAGTGTGTGTGATGTATGAGAGTGTGTGTTGAGGAGTGTGTGTGTGGTGTATGAGAGTGTGTGTGGTGTAAGAGTGTGTGTGGGGTGTATGAGAGTGTGTGTGTGTGGTGTATGAGAGTGTGTGTGTGGTGTATGAGAGTGTGTGTGTGGTGTATGAGAGTGTGTGTGTGGTGTATAAGAGTGTGTTTGTGGTGTATAAGAGTGTGTGTGTGGTGTATGTGTGTTATAGGAGAGTGTGTGGTATGTGTTGTATGAGAGAGTGTGTGTGTGTTATTACCTTTTTACAACACTTTCAAGTTTGACTGCAATCAGGAATAAAAGTAAACACACATTTTAGTCACTTTGCCAAAAATTGCAGCTATCTTGTTGTGTTATATTTCAGAAATGTTCAGACCAAGCATAAAAATAGGTTCGCAAAGCTATATGGTGTCATTGCACTGGGTCTTCATAAAAAAAGTTTGAAGAACCCTGCTCTAGAACAATGCACTGAGGTTGAATCCACCAAAAAAATCAGGAATTGTCTTGCTCAGAAATCCAGAAGGATTTTCAGAGAAAGCCGAGTATGATTCCAGCATCACCGACAAAGCTGAATAAGCATCATGTGAAACAGAGCAAATGGAATAGCATCTAATGCTGCTATCATCAGACCTTATACCTCCATGCAATGAACTACGAAGAGAAAAAGAACTGAAGATTAAAAAAAGCTGAGAGTAACAACCTTCTCCTATGGTTTGTCAAAGATAGTCCCATAGAGTCTATATTGTCACCTAGGAATATAAACCTGGTATGAGAAGAAAGAGAACTGTTTGGAAAATTGATTCTCCAAGTCTGTTAGTATAAAATACTGCTAAATGGAGTCTGTACCAAGATATCATACAGATAAGCAACAACCAAAATATCCTGAGCTCTAATTACAGACAAGATCGTTCCCAGAACTTTTGAAAAAAATTCTGTAGCTAGACCAAAAGGATGAGCAAATTGAAAGTGCTTGTCCAGGAAATCTCAGAAAATTATGATGATCCCTGTAGATAGGGATATAATGATCAGTATCCATCAAATCTATTGTAGACCTAAACCTCCCTTGTTATGAAAAGAGGCAGAATAGACCGAATTGTCTCCATCTTCAAAGAATGATCCATGAGAAACTGGCCTGTAAGTCCCCCTACATCTTAGGAACAATGAAGAGGTTGGAATAAAATCCCTGGCCTTGTTCAAAAATTGGAACTAGTACTATAATTCCCATATATTCCAGATCTAAGACTAACTGAAAGAATGCTCTTACCTTTACAGGACTCTTCAGAACATACATGAGACAGAAGAAAAACTTTCCCCTGGGAGGACTAGATTTGAAATAAATTTAGTATTTCTAGGAAATTAAATTCAGAACCCATGGATCTTAAACAAATTGCAACCAAACCCCCTGAAAAAGGTATAATCTGCCCCTTCCCTGAAATAGAGGAGACAGGTTTCATAGACTGTTTAGACTTCATACAATTTAAATTTGGCTTCCAGGAAAATCTGTAAGAGCCCCATTTCTGAGTGAAAGAAAAGGAATTTTGGCTTCTAAATTGACAAAAGGAACGAAAATGGTTAGAAGCCTTGATCTTATCCTTAGACTTCTTATCATGAGGGAGAAAATCTCTTACCTCCAGTCACAGTAGAAATAATAGCATACAAAATTCTCCCTGAAAAGGAAGGGACAAAAACCTAGACTTAGAAACCATGCATTATTGGAAATCAGCAACCTTAGCTGGATTTGAACCCTCAACTTTCTGCTTGCTAGGTGGCTGAACTAAACAATGGACTGCTTCTCCCTTATGGTCAGGTCTGCTAATGCCATAATTGTGGCATTAATCTTAATAATGTAAACAACAGTGTCACAAACAAAAGCATTAGGTGACCTAAAAAGTCTCAATTGATTCTAAAACTCTTCACCAGCAAATCCATCTGAAATCTGCTCAGATAAGTTATCACACCAATGAGTAAAAGCTGCAGCAACACAAGCAATACTAATTGCCGGCCTAAAAGAGAAACCCATTTGCTGAAATGCCTTCTTATGAAAACACAATGTCCTGTCCACAGGGTCTTTAAAATAAGTACTATCCTCAAGAGGAATAAAAGTAAGTTTAGTTAAAGTAAAAATAGTCCCATCTATCAGTTTCCTAAAGCTCTATGTTAGAAGCAGGTAAAGGAAACATCCTTTAAAATTTTAAAGCTTGATTAAAGGGGATACCAGGTTAAGACCACTCTTTAGAAATTATTTTAGAGTTAGCGTCAGAAACTGGAAAAACCCTTTGGTGACTAAGCAGTAGATTTAAAAAACAAATCCAATAACTTTACAGACCTTTCCCCAGTGACCCTAGAATCCTTGTTCAGGTCTAAACAGAAAGATGATAATTCTGTACCTAGATCAGAGACTCTGATCTAGACTCCTAATCATCCAATCCCTCACCATCTAAGGACAAATCAGATGAACCAGGGCCTTAAACATGCAGCTTAAAGGTATAGGAAAGTCAAAATTAAAAAAGAGCATGTAATTTTAAGACACTTTTAAACTAACTTCTATTTTCAAACTGATTTGTTCTCTTGTTATCCCTTGTTGAAAAAGAATAAGCACATATCCTACACTAGTGGGCTCTAGCTACTGATTGGTGCCTACATACATTTGTTTCTTGTGATTGGCTGACCAGATGTATTCAGCTAGTTGCCAGTAGTGCAATGCTGTTTCTTCAGCAAAGGATAACAAGATAGTTAAGCAAATTTGATAATAGAAGTAAATTGCAAAGTTGTTTAAAATTGTATGTTCTATCCAAATCATGAAATATTTTTTTTAGATTTCTGTCCCTTTAACTGACTTCGATCTATTTAAATCAGATAAGCAATATAAGTAATTAACAGAAACCGACTCTTAACGCTTATTTGGAGGAGACATAGCCATAAACATTTCAGATAAGTGAAGCATACAAAACTCAAAATCCTGAAGCAAAATATGAAGAACTCCCCTGTGTAAAACAAACAGAAGGAGGGCAGATATCCTTAGAAGCAAAAGCAGCATTGGTCTGATTAAAATGCAATAACTGATTCATACAAGAAATGCAAAGCTGAGTAGGAGGGATTACATCAATACGCTGGCAAAAAAAAAAAAATACACACTTAATATTAGTTGGAAAGTGTTCAGAGGATCTATCTTCTAAGGAACCAATATTTCAATTAGTGGGGACAGAACCAGTATGCTTCATCATGAAAAACAAACCTAGACTGAAAACCACAGTAAATACATTAATGTGGTAGGCAAATAACAGGTATTAAACACAAAAATTCTAAAAAAGGAATATGGGCAGGAAATACATAAACAGAGAACCTTCATGAAATACACCCCAATAATAAGCAGCTCTAGACAGTATTAAAAATCTTACTCCCTCCACCAGAGAAGACCAAAACAAACAGAAGAGTGCTATGAATCAAAAATATAACGCAGCAGGAAAAGAGCAAAGTGCACTAACCTGACACCTAACGCCTCACTTTTATGAAAGAAATATACCTGAAATTTAGAAGCCACACATAATATTGAAGAAAAGTAATTCCATTACTTTTCAGAGAGCGTGAGTGGTTATCTGTCTGTATGTAGAGATGTACAAAAAGGCACCAAAAAGTTAGGAAAACTAGAATTTTTGAAGCTTCCTGGCTCACATGATATGTCAAACAATGAGATACAAAATACTTGTGCACCCATCCAACAGCAGAGCCTCATTACAGAGCTAACATCTGCCATTTTCATACTCCATATCCTATAAAAGTCCTGGTTTCATGTAATCAACAACATTTTGCTGGCACCACTCATGTCTACTCGGAGCCACCCTCACTTCATCAGGTTGCCACAATTCCCCTACCGGTCTCTCTGATTCACAGAAAACAAAATGTGTGCTTACCTGATAAATTATTTTCTTTCAGAATGATGATGGTCCACAGTACTCCATAACATATGAGATATATTTCCTGCCACTAGGAGGAGATCAAGAACCCGCATCAGAGCTTAAAATCCCTCCCACCTCCTATCTCTCTCTTCGTTTTAACATATAGTCGAGTAGGGAATAGGAAACATATAGGTAGGAAAGACAAAGAGGGTCTGTAGAGGTGTTATTAGAACTGTCGTCCTAAAATTGAAACAAGCAGGACCTGTGGACTTTCATTATTCTGAAAGAAAATAATTTATCAGTTAAGCGTAAAAAAAAAAAATATTTTGTAAAATGATGATGGTCCACAGTCCTCCATAACATATGGGATTAATACCCGAGCAGATGATCTATGTTACGGAAAAGGGTGGGATCATTTTTCTGGCAGTTCTTATATAGACTACATTGCAGCCTGAAGGACTTGCAAAAAAACAAAACTTCAAAGCGATAAAATCTGAAAAATGAAAGCAGAGAAAATGCTGCAGCTTCGCAAATATAGCTCCTAAAATGCATAATGTTTTAAAACTTACAATGTAGCAACTGCTCGTGTAGAAAGCGCTGTAATGTGATCACTTATTTTTTTTTTAGACAAAAGGCCAACGCTACCTTAGTAGATTTCTTCCCCCTTACGAGTCTCAGAGTAGTGAAACATAAAACTAGAAGTGTGTCTGAAAGTAGCTTGGAGATAGAACTTCAAAGTGTTGACTACATCAAGATTATGTAAAAGCCGTCACTTAAGAGTCAACAGGATCTGAAAACAATAAAGGAACAACCATTTTCTTGATAGTTATTTTCCTTAGAAGTTACCTTAGGAGAAAAAACAAAATGTATGCTTACCTGATACATTTCTTTCTTTACGGATATGGTGAGTCCACAGGATCATCAATTACTGTTGGGACTATCACTCCTGGTCAGCAGGAGGAGGCAAAGAGCACCACAGCCAAGCTGTTAAGTATCACTCCCCTTCCCACAAACCCCAGTCATTTAACCGAAGGTAAATAGGGAGAAAAAACATAATTTATGTAAGAACTTACCTGATAAATTCATTTCTTTCATATTAGCAAGAGTCCATGAGCTAGTGACGTATGGGATATACATTCCTACCAGGAGGGGCAAAGTTTCCCAAACCTCAAAATGCCTATAAATACACCCCTCACCACACCCACAAATCAGTTTAATGAATAGCCAAGAAGTGGGGTGATAAAAAAGTGCGAAAGCATATAAAATAAGGAATTGGAATAGTTGTGCTTTATACAAAAAAATCATAACCACCAAAAAGGGTGGGCCTCATGGACTCTTGCTAATATGAAAGAAATGAATTTATCAGGTAAGTTCTTACATAAATTATGTTTTCTTTCATGTAATTAGCAAGAGTCCATGAGCTAGTGACGTATGGGATAATGACTACCCAAGATGTGGATCTTTCCACGCAAGGGTCACTAGAGAGGGAGGGATAAAATAAAGACAGCCAATTCCTGCTGAAAATAATCCACACCCAAAATAAAGTTTAATGAAAACATAAGCAGAAGATTCAAATTGAAACCGCTGCCTGAAGTACTTTTCTACCAAAAACTGCTTCAGAAGAAGAAAACACATCAAAATGGTAGAATTTAGTAAAAGTATGCAAAGAGGACCAAGTTGCTGCTTTGCAAATCTGATCAACCGAAGCCTCATTCCTAAACGCCCAGGAAGTAGAAACTGACCTAGTAGAATGAGCTGTAATCCTTTGAGGCGGAGTTTTACCCGACTCGACATAAGCATGGTGAATTAAGGATTTCAACCAAGATGCCAAAGAAATGGCAGAAGCTTTCTGACCTTTCCTAGAACCGGAAAAGATGACAAATAGACTAGAAGTCTTACGGAAAGACTTAGTAGCCTCAACATAATATTTCAAAGCTCTAACAACATCCAAAGAATGCAACGATTTCTCCTTAGAATTCTTAGGATTAGGACATAATGAAGGAACCACAATTTCTCTACTAATGTTGTTGGAATTCACAACCTTAGGTAAAAATTCAAAAGAAGTTCGCAACACCGCCTTATCCTGATGAAAAATCAGAAAAGGAGACTCACAAGAAAAAGCAGATAATTCAGAGACTCTTCTGGCAGAAGAGATGGCCAAAAGGAACAAAACTTTCCAAGAAAGTAATTTAATGTCCAATGAATGCATGGGTTCAAAAGGAGGAGCTTGAAGAGCCCTCAGAACCAAATTCAAACTCCAAGGAGGAGAAATTGACTTAATGACAGGTTTTATATGAACCAAAGCTTGTACAAAACAATGAATATCAGGAAGATTAGCAATCTTTCTGTGAAAAAGAACAGAAAGAGCAGAGATTTGTCCTTTCAAGGAACTTGCGGACAAACCTTTATCTAAACCATCCTGAAGAAACTGTAAAATTCTCGGAATTCTAAAAGAATGCCAGGAAAAATGATGAGAAAGACACCAAGAAATATAAGTCTTCCAGACTCTATAATATATCTCTCTAGATACAGATTTACGAGCCTGTAACATAGTATTAATCACAGAGTCAGAGAAACCTCTTTGACCAAGAATCAAGCCTTCAATCTCCATACCTTTAAATTTAAGGATTTGAGATCCTGATGGAAGAAAGGACCTTGTGACAGAAGGTCTGGTCTTAACGGAAGAGTCCACGGCTGGCAAGAGGCCATCCGGACAAGATCCGCATACCAAAACCTGTGAGGCCATGCTGGAGCTACCAGCAGAACAAACGAGCATTCCTTCAGAATCTTGGAGATTACTCTTGGAAGAAGAACTAGAGGCGGAAAGATATAGGCAGGATGATACTTCCAAGGAAGTGATAATGCATCCACTGCCTCCGCCTGAGGATCCCGGGATCTGGACAGATACCTGGGAAGTTTCTTGTTTAGATGAGAAGCCATCAGATCTATTTCTGGGAGTTCCCACATTTGAACAATCTGAAGAAATACCTCTGGGTGAAGAGACCATTCGCCCGGATGCAACGTTTGGCGACTGAGATAATCCGCTTCCCAATTGTCTATACCTGGGATATGAACCGCAGAGATTAGACAGGAGCTGGATTCCGCCCAAACCAGAATTCGAGATACTTCTTTCATAGCCAGAGGACTGTGAGTCCCTCCTTGATGATTGATGTATGCCACAGTTGTGACATTGTCTGTCTGAAAACAAATGAACGACTCTCTCTTCAGAAGAGGCCAAGACTGAAGAGCTCTGAAAATTGCACGGAGTTCCAAAATATTGAACGGTAATCTCACCTCCTGAGATTCCCAAACCCCTTGTGCCGTCAGAGACCCCCACACAGCTCCGCAACCTGTAAGACTTGCATCTGTTGAGATTATAGTCCAGGTCGGAAGAACAAAAGAAGCCCCCTGAATTAAACGATGGTGATCTGTCCACCACGTCAGAGAATGTCGGACAATCGGTTTTAAAGATATTAATTGAGATATCTTTGTGTAATCCCTGCACCATTGGTTCAGCATACAGAGCTGAAGAGGTCGCATGTGAAAACAAGCAAAGGGGATCGCGTCCGATGCAGCAGTCATAAGACCTAGAATTTCCATGCATAAGGCTACCGAAGGGAATGATTGTGACTGAAGGTTTCGACAAGCTGAAATCAATTTTAGACGTCTCTTGTCTGTCAAAGATAGAGTCATGGACACTGAATCTATCTGGAACCCTAAAAAGGTTACCCTTGTCTGAGGAATCAATGAACTTTTTAGTGAATTGATCCTCCAACCATGATCTTGAAGAAACAACACAAGTCGATTCGTATGAGATTCTGCTAAATGTGAAGACTGAGCAAGTACCAAGATATCGTCCAAATAAGGAAATACCACAATACCCTGTTCTCTGATTACAGACAGAAGGGCACCGAGAACCTTTGTAAAAATTCTTGGAGCTGTAGCTAGGCCAAACGGCAGAGCCACAAACTGGTAAATCTCAGGAACTGATAGTGAGCTGGATGAATCGGAATATGCAGATATGCATCCTGTAAATCTATTGTAGACATATAATGCCCTTGCTGAACAAAAGGCAATATAGTCCTTACAGTTACCATTTTGAATGTTGGTATCCTTACATAACGATTCAATATTTTTAGATCCAGAACTGGTCTGAAGGAATTCTCCTTCTTGGGTACAATGAAGAGATTCGAATAAAACCCCAGCCCCTGTTCCAAAACTGGAACTGGCATAATTACTCCAGCCAACTCTAGATCTGAAACACATTTCAGAAATGCTTGAGCTTTCACTGGGTTTACTGGGACACGGGAAAGAAAAAATCTCTTTGCAGGAGGTCTTATCTTGAAACCAATTCTGTACCCTTCTGAAACAATGTTCTGAATCCAAAGATTGTGAACAGAATTGATCCAAATTTCTTTGAAAAAACGTAATCTGCCCCCTACCAGTTGAGCTGGAATGAGGCCATAAAGCTCTTCTAGCTAAAATAGCTAGAGACATAAACCTGACATCAACTCTGATAATATCAAAAATGGCATCACAGATAAAATTATTAGCATGTTGAAGAAGAATAATAATATTATGAGAATCATGATCTGTTACTTGTTGCGCTAAAGTTTCCAACCAAAAAGTTGAAGCTGCAGCAACATCAGCCAATGATATAGCAGGTCTAAGAAGATTACCTGAACACAGATAAGCTTTTCTTAGAAAGGATTCAATTTTCCTATCTAAAGGATCCTTAAAGGAAGTACCATCTGCCGTAGGAATAGTAGTACGTTTAACAAGGGTAGAAATAGCCCCATCAACTTTAGGGATTTTGTCCCAAAACTCTAATCTGTCGGACGGTACAGGATATAATTGCTTAAAACGTTTAGAAGGAGTAAATGAATTACCCAAATTATTCCATTCTCTAGAAATTACTTCAGAAATAGCACCAGGAACAGGAAAAACTTCTGGAATAACCACAGGAGATCTAAAGACCTTGTCTAAAAGTTTAGATTTAGTATCAAGAGGACCAGAATCCTCAATTTCTAATGCAATTAGGACTTCTTTAAGTAAAGAACGGATAATTTCCATTTTAAATAAATATGACGATTTATCAGCATCAACCTCTGAGACAGAATCCTCTGTATCAGAAGAATCATTAGAATCAGAATGATGATGTTCATTTAAAAATTCATCTGTATAAAGAGAAGTTTTAAAAGACTTTTTATGTTTACCAGAAGGAGGAATAACAGACATAGCCTTCTTAATGGATTCAGAAACAAAATCTCTTATGTTATCAGGAACACTCTGAACATTAGATGTTGATGGAACTGCAACAGGTAATGGTACTTTACTAAAGGAAATATTTTCTGCATTAACAAGTTTGTCATGACATTTAATACAAACAACAGCTGGAGGAACAACTACCAAAAGTTTACAGCAGATACACTTAGCTTTGGTAGTTCCAGCACCAGGCAGCGATTTTCCAGTAGTATCTTCTGACTCAGTTGCAACGTGGGACATCTTGCAATATGTAATAGAAAAAACAACATATAAAGCAAAAATGATCAAATTCCTTAAATGACAGTTTCAGGAATGGGAAAAAATGCCAGTGAACAAGCTTCTAGCAACCAGAAGCAATAAATAATGAGACTTAAATAAAGTGGAGACAAATTTGACGCCCAGAATATTTGGCGCCTAAATGCTATTAGCGGCAAAAATGACGCCACATCCGGAACGCCGACATTTTTGGCACGAAAAAACGTCAAAAATGACGCAATTTCCGGCGACACGTATGACGCCGGAAACAGAAAAAAAAATTTCGCGCCAAGAAAGTCCGCGCCAAGAATGACGCAATAAAATGAAGCATTTTCAGCCCCCGCGAGCCTAACAGCCCACAGGGAAAAAGTCAAATTTAAGGTAAGATAAAAATGATATATACAAATGCATTATCCCAAATATGAAACTGACTGTCTGAAATAAGGAAATGTTGAACATCCTGAGTCAAGGCAAATAAATGTTTGAATACATATATTTAGAACTTTATAAAAAAGTGCCCAACCATAGCTTTAGAGTGTCACAGAAAATAAGACTTACTTACCCCAGGACACTCATCTACATGTTGTAGAAAGCCAAACCAGTACTGAAACGAGAATCAGCAGAGGTAATGGTATATATAAGAGTATATCGTCGATCTGAAAAGGGAGGTAAGAGATGAATCTCTACGACCGATAACAGAGAACCCATGAAATAGACCCCATAGAAGGAGATCATTGAATTCAACAGGCAATACTCTCCTCACATCCCTCTGACATTCACTGCACGCTGAGAGGAAAACCGGGCTCCAACCTGCTGCGGAGCGCATATCAACGTAGAATCTAGCACAAACTTACTTCACCACCTCCATAGGAGTTTGTAAAACTGATTTGTGGGTGTGGTGAGGGGTGTATTTATAGGCATTTTGAGGTTTGGGAAACTTTGCCCCTCCTGGTAGGAATGTATATCCCATACGTCACTAGCTCATGGACTCTTGCTAATTACATGAAAGAAAAGGAGTAACACAAGGTGTAGAGGTGCCTGAGGTTTAGTAAAAAATAACTGTCTAAAATAAAGGGCAGGGCCGTGGACTCTCCATATCCGGAAATAAATAAATGTATCAAGTAAGCATACATTTTGTTTTCTTTCCTAAGATATGGTGAGTACACGGGACCATCAATTACTGTTGGGAATCAATACCCAAGCCAGAGGACACAGATGGTTAGGGAGGGACAAGACAGGGAACCTAAACAGAAGGCACCACCACTTGAAGAACCTTTCTCACAAAGGAAGCCTCAGTCGAGGCAAAAGTATCGAATTTGGAAAATTTGGAAAACGTATGAAGAGAAGACCATGTCGCTGCTTTGCAAATCTGTTTCACAGAAGCTTCATTCTTGAGAGCCCAAGAAGAAGAAACAGCCCTTGTGGAATGAGCCGTAATTCTCTCAGGAGGCTGCTATCAGGCCCGAACTGAGCGTCGGGCATACCGGGCAAATGCCCGATGGGCCGGGGCCAGTTGCCATATGATAGGCACTGCACTGCTGCACAGCTTTTACTTTTAGAAGCGGCCTTTCTTAGTGGCAGGGCCGGCCCTTGAACTACTGATCTCTATGCACCTGCCTCCACTATGCCTTCCAACTGTCCCGGTTTCTGCATTTCCAACTAGCGCACAAGTGCTGCACACAGCATTTTTTTTTAAACAGGTTAGTGCGAGTAAGACTGTAGCAGGAGCCGGAAGTGGAAAAGAGCGCTATACATTGTGTACGCGCTACACTAACCCAGACTGACTGAGCTCTGAGCAGTTTCAGTCGGGGGCCAGGCTTTCAGTGCAGTTTCAGTCAGGATCGGATGAGACCACATGATGGGTAAAACGTGGATCCACACTCGGCACTGTGACTTCACTCACTGACTTGATATGGGGTAGTATTCTATCAGTGCCTGCCCGAGCTTTGCCGGTAGAAAGATGATGTCTGTGGGTGGTGGAGCCTGCCCAGTGCCCTGACTATCCTCCTGGAGTATTTTGGTAGAGAAGACGTGAACCAGTGCAGTTCAGGTACTGTAAAAGTGATTCCAGTAACCTTTCACACGGTGAGAGTAGTCCTGTCCTTACACTGTTGTATACCATGCTCTTATTGTGTGGCCAGGGCATACTTTATAAGTTTATTGTGGTACAATATAGTCCATACATTTTCACATCACCCTAGCACTCACAGGTCACTAACCTTGGGGAAAGTTTGACAGGTTAATGGACTGGGTGCTGGGCCATGCCATAGATATATGTTTGAGAGAATAGAGAATAATTTATTTTACTCTATTGTTTAATTGAATAGAAAGATGCAACAGCTTCATTTGCTTGAGGAGAAAATTCTATCACCACATACTAGCCATCGTTTCTTTAACACCACTGGCACTCAGATCATTTTTATGGAATATGTCTTTAGGAGTTTTGTAATCACAGCAGTGATTAACATTCACACATTATTTACAAGGAAATATTTACACTGACTAGGCCCAGGAAACACTGTAACCATGTAGTATAAAATACTGTTTAAATTGTCTATGCTTTTCTTTTTTATTTGTGCAAATATTTTTTGTGTAAAGAGACATTATTGATTTAGTGACTAAACCAATAATTTCTCTTTACACAAAAAAAAATTTTATCCTGTGGTTGGGAGTGGATTCTGTTCACGTGGAACTACAGTCTATTGGGTGGCTGAGAGGTCCCAGATTGCCACTACTGCACCTAGAGGTGCGCTTCATATTGTAAGTGTAACCATTAAGTGTTATTTCTTCCAGTCCATACTGTGCTAGACTATGGTAGCTTTGCTTTCTCTATCACAGGAACGGATGCCTTGCCTATCTACCTTCTGACCGGGTGTTTGATTTGCTGGCACACAATGAGCTGGACCACTGTTTTAGTTCCAGTCTGCACCACTTGCACCATTGTGTGCTCCACCTTTGTGAGTACCCATCTTCTTTCACATTGATTATCACTTGTACAGACGTTACTAGGCCATACTGGCGCCTCTGTGTTTTCTTCTCTTCAGATTACCTACCATCAGGGACTGACCATCCTTTTGACAGAGTGCTGCCATCTTATTGGACCCTAAGATGGGTTGTGTTTTTTATATTTACTGGTTACTGGTTTGTTTATTATATATCTGGATATGCTAGTGTTATTGCAATATTAGTAAGGAAGCGCCCCTATGGGAATTCTGTTTTATATTGTTTATTTTATTTTTTGTCCTTTATTGGAGATAATTTCTGCCAGACTAGGTCAAAACAAGGTCTTACCCTTTTAAGGGATCACCAAAAGCTTGGACTTAGATTAAACATCCACTGACCAAGATTTTAACTATAAAGCTCTGCGCGCTAGGACCGCAAAACCAAATATTTTGGCTCCCAAATTAATGACCTGCAATGAAGCCTCAGTAATAAAGGAAATGGCTAACTTAAGAGCCTTAATCCTGTCTTGGATCTTTTCCAAAGAAGTCTCTGCTTGAAGAGATTCAGACAATGCATCGAACCAATAGGTTGCTGCACTTGTCACAGTGGCAATACACACTGCAGGTTGCCATTGGAGACCCTGATGAACATACATCTTTTTCAAAAAAGCCTCCAGCTTTTTGTCCATTAGATCCTTAAAAGAGCAGCTATCCTCTATAGGAATAGTAGTTCTCTTAGCCAGAGTAAAAATCGCCCCTTCCACTTTGGGCACCGTCTTCGACGACTCCTTAATGGAGTCAGCCACCGGAAACATCTTTTTAAACACCGGCGACAGTGAAAAAGGGATCCCAGGTCTCTCCCATTCCCGTGCAATAATCTCCGTAGCACGGTCTGGCACAGGAAACACCTCCACAGAGTAAGGGACCTTTAAAGTATTTATTAATTTTACTAGATTTCTTAGGGTTGACAACGATATGGTTATCAGAGTTGTCCAGAGTAGCCAAAACCTCCTTTAACAAAGCACAGAGGTGTTCAAGTTTAAATCTGAAGGATATGACTTCAGCATCAGATGAAGGATTTACACTGTCCGAATCTGAAATTTCACCCTCAGAGGCTACCAACGTATCTTCCTCTTCAGACTTATGAGAAAGAGCAACTTGGTTAGTCGGAACTGAATCAGAATCTCTAAATTTCCTCTTGCGTCTTTCCTGTAGCATGGGAATGGCAGCTAATGCCTCAGATACCGCAGAAGATACCAGGACAGCAATCTCTGCTCGCAAATAAACTCCTCCAGGAGACTGAGAGGAACCGCAGGGCACTGCCTGTGACGCCGTTAAAGCTTGGGACGTTTGAGGCGGAAGCTGTGGCATTGTCTGAACAGCATCAACCTGAGTGAAAGGTGGCTCAGAATTAAAAATCCTATCTTTATACATTAATGTCCTCTCAATACATGAGGAACAAAAAGGCAAAGGGGGTTCCACTTGCCTATCTAAACAAAGTTTGCATGCAACAGAAGGCATAGACTCTTGGTCTTTTTTTTTTTTTAATTATTATTATTGTCTCTTTAAGATCATATAGATAACACAAGTCCCCAACAGGGATATTAAAAGGCAGTTTCCTAAGTGCCAAAAATGATATAACTCAATCATGGAGATAAATATGAGGGTGACAACCATAAAAAAAGAAAAATATAAGCAATTCTACACCTCAGCTGAATAGCTAAAGCGCCTACCTGCCCCCTGCACTCCGGAATGAAAAGAGCAAAGCGACTTAGCTCCAGTAACGGATACGGACTACTATCAACTCTCCGATCAGAGGAAGTCACGTGACCGGCTGTACGCTGCGCCACAAAGTGAGAGCGCATGTTTCTCCTCGCAATAGCCACCTCAGAAAAGATCTGCCTCAATTCTAGAGTCGGAGGCGGTCCCATAAGCTGTAATGGCGATTAAAATACAAAACTGAAAGGAAGTCTCTTCCAGCAGCACTGGACAAAAAATAAAGGTCTTTAAACAGAATGTTGCATAAAAGATACTTCTCTTTATGCTTGCATTACACATCCCTTAATAAAAAACAAAAACACTGAGCCACCAGTTCTCTGTTACAGTTATAGTGCCTGCTAACTGCCATAAAGGATCCTGACCATGTACAGGATGAAGTCCCACCTTAGTGCAGCTCAATCTGCTTCAGTGTCTTCAGAATCTTAATAATAATAGGAGACAAAAAATTGCACTTACCTGCACGTCTAGCTGTCCGGCAGGAGGACAGCTCACCCGGCATGAGATTAAGCCACTCCTCACAGAGGCCTGTAGAAAGAAGAAAGGACAGAATAAGCCTACTCTTGCTTTCTGTACTGGGGCAGCAAAGTGCTAGGAAACGCAGTGAGGCCCACCCCACAAGTTCCTAACTGCTTAAAAGCCATCACTGCCCTACTGAAGAGACTAACGTGGAGTACAGCTAGACCCACTCTTGAGAGGAAAGATCAGAGCAAACCTACTCTGGCTTTCAAAATAATAAAATCTTGATTGAAGAGAAATAATCAATGACTGGAATTTGTGGGAAGGGGAGTGATACTTAACAGCTTGGCTGTGGTGCTCTTTGCCTCCTCCTGCTGGACAGGAGTGATATTCCCAACAGTAATTAATAAACCCGTGGAGTCACCATATCTTAGGAAAGAAATCATATTCAGTACAGTATAGCCTTCTCCTTGTGAATAATTAGAAATGGAGAATCACAAGACAAGATTGACAACTCAGAAACTCTCCTTGCTAAAGAGATTGCCCTATGAGGCCAAGAACAAAATTAAGAGAGATAGGAGGTGGGAGGGATTTTAAGCTTGGATATGGGTTCTTGACCTCCTAGTGGCAGGACATATTTCATATGTTATGGAGAACTGTGGACTATCATCATTTTACAAAAAAATATGGATTTTGACAGCAGATAAGAACCATGGGCAAGATTACAAATACGGCGCAGGCTTCAGCGCAACCACTGAAGCCTGTGCTGCCCGTAATTTCACCTCGCACATCGGGGTATTACATAAACCCCGCCGGCAGTTCATAAAGTGCCGTAAGTGGGATAAACTAGCGATGTCCAGAAATGAGCATAAATACAAATTTCTGGAGTCACCAATGACTAACGGAACCTTAGAAACTGCTGGAGCCTAAGAAAAAAAACAAAAAAAAAACATAAAATCTCCTGTAAAAGTATAACATGCCTCCCAAAAATAAACCCGACACGTAAAACCCCTATATCCGCCATCAAACCCACCTCGGAACTAATAATAAAAATATGAACCCCTAAACCGACAACCCCCGACAATGCAATATGCCTAATTAAACTATTAACCCCTAATCTGCAATTCACCCACATCGCAATCTACCTAATAAAAGTGTTAACCCCTAAATCAGCCACCCCAACATCGCAAACTACCTATTAAAACCATTAACCCCTAATCCGCCATTAACCCACAACGCAATAAACCTATTAAACTATTAACCCCTAATCCGCCAAACCCACACAACGCAATGCTAATAAATATATTAAACCCTAAACCGCCAAAGCCCACAATGCAAATAACTAATCACTAAGCCCCCTAACCTAACACCCCCTAAATTAACCCAATTACATCAATTTAAATAAAACTAAATTACAATTAAAATAAAAAACCTAACATTACTTTAAAAATAAAAAATACTAAGTTTAAATTAAGCTAAAATTACAGAAAATAAAAAACAAAATTATCAAAAATAAAAAATTATACCTAATCCCTATCAAAATAAGAAAGCCCCCACCAAATAAAAATACCGCCTAATCTAATACTAACCTACCAATAGCCCTTAAAAGGGCCTTTTGTAGGGCAGTGCCCTAAAGAAATCAGTCCCCCACCCACCAAGCCCCCAAAATAAAAAAAAACTAACACTAAAAAAACCTAAACTACCCATTGCCCCTAAAGGGGCATTTGTATGGACATTGCACTTAAAAGGGCATTCAGCTCTTTTACTGCCCTTAAAAGGGCATTCAGCTCTTTTAAGAAAGCCCATAACCGTAATCTAAAAAAAAAAAACAACCCAAAAATAAAAAAAAGCCTAAATCTAACCCCCAGGTTGGTACTCACGGTTCCTGAAGTCTGGCGGAGAAGGTCCTGTTTCAGGCGGTGAAGTCTTCTTCCAAGAGGTGGCCGGTTCCTGAAGTCAGTCGGTGAAGTCTTCTTCTAGGACCGCGGAACTGAAGACCGGCGACCGCAGAGCCATGGAGCGTGGAGGATCCTCTTCGTACAATCTCCGCTGTACACTGAATAGTAAATTCAAGGTATGCGATTAAACATGGCGTCCCTTGAATACCTATTGGCTGATTTGATTCTTCAAATTCAAATCAGCCAATAGGATGAAAGCTACTGAAATCCTATTGGCTTATTTGAAAATGCTTACAGCCTCAGCTTAATTAAGCTCCTTAATACACTTGAACATTTCTATCATATCAGCCCTTTCCCTTCTATTTCCTAAGCTATAGATATTTAGGTCATTGAGCCTTTTCTGGTGCAGATCATTTAATGAACGTAAGTGTGCAAAAAGACAAATAAACACTTACAGGATTTAAAAACAAAGTATGCATGTATACATATATCCTCTCCAGTTTGTACTGGGTAGTGAATTTCCTTAGTGTCCTTCCCCTACTATAGCTGTAAGAAACCAAATGTAAACAAAGGTGCACTGGAGGTGTTTATTCAGTAAGTCCGGTAGAGTATGATATAGTCCTCTAAAGTTCTCTACGCATTTCGTCATCATGCAATCTAACTTTCTCAAGTCATGAAAGCTTGGAGATCTAATTCCATGTTTTACCCTTGTGGGTGCATGCAATCTAATTGGTGTATCCAAAAAGTCTCCCTGCGTCTTAAGGCAAGTAGTCTGTTGGTGGATTTATTTTGTGGTATCCAGTCTATAACCTTAATTCTCAAACTTTCAGGGTTTGAATTATGAAAGATGCGAAAGTGCTTAGATACGCTATGTGTTGTAAGGCCTTTAGAGATATTATGTTACACATGTTCATTGAAAAAGGGTTCTTATGTGTCTCTTGGTTCTTCTTCCCACATAGATCAAATTACAATTACAAGTAAGGCAATATACAACTTATGTTGAATTACATAAACTTGTATTTTATCTTGAATGTTTTTGATCCATTAAAGTTGCAGAAAGTGTCACCTTTTTCTATTTGGCTACACATATCACATCTTGCTACCCCACATCTGAAAGTGCCCGTTTTTTGTTGTAACCAACTTATGGGTTTATCAGGGAATTTATTGGTCCTACTGTGTAGTTTTGTGGGTTCCAAGATGTTTTTTAAGCCCCTATTCTTTCTGAAAGTAACCAGGGGTTTCTCATCTAGAGAGTCACCCAAAACAGGGTCTGCTTTTAGGGTTCCCCAGTGTTTTTTGAGGATATTGTATATATCTCTACTTCCCTGGTTAAAAGTAGTGATAAATCTCACATTGCTGTTTATACGTATGTTGTCGTTTAACTTTTCTTTGGGTTTCAGAAGTGAGTCCCTCTTCATTTCATAAACCCTGTTTTTGGCTCTACTTATAGTGTTTGTATCATATCCCTTTTCCAGAAACCTCTGGTCTACTAATGACGCCTCTTTAATATATATTTCCCTTGTACAATTTCTCTTGACCCTTTGGTATTAGCCCAGTGGGATGTTTGTCTTCTATCTGGGTAAATGACCACTATAGACATTAAGAAACCCATTTTTGTCTGTGAGTTTTCAATAGTTTCTAACTGCTATTCTTTTGTTCTCATTAATGAAAAGCTGTAGATCTAAAAATTCTACTTGTGTTTTGTCAATTTTTTGAGACAAATTTGAGATTACAGTTATTGATATTTATGTGTTGAATACATTTTTCACATTCGAATTCCGAACCTTTCCAAATGACAATAATATCGTTGATAAAATGGAAATACTGTATAAGAATATCTGAAAACAGGTTGTTGTTCCAAATGTAATTTTCCTCAAAGTTATGCATGTAAATATTTGCAAAGGATGGGGCAAAAGTTGTCACCATCGCTGTGCCTTGTGTCTGTTTGTAAAACGGTTATTCGAAAGTTAAATAATTGTAATTCAATATTTTAGTAGTTTATTTGAACAGATTCCAGTTTATTCTTTCCTTCTGGAGCTATGGCCTCCCGAACTGCACATAACACTCAAGATGAGGCCGAACTAGTAATATGGAAAGTGATGTAAGAACCTTACTATTTTGGCTGCAAATACCTCTACCTATACAATCAAGCATTTAAATCAGACACCAACCTTTGACTCCAGGGTACTTCCCAGGAAATTATGTCACATATGTAATAATAGTATCTTAGCAACAGATAGATCTGGCCTGTTTAACCTAAAGCCCAGGGGCCATACTATGGCCCTCCAATGCATTTTATGTGTCCCTGCACTTCTCCAAACTGAATACTCTATATATTTAAACCAGTGTAATATAGTAAATCAGCAATTATCCTCTTTATGGAACAATAAAAATGTTGTATAGAGAGAATTGGAGGAGATGCTTTGTATTCATCTAAGTTTATACACCATATTGTAAGACAGAAACTGGCATTCGTACAACATAAAACAATAGCTATAACAGTTATAAAATACTGTATATTTTCTTTGTTATTAATTTCTTATATGTGTGAAAAAATTAATTCAAATGCCCTTCCTGCGAAAAGGTTCTACAATCCTCAGTTATGCCTAAACCCAGGAAACAGTGATGTCCTTAAATTCACTACTATTTTGTTATCTATAAAATATTTATAAGTCTGTTAAACATTGTTATTTATAAATAATCAGACCTTATTTTCAGCAGCTATGAAACACATAACAAGTAAGCCAATTGAACTCTGCGTATACATTTCTTTCATGCAGGTGGTGAGAGTCAAGATCCATTACTCCTGGGAATTACTCTTCCTGGCCACTAGGAGGAGGCAAAGATTCTCAAACTCCAAGAGCTCTATAAAACCCCTCCCACCTCACTGGTAACTAGTCTTGTCTTTGCCCGCACTGGAGGAAGGTGAAGAATGAAGATTTGCATGTGATTCTTCAGTGAGAGGGGTTCTCAGACTGAGTTGAGGCCCATTTCCTCTCAGTGTGCATTGTTTGTCAGAGGGTTGTGTATGGAGTAAGGGTAGCGACTCTTTTTTCACCTTATGGGAATTTAGTCACAAGTCTTCCACAGGTGTATATTGGTAAGCATTGTTGTTCCTTCTTTGTGTCCTAATCCTAAGAATTCTTCAGAGAGGCTTCTTCACAATTTGGATGTTGTTAGAGACCTGAAGTAATATGTAGATGCTACTATGCTACTAAGGATTTCAGACAAGCTTCTAGTTTGTATGTCCATTTTTCTGGTTCTAAACAAGCTACTGCTGTTTTCTTTAGCTTCTTGGTTGAAACTTTTGATCGATAAAGCTTACTGTAGGTGGACCAACTTCACCTAAGTGGATTACTGCTTGTTCTACCCAGATCAGTTGCCACTGCTTGGGCTTTCAAGAATGAGACTTTAGTTGACCAAATTTGCATACCTTAACTAAATTCTACCATTTTAATGTTGTAGCTTCTTCTGAGGCAGCCTTTGGTAGGAAAGTCCTTTAGGCAGTTGTCTCAGCACATATTTTTTTGTTTTGCCTGCCAGTCTTCTAAACTTACTTGTGGACTCTGCAGCTTGGCTGTTAGTTCCCAGAAGTAATGGATAGTGGACTCTCATGGTGTTTGGCCCTGCTGCTATTTTTTTGCTCTTATTCCTTTTCCTACCTTTCTTGCTCGGCTATACGTCAGACTAGTTTCCAGTAAGTTGGGAGGGGTTTTATAGAGCTCTTGGGGTTTGGGAATCTTTGCCTCCTCCTAGTGGTAGGGAAGAGTAATTCCCAGGAGTAATGGATTGTGGACTCTCACAACCATGAAAGAAATTAATTTATTAGGTAAGCATAAATTATGTTTTTTTGATGCATTATTGTATTGCTGCTCTTTCAACAAAGTAAATCTGAAAGTTGTTTCAAAAATGTATGCTCTATCAGAAACAAAAGAAAAATGTTGGGTTTATATCCCTTTAAGGTCTATTTCTCAACTCTGTATGTTTAATTTATATATTTTTTGCTGTGAAGAAGAGGCATCTTATTTCTGTAAACACAAATTCACAGTTTTGAGAACTACAAGAATGTGATAGTCTCTACAAAAATGTTTTTAAACATTACAGCCATGAATATACAGCCTCATGATACATAATTAAAAACAAAATGCTTATTTCAGGATGAATAACCTTTGGATTATTATGTATCTTAAATAGAAAACTATCTTTAGATAGATTTTTCCTTTAAAAAGGATTTTATTAAAAAAAAAAAATCATATTTAAATAAAAAAATTGATTTAAGTTAAAAAAAAAAAAGATTTATTTTAATACAAAAACATTGATACTAGTAAATTGTTGTAAGCAAAAACAAAGAGAGACTAAGATCACCTTTAGATGTGTGACATGTTGGGTCCTCTCCATAGCAGCCCCGGCGTTGTCTGAGGTCTGGGCAGGGGCTTCCCCCGCTACCTGGAGGTATCATCACTTGGCGTATTCGCTCCCTGCTTCCGATACCGCATTGTGAGCTGCATTCACTCCACACACCCCATGGGCCCACCACACAGTTTGAGACTATAACAGAAAAGAATATAATTACTACACAGAGGCAATCTGTAAGTGAATCTAACACAGGACAAGGGAGAATCTTACAATGTAGAATATTAAACCATCAAGTGCTAAAAGAAGTAATAGGAAATTAATGCCACAATACTGTCTTAGCTTGAAGGGACAATCTAGACAAAATTAAACTTTCATGATTTAGATAGGGCATGCAATTTTAAACAACTTTCCAATTTACTTTTATCATCAATTTTGATTTGTTCTCTAGGTATTCTTTGTTGAAAGCTAAACCTAGGTAGGCTCAAATGCTAATTTCTAAGCCCTTGAAGGCCGCCTTTTATCCCAGTGCATTTTGCCAGTTTTTCACAATTAGACAGCTCTAGTTCATGTGTGCCATATAGATAACATTGTGCTGTCTCCCGTGGAGTTATTTATGAGTCAGCACTGATTGGCTAAAATGAAATTCTTTCAAAAGAACTGAAATAAGGGGGCAGTTTGCAGAGGCTTACAAGGTAATCACTGAGGTAAAAGGTGTATTAATCTAACAGTGTTGGTTATATAAAACTGGAGAATGGGTAATAAAGGGATTATCTATCTTTTTAAACAATAAAAATTCTGGAGTAGTGTGTCCCTTTACATAACTGAAGTTGGTTATATATATTTTTTTTAAAAGTAGAACAAAAATAGTTTTTGTTTTCTAAACAAAATAACTTGTTAGAATAGAGATCCCAGTAGAAAAAAAATGTCTCAGTGTCTCATAGTAATAATATGTAGCTAACTGTCTTCATCCTGGTTTAATTATATGCATTTGGTGTACAGCATCTTGTTGTCATTACATCCTGTTTCAACTTTGCAGCTAGAGTCGTTATTCAGTATAAAGGAACAATAATCAGTCATTTAAAAGGAACCAGCTCCATCATTCCACAGCAACAAACTATAAATTTATTTTGTCCAGCCTGTTGGGAAACAGAAGAGCTGCAGAGGAGTCCCATGTGTGTGCTTGCAAGTGAGTGCCAGACTTCCTCTGTGTGTTATATTCATAGAAACATAGGTATAGATATAAATATTTTCCAAAAATATATTCAATATATATACTGTATATACTAAAAGCCAATGATTAGGAGCGCTCCATTGATAAGTGCTGAAAAAAGGATATATTAAATCAGTCTGTGAGCTTGTCAGCTGGCGGTCACAGTTGCAGCCAATTCTATCTTTGTTTTTATCTTTATATATATTTAAAAATGAACAGAACATTGCACGTCCACTGCTTCAGTATGTATGGAAGGTGAAATGCGTATGACATGCTTATGATGCAAAACCTACAAGATGTGCAGTGTTTAAATCACAAATCAGTCAGGCATAAAAAGGTTAACCGTGTCCTTTGAAATGGTCCTCACTGCACCTTGAAGCCTGAATAGAAATGTTTTTCCCTTCTATGTGCTGGAAAACTCTTGGTTGCTCTTGGTCTTCTGAGGTAGATTATGCATTTTAGGTGATTAAAAAGACTCTAAACACCAGCTACTTTTGTGTAAACATTGTGCCGCATGCTACCTAGAGATGCCAAATAGCAAATGCTGCAAATCAAATAGGGGGGATGGCGGTTTAGGGGTTAGTTTATTTATGAGTGTAAGGGTACTTTGAAATGTATATGTGTTGGGTTTGTGCAACTTTTTTATTTCGGAACTTAGTTTACCACAGCTCTTAGATCGCGGTAGAGATTGAAGCGGAAAATTTCTCTCGACTTGTAATATCAGCGGAAGAAAAATGGATTGCGAAATTGCCTCACTTGTAATCTAGCCCAATGCATTCAAAGCAAAGATAAGACTTAAAATATGAAGTAGATACATTTTCACAATTATGTGCCAGATTACAAGAGGCGTGCTAATGATAGCGCGGAACGCGATACGATATATAAATGGACCACTCAAACATTAGCGTGAAACTTGATATTACAAGTCCATGGTAAAGTGTTTACCAGATAAGGGTTAGTTAGAAGGGTAATATAGGTATAAGGAGAGAGTTAACAGTGTAATGTCAATTAAATCCCCAATTAAATTTGTACCATATCTTGCAGGGAAGAGGAGTGTATCAACCCTGTGTAGAGAGAATCAATCTCTTATATATTATAAAGGCAGGGGGGTGCTCAATATCCTGATATAAATGTAGGAAAAATGGAGAGAAAAATGGATATATCAGAGCACACAATGTAGCCACAAATTAAAGTAATGTGTAGTGTATAAGTGAGCTGGCTGGGAGCGAGCCAGGTATGATAAAATATAACTTTTAATAATATATGTTAAAATAAAGATGGTGGAAAGTTCCACATATAAAGTGCAGGGTTAAAAACAATTAAAATGAAGGTTGAATGCTGAAATGCCCAGGTAACCACCTATAATGTGAGTTAAATGATAGAGTCTGGCAAGGAGGCACTACAAAACGCTTGCGGATTGCACAAAAACTAAGCTATAAAGAGGATTGACCTCACACAACAATATATATCTGTCTAGTGCAATACTGGAGCAGTGTCTAAGCTTGCCAGAGTCCCAATCTATAGTATGTCAAGTAATATGGTGATTAGAAAAACTATCAGTGTTACGATACTGAACTAATAGTGGATGTAGCCCATATCACATACCGGACACGTATAAACCAGATAAATGGTAGCTATGTATAAAACTCCTATTAGATACTGATACACTAATTAACCCACAAAGGCAAATAGTTGAGCATTCATAGAGAGCGCCTGATGCGCATTTCGCCACGCTAGTGGCTTTATCAAAGGCTAACCAGACTCGCGCCGAACTCACTGTTAAAGTAGTGCCGTTAGCCAATCAGGAGTGAGTGATCGTACACACCCCTGTAGTAATAGCCAATAGTTTATGACACATTTGATTCGGTAGTCCATTGTCACATGACTCTTTAGATAGTGACGTATATTTGAAGGCGTGTATTGTTAACGCCTATGTATACATTTGTTTCTTAGACAAGACTTATACATAAGTAAGTTGCTCGCATTTATTTCTGGTTGAATATGTCAGTTTGCAGTTCAGCTGCTAAACACTGTGCAAAACCTGATCAAATATACACATTATCCAAGTCTGTTATGTTGCGTACGGCACTAACATAGTGCCGTACGCAACATAACAGACTTGGATAATGTGTATATTTGATCAGGTTTTGCACAGTGTTTAGCAGCTGAACTGCAAACTGACATATTCAACCAGAAATAAATGTGAGCAACTTACTTATGTATAAGTCTTGTCTAAGAAACAAATGTATACATAGGCGTTAACAATACACGCCTTCAAATATACGTCACTATCTAAAGAGTCATGTGACAAAGGACTACCGAATCAAATGTGTCATAAACGATTGGCTATTACTACAGGGGTGTGTACGATCACTCACTCCTGATTGGCTAACGGCACTACTTTAACAGTGAGTTCGGCGCGAGTCTGGTTAGCCTTTGATAAAGCCACTAGCGTGGCGAAATGCGCATCAGGCGCTCTCTATGAATGCTCAACTATTTGCCTTTGTGGGTTAATTAGTGTATCAGTATCTAATAGGAGTTTTATACATAGCTACCATTTATCTGGTTTATACGTGTCCGGTATGTGATATGGGCTACATCCACTATTAGTTCAGTATCGTAACACTGATAGTTTTTCTAATCACCATATTACTTGACATACTATAGATTGGGACTCTGGCAAGCTTAGACACTGCTCCAGTATTGCACTAGACAGATATATATTGTTGTGTGAGGTCAATCCTCTTTATAGCTTAGTTTTTGTGCAATCCGCGAGCGTTTTGTAGTGCCTCCTTGCCAGACTCTATCATTTAACTCACATTATAGGTGGTTACCTGGGCATTTCAGCATTCAACCTTCATTTTAATTGTTTTTAACCCTGCACTTTATATGTGGAACTTTCCACCATCTTTATTTTAACATATATTATTAAAAGTTATATTTTATCATACCTGGCTCGCTCCCAGCCAGCTCACTTATACACTACACATTACTTTAATTTGTGGCTACATTGTGTGCTCTGATATATCCATTTTTCTCTCCATTTTTCCTTAGTTAGAAGGGTAACTTGCAAGTGAGTGCCAGATTTCCTCTGTGTGTTGTGTTAATTTGTTTTGTAATTTTCCCTATGGGTTTTGCACCTAGAACTTTCTGGGGTTAACTGCCTGGGTCTCTGGGGAATGTGCAGCTGCCTGTGAGTGCTATTGAGCACCCAGGGCTGTGCATTTTGCAGGGTTATAGGATGTGTACCCGGTCCAGTTTGAGAGTGCAGTCCATTTCGTGTTTAGTATGTGTCTAGAGAGATTACATAAGGCCTGTGCACCAATGGATGGTTTCCAGTTTGTTTGATTGAGAGCTTGCATTGTTTGGCTATATAGGGACACAGGATGGGAGAGATCCTAACACGGTTCCTGGGCTTGACCCATTTGGCCAGATGCAGTAACTAACTCTTCCAGTTTTGCTTTTAATCTTAGATGTGTGCTTGCAAGTGAGTGCCAGACTTCCTCTGTGTGTTATATTCATAGAAACATAGGTATAGATATAAATATTTTCCAAAAATATATTCAATATATATACTGTATATACTAAAAGCCAATGATTAGGAGCGCTCCATTGATAAGTGCTGAAAAAAGGATATATTAAATCAGTCTGTGAGCTTGTCAGCTGGCGGTCACAGTTGCAGCCAATTCTATCTTTGTTTTTATCTTTATATATATTTAAAAATGAACAGAACATTGCACGTCCACTGCTTCAGTATGTATGGAAGGAGAAATGCTTATGACATGCTTATGCTGCAATCCTACAAGATGTGCAGTGTTTAAATCACAAATCAGTCAGGCATAAAAAACATAATTTATGTAAGAACTTACCTGATAAATTCATTTCTTTCATATTAACAAGAGTCCATGAGCTAGTGACGTATGGGATATACATTCCTACCAGGAGGGGCAAAGTTTCCCAAACCTTAAAATGCCTATAAATACACCCCTCACCACACCCACAAATCAGTTTAACGAATAGCCAAGAAGTGGGGTGATAAGAAAAAAAGTGCGAAGCATAAAAAATAAGGAATTGGAATAATTGTGCTTTATACAAAAAAATCATAACCACCACAAAAAAGGGTGGGCCTCATGGACTCTTGTTAATATGAAAGAAATGAATTTATCAGGTAAGTTCTTACATAAATTATGTTTTCTTTCATGTAATTAACAAGAGTCCATGAGCTAGTGACGTATGGGATAATGACTACCCAAGATGTGGATCTTTCCACACAAGAGTCACTAGAGAGGGAGGGATAAAATAAAGACAGCCAATTCCTGCTGAAAATAATCCACACCCAAAATAAAGTTTAACAAAAAACATAAGCAGAAGATTCAAACTGAAACCGCTGCCTGAAGAACTTTTCTACCAAAAACTGCTTCAGAAGAAGAAAATACATCAAAATGGTAGAATGTAGTAAAAGTATGCAAAGAGGACCAAGTTGCTGCTTTGCAGATCTGGTCAACCGAAGCTTCATTCCTAAACGCCCAGGAAGTAGATACTGACCTAGTAGAATGAGCTGTAATTCTCTGAGGCGGAATTTTACCCGACTCAACATAGGCAAGATGAATTAAAGATTTCAACCAAGATGCCAAAGAAATGGCAGAAGCTTTCTGGCCTTTCCTAGAACCGGAAAAGATAACAAATAGACTAGAAGTCTTACAGAAAGATTTCGTAGCTTCAACATAATATTTCAAAGCTCTAACAACATCCAAAGAATGCAACGATTTCTCCTTAGAATTCTTAGGATTAGGACATAATGAAGGAACCACAATTTCTCTACCAATGTTGTTAGAATTCACAACTTTAGGTAAAAATTCAAAAGAAGTTCGCAACACCGCCTTATCCTGATGAAGAATCAGAAAAGGAGACTCACAAGAAAGAGCAGATAATTCAGAAACTCTTCTGGCAGAAGAGATGGCCAAAAGGAACAAAACTTTCCAAGAAAGTAATTTAATATCCAATGAATGCATAGGTTCAAATGGAGGAGCTTGAAGAGCCCCCAGAACCAAATTCAAACTCCAAGGAGGAGAAATTGACTTAATGACAGGCTTTATACGAACCAAAGCTTGTACAAAACAATGAATATCAGGAAGAATAGCAATCTTTCTGTGAAAAAGAACAGAAAGAGCAGAGATTTGACCTTTCAAGGAACTTGCGGACAAACCCTTATCTAAACCATCCTGAAGAAATTGTAATATTCTCGGTATTCTAAAAGAATGCCAAGAAAAATGATGAGAAAGACACCAAGAAATATAAGTCTTCCAGACTCTATAATATATCTCTCTGGATACAGATTTACGAGCCTGTAACATAGTATTAATCACAGAGTCAGAGAAACCTCTTTGACCAAGAATCAAGCGTTCAATCTCCATACCTTTAAATTTAAGGATTTCAGATCCTGATGGAAAAAAGGACCTTGAGACAAAAGGTCTGGTCTTAACGGAAGAGTCCACGGTTGGCAAGAGGCCATCCGGACAGGATCCGCATACCAAAACCTGTGAGGCCATGCCGGAGCTACCAGCAGAACAAACGAGCATTCCTTCAGAATCTTGGAGATTACTCTTGGAAGAAGAACTAGAGGCGGAAAGATATAGGCAGGATGATACTTCCAAGGAAGTGAAAATGCATCCACTGCCTCCGCCTGAGGGTCCCGGGATCTGGACAGATACCTGGGAAGTTTCTTGTTTAGATGAGAAGCCATCAGATCTATTTCTGGAAGTTCCCACATTTGAACAATCTGAAGAAATACCTCTGGGTGAAGAGACCATTCGCCCGGATGCAACGTTTGGCGACTGAGATAATCCGCTTTCCAATTGTCCATACCTGGGATAAAAACCGCAGAGATTAGACAGGAGCTGGATTCCGCCCAAACCAAAATTCGAGATACTTCTTTCATAGCCAGAGGACTGTGAGTCCCTCCTTGATGATTGATGTATGCCACAGTTGTGACATTGTCTTATCTGAAAACAATGAACAACTCTCTCTTCAGAAGAGGCCAAGACTGAAGAGCTCTGAAAATTGCACGGAGTTCCAAAATATTGATCGGAAATCTCACCTCCTGAGATTCCCAAACCCCTTGTGCCGTCAGATACCCCCACACAGCTCCCCAACCTGTAAGACTTGTATCTGTTGAGATTATAGTCCAGGTCGGAAGAACAAAGAAGCCCCCTGAACTAAACGATGGTGATCTGTCCACCATGTCAGAGAGTGTCGTAAAATCGGTTTAAAGATATTAATTGAGATATCTTTGAGTAATCCCTGCACCATTGGTTCAGCATACAGAGCTGAAGAGGTCGCATGTGAAAACGAGCAAAGGAGATCGCATCTGATGCGGCAGTCCTAAGACCCAACATTTCCATGCATAAGGCTACCAAAGGGAATGATTGTGACTGAAGGTTTTGACAAGCTGATATCAATGTTAAACTTCTCTTGTCTGACAAGGACAGAGTCATAGATACTGAATTTATCTAGAAACCTAAAAAGGTTACCCTTGTCTGAGGAATCAATGAACTGATTGGTAAATTGATCCTCCAACCATGAACTTGAAGAAACAACACAAGTCGATTCGTATGAGATTCTTCGAAAATGAGAAGACTGAGCAAGTACCAAGATATCGTCCAAATAAGGAAATACCAAAACCCTATTCTCTGATTACAGAAAGAAGGGCACCGAGAACCTTGAAAAAAATTCTTGGAACTGAGGCTAGGCCAAACAGTAGAGCCACAAAACTGGTAATGCTTGTCTAAAAAGAGAATCTCAGACACTAAAAGTGATCTGGATGAATCGGAATATGCAGATACACATCCTGTAAATCTATTGTAGACATATAATGCCCTTGCTAAACAAAAGGCAGGAAAGTCCTACAGTAACCATCTTGAATGTTGGTATCCTAACATAACGATTCAATAATGATAGATCCAGAACTGGTCTGAAGGAATTGACCTTCTTTGGTACAATGAAGAGATAAAATAAAACCCCAGCCCCTGTTCCAGAACTGGAACTGGCATAAATACTCCAGCCAACTCTAGATCTGAAACACATTTCAGAAATGCTGAGCCTTGCTGTGTCAACTGGGACACGGGAAAGAAAAGAATCTCTTAGCAGGAGGCCTTAACTTGAAGCCAATTCTGTACCTTTCTGAAACAATGTTTCTGAAACCAGAGATTAAGAACGGAATTGATCCAAATTTCTTTGAAGAAAACATAATCTGCCCCATACCAGCTGAGCTGGAATAAGGGCCGCACCTTCATAGATACTTAGGAGCTGGCTATAGGTTTCTATAAGGCTTGGATATATTCCAAACTGGAAATAGTTTCCAAACTGATACCGCTCCTGAGGATGAAGGATCAGGCTTTTGTTCCTTGTTGTGAGGAAAGGAACGAAATGATTATTTACCCTGGAAAGAAAGGGAAAGCAAAGTTGACTTAGAAGACATGTCAGCATTCCAAGTTTAATCCATAAAGCTTTTCTAGCTAAAATAGCTAGAGACATATACCTGACATCAACTCTAATGATATCAAAAGATGGTATCACCAATAAAATTATTAGCATGTTATAGAATAATAATAATGCTATAAAATTATGATCTGTTACTTGTTGCGCTAAAGCTTCTAACCAAAAAGTTGAAGCTGCAGCAACATCCGCTAAAAATATAGCAGGTCTAAGAAGATTACCTGAACATAAGTAAGCTTTTCTTAGAAAAGATTCAATTTTCCTATCTAAAGGATCCTTAAATGAAGTACTATCTGCCATAGGAATAGTAGTACATTAGCAGGAGTAGAGACAGCCCCATAACCTTAGGGATTTTTGTCCCAAAAAACTCTAATCTGTCAGATGGCACAGGATATAATTTGCTTAAACGTCTAGAAGGAGTAAATAAATTACCCAAATTATTCCATTCCCTGGAAATTACTTCAGAAATAGCATCAGGGAGATAAAACACTTCTGGAATAACTACAGGAGATTTAAAAACCTTATTTAAACGTTTACATTTAGTATCAAGAGGACCAGAATCCTCTATTTCTAATGCAAATAACACTTCTTTAAGTAAAGAACGAATAAATTCCATCTTGAACAAATACAAAGATTTATCAGCATCAACCTCTGAGACAGAAACCTCTGAACCAGAAGAACCATTATCAGTATCAGAATGATGATGTTCATTTAAAAATTCATCTGAAAAAAAGAGAAGTTTTTAAAAGACTTTTATGTATACTAGAAGGAGAAATAACAGACATAGCCTTCTTAATGGATTTAAAAAATAAAATCTCTTATGTTATCAGGAACACTCTGAAAATTAGATGTTGACGGACAGCAACAGGTAATGTAACAGTACTAAAGGAAATTTTATCTGCATTAATAAGTTTGACATGACATGCAATACAAATAACAGCTGGAGAAAACAGATACCAAAAGTTTATAGCAGACTTAGCTTGGTAGCTCCAGCACTGTGCAGTGATTTTCCTGTAGTATCTTCTGACTCAGTTGCAACGTGGAACATCTTGCAATATGTAAAAGAAAAAAACAACATATAAAGCAAAATTGATCAAATTCCTTAAATGACAGTTTCAGGAATGGGAAAAAAATGCCAGTGAACAAGCTTCTAGCAACCAGAAGCAATAAATAATGAGACTTAAATAATGTGGAGACAAAAATGACGCCCATATTTTTTAGCGCCAAAAAAGACGCCCACATTATTTGGCGCCTAAATGCTTTTGGCGCCAAAAATGACGCCACATCCGGAACGCCGACATCTTTGACGCAAAATAACGTCAAAAAATGACGCAACTTCCGGCGACACGTATGACGCCGGAAACGGAAAATAATTTTTGCGCCAAAAAAGTCCGCGCCAAGAATGACGCAATAAAATGAAGCATTTTCAGCCCCCGCGAGCCTAACAGCCCACAGGGAAAAAAGTCAAATTTTTGAGGTAAGAAAAAATATGATAATTCAATGCATAATCCCAAATATGAAACTGACTGTCTGGAAATAAGGAAAGTTGAACATTCTGAGTCAAGGCAAATAAATGTTTGAATACATATATTTAGAACTTTATAAATAAAGTGCCCAACCATAGCTTAGAGTGTCACAGAAAATAAGACTTACTTACCCCAGGACACTCATCTACATGTTTGTAGAAAGCCAAACCAGTACTGAAACGAGAATCAGTAGAGGAAATGGTAAATATAAGAGTATATCGTCGATCTGAAAAAGGAGGTAAGAGATGAATCTCTACGACCGATAACAGAGAACCTTATGAAATAGACCCCGTAGAAGGAGATCACTGCATTCAATAGGCAATACTCTCTTCACATCCCTCTGACATTCACTGCACGCTGAGAGGAAAACCGGGCTCCAACTTGCTGCGGAGCGCATATCAACGTAGAATCTAGCACAAACTTACTTCACCACCTCCCTTGGAGGCAAAGTTTGTAAAAACTGATTTGTGGGTGTGGTGAGGGGTGTATTTATAGGCATTTTAAGGTTTGGGAAACTTTGCCCCTCCTGGTAGGAATGTATATCCCATACGTCACTAGCTCATGGACTCTTGTTAATTACATGAAAGAAAGGTTAACCGTGTCCTTTGAAATGGTCCTCACTGCACCTTGAAGCCTGAATAGAAATGTTTTGCCCTTCTATGTGCTGGAAAACTCTTGGTTGCTTAACCACTATAGTTTAGGGGGGTTAATTCAATCCCTTGCAGAAGTGTAATAGAGTTTGTTTATATGCCTTACTGATGCAATAAAAATGACAAGTTAGTGGCAACATGTGGATGGGGCATAAGGACATTGTAAGGGAAAATGTTTATTATACCAGAGAAAGAAATTGGATATGTTGCTATTTTAAGTCCACCAGGTATCTGAGATGTATAAATGTAACTATACATTGAGAGAAAGAAATTAAATAATCCACTGTATTATCCACAATATTATTGCAGCAACATAGAGGGAGTCTGTGAGACACAATATGGAGACCGGATTTTAACTAAGTAAGTGAACCTACAAAATATCCTGAGTATATCTAGTTCTATAACAGAACATGCCACCCTCAATGATTAATAGTGACCACTCCTGGACTCCCCCCCCCCCCCATGTATATGAAAGGGGGTACAATATTAAGGCCTCTCAGACCACAATAACAGTGCACATATAATTAAAACATAGATAGGGTATGATATGAATGAAAGAGAACCTAGAACTATAGCATTGTGAAATTAGGCCAAAATGTAGATATTGATGCACATTAATAAATGTAACATATGAGTCAAGTATTCTAAGGGATAACAAGAGTCCTACTAGAGGGGACTAGCAATGAGGGCAGGGAAATAAATAAACCCCTCAATTATAGATCAAACAACTTTAACTATGAGGAGCCTTAACCAGATAAATATAAGTATATGTATCCCAGAAATGTATGGCTAAAAAGGCATATAATATAGCTGTAGTAGAAATAAAAAGGGTACTCTTTACATAGCTTAGGCAAGTGGGACTATACTGTTTCTGCCAACAACAGCAAAGCAAAAGACCCTAATATTTTAAAGTTAGATCACAAAGAGGAGGTAAGCCAGGTACACCCATAAAACTGCAACTCGTTGATAAGAGAAGATGTACAGAAAAAAATAAAGGTAGAGGTTTATCATTAGCATAACATAAACCCGTATTCAAATGGCAGGTGTAAAACAAATCATTTTGGAGGGAAGACGCCCTAGTAGCTCTCACCTTTACAAACTTATAAACATCACTGTCTGGAGTTTCTAATAACAACAAATTGTGTGCCTAGACAATAGTATGGTACAGTGTCTGTAGAACCAAACACACAAAGTAGTCACAAATTTTATTTAGTAGAAGCTGCCAACATGGAGTCAAAGATGCCGGGCAGTGAAAAACAAAGTTGATTCCTCTAACCAACAGCAATCTTCAGGTCTCATAGTAGTCTATTAAAGAATGCAATCACCAGGTATAAAAGGTACTGTGATCTTGTTATGGAGGGCATCCAAGGTGGTTCCAGAGTCTGTATGCAGAGAATCCAGGAGGTCTCACCATGATGTCAGTGGGTAAGTCTTGAAGCTTTAATGTATCTAAAGGTTCGGCTGATATCCACAATATCATCTCTAAGTGACTTAAACAGTGTCTCATTACTGTCTGTATAACCAATCAGTCTCAAAGAAAAGATCCAGGCTCATGAAGCAGGAATCACAAATACACATATGTAGTATCCATTTTTTTTCTTGGGATTCTCCTATCCTATGATAATTTGCAGGTTATCAAAAATCACTAAAAAATATATATAGATTTTATCCACCTGACAGCACCTGACCCCAAACATACACTATACTCCTCAATATAGTAAAAAACAAAATGCATGCTTACCTGATAAATTTCTTTCTTTACGGATATGGAGAGTCCACAACGTCTTTCAATTACTAGTGGGACTATCAATTCTGGCCAGCAGCAGGAGGCAAAGAGCACCACAGCAAAGCTGTTAAATGTCACTCCCCTACCCATAATCCCCAGTCATTTGACCGAAGGGAAATGGAAAAGGAATAACACAAATGTGTGGAGGTGCCTGAGGTTTAGTAAAAAATAACTGTCTTAATAAAGGGTGGGGTCATGGACTCTCCATATCCGGAAAGAAAGAATTTATCAGGTAAGTATACATTTTGTTTTCTTTCCTAAGATATGGAGAGTCCACGACATCATTCAATTACTAGTGGGAACCAATACCCAAGCTAGAGGGCACGGAATGAATAGGGAGGGAAAACAGGACAGGCAGACCTAAATGGAAGGCAAGACCGCTTGAAGACCCTCTCTCTCCAAAACAAGCCTCAGCCGAGACAAAAGTATCAAATTTATAAAATTTGGAAAAAATATGCAGAGAGGACCAAGTTGCAGCCTTGTAAATTTGTTCCACAGAAGCTTCATTTTTGATAGCCCAAAAAAGAAGAGACAGCCATAGTAGAATGAGCTGTAATTCTCCCAGGAGGCTGCTGTCCCGCAGTCTCCAAAACAAAACAAATTATACTTCTCAACCAGAGGGAAAGAAAAGTAGCAGTAGCCTTTTGACCCTTACGCGTTCCTGAGAAACAAACAAACAGGGCAGAAGACTGGTGAAAATCCTAGTTGCCTGAACGTAGAATTTTAGAGCACGCATAACATCGAAGTTGTGCAACAGACCTTCTTTATGAGAAGAAGGATTGGGACAGAGAGAAGGAACAACAATATCTTGATTAATATTTCTAACTGAAACCCCTTTAGGGAGAAACCCTAATTTAGTACGAAGAACCGCCTTATCCACATTAAAGATAAGGTAATGCAAATCACACTGCAAAGCTGAGAGTTCTGAAAGTCCCCTAGCAGAAGAGATAGCAATAAGAAAACAAAACCTTCAAATATAACTAATATCTATGGAATGCATAGGCTCAAACGGAGCCTGCTGAAAAACTTTGAAAACAAGGTTAAGACTTGAAGGAGGAGCAACAGGTTTAAACACAGGCCTGATTCTGACCAGGGCCTGACAAAAAGGTTGAACATCTGGCACATCCGCCAGACGCTTATGAAACAAAATAGATAAAACAGAAATCTGACCTTTAAGGCTAAGGTAAGGCGAATCACACTGCAAAGCTGAGAGTTCCGAAACTCTCCGAGCAGAAGAGATAGCAACTTAATATCTATAGAATGCATTGGCTCAAACGGAGCCTGCTGCAAAACTTTAAGAACAAGATTAAGGCTCCAAGGAGGAGCAACAGGTTTAAACTGAGGCCTGATTCTGACAAATACATTAAACATCTGGCACATCCGCCAGACGCTTATGAAACAAAATAGATAAAACAGAAATCTGACCTTTCAGAGAACTGACTGACAACATTTTTTCCAGACCTTCCTGGAGAAAAGACAAAATTATAGGAATCCTAACCCTACTCCAAGAATAGCCTTTGGATTCACACCAATAAATGTATTTACACCATACCTTATGGTAAATTTTACGAAAAACAGGCTTGCGAGCCTGCAGCATGGTCTCAATGACCGACTCAGAAAATCCACGCTTAGCCATAACTAAGCATTCAAACTCCAGAGAAACAAAATTTGGATGGAAGAAAGGACCCTGAGTTAGAAGGTCCTTCCTCAGAGACAACCTCCAAAGTAGCAGAGTTGACATAAAATGCAACTTAAGGCCATGCAAAAATAACTTGCAGTACCCACAGCAAGATTCAAACTCTCAACTTGCAGGCAGTGAAGCTGCTAAGCTAACCACTAGACCAAACCAGTGGGTTTGCTTATCACTAGATCTACATACCAGATCCTGGGAGACCATACAGGAGCTATTAGAATTACTGACACTCTCTCTGTTTGATACAAGGAAAGACTCGTGGAAGGAGCACAAATGGCAAAAACAGGTATGCTAGACCAAAATCCCAAGGACCGCCAGAGCACCTATCAGAGTGACCTGAGGATCTCTTGACCTTGAACCGTAACTTTAAAACTTGGCATTCTGCGAGATGCCATCAGATCTAACTCCGCCACCCCCCATATGAGGATTGAAATGGAGAACACCTCCGGATGGAGAACCCATTCCCCGGGATAAAATGTCTGTACGCTCAGGAAATTCGCTTCCCAGTCATCCACTCCTGGATGGCAGATAGACAACGCTTGTGAGTTTCCGCCCACTGAAAATCCAAGCCACCTCCTTCATGGCTAAAGAACTCTGAGTTCCTCCCAGGTGGTTGATGAAAATCACTGAGGTGATGTTATCCGACTGGAACATGATAAACCGGCTAAGGACAACTGAGGCCAAACCATCAGAGCAATGAAAATCGCTCTCAACTCCAAGATGTTTATGGGGAGATCAGACTCCTCCCGTGTCTATAGTCCCTACGCCTTTAACGAGTCCCAGACTGCTCCCCAGGTGTCCATGGTCACAATCACCCAGGAAGGTCTCAGGAAGCATGCGCCCTGAGGCATATTATCCCGAGAAAGCCACCATGGGAGAGAGTCTCTTGTCGACTGGTCTAGATCTATCCTCTGAGACAGATCCTAATGGTCTCCATTCCATTGTCTGAGCATGCAAGACTGCAGAGCTCTCAAATAGAATCGAGCAAAGGGAATGATGTCCATGGAAGCGACCCTCAGACCAATTACCTCCATACATAGAGCCACTGATGAGAGAGGCAAGAGGAGAGAATTTGGGATTTTCTGACCTCTGTCAGAATTTTTTTTATAGATAGGGAAACTAATATGATCCCTAGAAAAAAAAAACTACCCTTGTAGCTGGAACAAGGGAACTCTTACTCTGAAATCCTATAGATCTGTTCTTGTCTTGTGGTAGAAAAGACCCTTTTCCACCCCTATAAATCAGAAATTAAGTCTATCAGACCAGGTCAAAACCAGGTTTTACCCTTGAAAGGAAGTGCCAGAAGCTTGGATTTAGAGGTAACATCAGCTGACCAAGATTTTAGCCACAACACCCTGCGGGCTAGGACAGTGAAGCCAGACATCTTGGCTCCCAGTCTAATAACTTGCAAGTTAGCATCAGAAAAAAATAAAAAAAATAAAGGATTTGACTAGTTTGAGAGCCTAATCTTATCTTGTATCTCCTCCAACAGAGTTTCTACTAAAATTGATTCAGACAAGGTGTCACACCAATAAGAAGCCACACTTGCTACAGTGGCAATACAAACTGCAGATTGCCATTGAAGACCTTGATGCACATACATCTGGCTTCAAATAAGCCTACAGCTTTTTATCCAAGCTATCCTCTAGAAGGATCGTAGTTCTCTTAGCCCGAGCAGAAATAGCCCCTTCTACTTTAGGCACCGAGCGCCATGAATCTTTAATGGAGTCAGCAACAGGAAACATTTTTAAAAATGGGAGACAGGGAGAAAGGTATCCCTGGATTCTGCCATTCCTGTGAAAAAATCTCTGCCACACGGTCTGGAACAAAAAACACTTCCACAGAGGAAGGAACATCATAGTATTTAATAAATTTACAAGATTTCTTAGGGTTGACAAAGACAGAAGCATCAAAGTCATCCAAACTAGCCAAAACCTCCTTTAACAGTACATAAAGGTGTTCAAGCTTAAATCTGAAGTCTACTTCTTCAGTATCAGATGAAGGAATTATACTGTCCAAATCAGAGATTTCACCCTCAGAGGCTACCTACGTATTCTCTTCACCAGATTTATGAGGGAGGGCAACCTGCGTAGCAGTAGGTGGAACAGAAACCTTACTTAAATCTCAAATATATTATTATTTTTTTATTATTTATTTATCCCCTACCAGTATAGGGAATTAAACCACTATGGTATTAAAGCAGCAGCAAACAAAACATTTTTAGAAATAGAAAAGTTTCCAAAAGACTACTGTCCCTTTAAGACAAGACTTTGGTAGGTCAGAGCAAAGAACAGTATCAGTTTAATTCCCACACAGAAATAAAACAACTCAGACCTCTACAGCTCAGCAAAAACTGAGGAGCCCTACCTTACTCCCAATGTTTGCCAGCTCACAAACTACTCTTTCACAAAGCCGGTATCGGCACGCAATGAAGCTGCAACGCCATTCTGCTCCGGAGGAGAAGACAAACACATGACCAGCCTAAGTAGGAACTGCGCATCAAACTCAAATGCGTGCGTTCTAACTGCTGAGGCAAACTGCAGAAAAAGTCTGCCCAATCACCAAAAAGAAAAAAGGCATAAGCTGTGTTTTATACCTCAATAAAAATAAAGACAATTTATGCTTACCTGATAAATGTATTTCTTTTTTTACACGATGAGTCCACGGATCATCTTAATTACTAATGGGGTATTCACCTCCTGGTCAGCAGTAGGAGGCAAAGAGCACCACAGCAGAGCTGTTAAATAGCTCCTCCCTTCCCTCCCACTCCAGTCATTCAACCGAAGTTAGGAAGATAAAGGAAAAGCCAAGGTGCAGAGGTGTCTTATGTTTACAATAACCCACAACCTGTCTAAAAGAACAGGGCGGGCCGTGGACTCATCGTGTCAAAAAAGAAATACATTTATCAGGTAAGCATAAATTTTCTTTTCTTTTTAAGACACGATGATTCCATGGATCATCTTAATTACTAATGGGATTCAATACCCAAGCTAGAGTACACAGATGATATGGGAGGGACAAGACAGGGAACCTAAACGGAAGGCACCACTGCTTGAAGAACCATTCTCCCAAAAGTGGCCTCAGCCGCAACAAAAGTGTCAAACTTGTAAAACTTTGAAAAAGTGTGAAGAGAGGACCAAGTTGCAGCCTTGCAAATCTGTTCCACAAAAACTTCATCGCCCATGAGGAAGCAACAACCCTCATGGAATGAGCCGTAACTCTCTCTGGAGGCTGCTGTCCAGCAGTCTCATATACAAAACGTGAGATACTCTACAGCCAAAAAGAAAGAGAAGTAGCCATAGCTTTCTGTCTCTTGCGTTTTCCTGAGAAAACCACAAACAAAGAAGACTGACGACAGTCCTTAGTTGCCTGCAGGAAAAACTGTAAAGCACGGACCACGTCCAAATTGAACAGAAGTCTTTCCTTCTGAGAAAAAGGATTAGGACAGAAGAAAAGAACAACAATCTCCTGATTAATGTTCTGATCAGAAACAACCTTAGGAAGAAATCCTAATTTAGTACGTAAAACTACCTTATCTGAATGGAAATAAGATAAGGAGACTCATACTGCAATGCAGAGAGCTCTGACACTCTCTGAGTAGAAGAAATAGCAACAAGAAATAAAGCTTTCCAAGATAACAACTCAATATCTAAAGGAAAGAATAGGCTCAAACGGATCCCTTTGAAAAACTCTGAAAACTAAATTCAGACTCCATGGAGGAGTAACTGGTATGAACACAGGCCTGAACCTGACCAAGGCCTGACAAAATGAATGTACATCTGGGACATCTACCAGACGTTTGTGTAACAAAATAGAGAAAGACAGAGTTTTTACCCGAGAAAACATTTTATTCCTCTTGAAATAAATCTCCTACAACATAGGGAACAGATAAAAACAGATAAAAACAGGATTAATCAAATAAAAGGTCTTTAATGAAATTAACTTATAAAAACGTTACTGTCTCTTTAAATTTGAAAAAGTAACTCCTTTATTTAAGTGGCAGTTATTTCACAACATAGGGAACAGAGACAAAATGATTAATCCAATAACATACCTAACTTTATTGAACACATAAAGTTTGTTACTGTCCCTTTAAAAGTTTAAAGAGTAACTTTCTGATCCAGGTGGACAGAGAAGACTAAATAGGTTACTTAACAGACCCTATTGTCTCTTTAAGTTTAGTTTAAAAACATGATATCTTATTCTGAGTTAAGCAGAAAAAGGGATGGATCGGTATACAAGGGATCAATGTAAAAATTGCTGTCTCAGCAAATCCCCTCTACACCTCAGTGTAACGCAGCTGAGATGCCTGTCAGCCCATCCACACCAAATTCTGCTGAAACAGAAGTGTTAAAATATAGTAAGTAAGGTAACAGATGCCCACAAAACATTACAAAATCAAGATGCCCAATAAAGATCAGTCTTTAAAGGGACAGTCAAGTCCAAAATAAACTTTTATGATTCCAATAGGGCATGCAATTTTAAACAACTTTCCTATCACTAACATAGGCAAAGAGAATGACTGGAGTGGGAGGGAAGGGAGGAGCTATTTAACAGCTCTGCTGTAGTGCTCTTTGCCTCCTCCTGCTGACCAGGAGGTGAATATCCCATTAGTAATTAAGATGATCCGTGGACTCATCGTGTCTTAAAAAAGAAATATGCCCAACAATTCAGAACTGAATAACCAACCTGAACTTAGATAAGAGAAATGTGAAACTGTCAAGTTCGCAAATAAGGAGCATTGCACAGAAGCAACCTTATAAAAAAAATGCATTTTTTTCATCCACTAAAGTGCCCAAAAAAATATACACTACCAAAGTGTATAAACTAAATAGTCTCACATCACATACAGATTGGCCTGCACACTGCCCCAAAAAATCCTGAACATAAAGGATTTTTGCTTGCAGGGAAAAGTATCTAAAAAAGAAATTAATTTCTTCAGGCACCAAATTTCACCTCCTCCATTGACAGAGGCACAGAGAATGACTTGGGATTATGGGTAGGGGATTGACATTTAACAGCTTTGCTGTGGTCCTCTTTGTCTCCTTCTGTTGGCCAGGAGTGATATTCCCACTAGTAACTGAATGCCGTTGTGACTCTCCATATCTTAGGAAAGAAAAATTATGCTTCTGCAGTGATTTTTTTTATACAAAATAAACTAGTGGGGAGTGCTAAATATGACTTTTATAATAAAGGTTCCAACAATTGGTTATCAATATATGCCAGTATTTATTTTCATACATACATAAAATTAATAAAATATTACATCAAAAATCAGCTGCTTGTACTGAGCTAGTCTACTGCTAAATGATATAAAATATATTCAAAGCTAGGTGCACAGCTAGTTACAATCCTAGATACTATAAAAAAACAGACTGCGCAGTAAGTAAAAGAAACATATGTGTCAAAGAATCCTTATTCAAGTCTATTGCAATATTGTTGCACAATATGATCATTTCTAGAAAAAGGCTACTTGATATTACTGCAGCAATATGTTGTATCAGGATTTTTTTGTATTATATTCACACCCTCTGTGGTAGTATGAATCGGTCTTACCGTCTGAGTTCAATCTCTGATACAGTTGTTTTCCCAATAGTTGGGGCTGATATATAAGCCGTTAACTGTTTAGCAAAAGCACCAGCTCCTTAACGGTTTTACCGTACATTCGCTCTCGGCAGTCATGGCCCGTCCTGCTGGTCACGTGACAGGTTTATCCCTTGATCTGTACTCTGGTTAGCAAGTACTCCTTATTTACACAGAGTATTTCAGCACTTACAGGCTTATGTTGCACGCCACCAAAGGACCACTGCCTAGGTCCTAGATTCATAAATCGAAAAAGAAGCAGGCAGGTGACGTATTAATCTATATGTAATTTTGGTTCTAAGCTTGTTATTGTATATTGAGGCTGCACACAGATGTTAGTGAGAGTGTCCATTGTGTGTGTGATGGTCCTTTTCATGTTTGTGTATTGTTTTGGCATAAGTGGTGTGTGTTATATTAATGTGCCTAAAATATTATATGTTGTGTTTATAATTTTTGTAAAAAAACAAAAAACTCACCAGGTCTCCTGAGGGTGGATGGATCACCCATATATATATATATATATATATATATATATATATATATATATATATATATATATATATATATATATACACCTTATCTTTTTCCTGTAATTGCATCTTGCATCTTGGGTCAATGCTTTTTCGCAGTATCTCCTCCCTTTCATTGAACTTAATGTTCAAAGCAAGCCGCCCCCCCCCCCCTCCTATTTAGTTTTTTTGAGTGTTTATGGACTATGCCCATTTCTTTTCTTGACTACAGCTTTTCAGTCATAGTACCTGTGTTTGACACAGCAAATGGTTCTTTTGTGCTGCCAATACTACACATGCTGCCACTGACTTTGGTCTTTATAAAGTTTTTTTGAAGCACTGATGTGGCGAATAAAATGTCATGGTGTAGTGCAGTAGCCATAATACAATATTATCTTGTTGTGTTATGTGTGAATTTGTATCTTCTGATTATCAATAATTTTAGATGTTTTTTTTTAAATTATATTGCTTTTAGTTTCCTCATCCTCCTGCTCTACTGATGATTTTCTAGATAGACTAATATCTTTTACCCATGTGTACCTCCATTGGCAACACTGCTAATTGTTTTGTTGACCTTCCTGCCCCTCCACCATCTTCCTTGGCTTACCTCTGTTTCCCACTGGCACTACCACCCCCTCCCAGGCCGTTTAACACAGGGCAAAAGGGGCAGCTGCCCAGGGCCCAGTCTTTGTTGAGGGGCCCAAGAGTCCTAAAAATTTAGTTCATGCCAGACTGCTGATGTCATGTGACATGGGGGGGGGGGGACACAGTCAGTCCTAATATTGTCACAGTCAAAAGTTCTCTGCTTGTGAGAAACTGTGCCAGACCGTGCAGATGTCATTTGACATTCCAAGCTAGTGCCATGTGCTGTTTTAGATGTGCACTGTTCAGCACTGGATGCTAAGTCCTAACTCGGCATCCAGCCAATCCCACTGCATCAGAAAAGGTCCTGCTGGGGTTACCACTGTTACCAGGTAACTGCTCTGGTGGTGGAGATTATTTCTGGGTAGGGCTGACTATAGGCGCATGCAGCAGAAAGATGGAGTGGAGGATTTGAGCATCTGTGTAGATGCACACACTGCTCTCTTCAGTCTTGAGACTGTGTGACTCGTCTGTATCCATGCAGCCTTGGGCAGACAGCATCCAGTCTGCTGGTCCCCTTAGCCCTGCTCTTTTTGCTGTGGCTCTAAGATCAACTAACTGAAGTTTGTTAGGGGAACAGTGCTTTGTAGAAAGGTGTCAGTGTGAAGAATAAGTGAGTGTACAAATGCCCCTACCCCATGCAGCATTGTCTAGTGCAGGATGAGAGGGAACTTGTTCCTAGGAAAGAAGTGACATGTGCTGCTGTGGCTAATGTATAGTGTCATGCTGATACTTCACAAATTAAGGTTAGCTTTATTTTTATAGTTTTTATTTCTCTCTGTCTCAGATTTTACAGCTTCCCATAGTAGTTCTACTGTTCCAGTCAGTAAACTTATATTTGTCTGCACCTCCATGCTTCCGCCTTTACCTTGCTTTGCTCCTTTTGGCTGCCCTAAATCTCTTTAACCAGCTAACCTCACACCAGAATCACATTCAAAAGCATATTAAATTAATCCAGAGTGGAGGAATTTATATATGTATTTACTTATTAGTAATGCTTAGGTCCAGTTTCACATATTACAACTTTTTTTTTTAATGATCAGCCCAGCAGTGGATGATCCACTGCTGGGCTAATAATTAAAAACATAAATTATAAAATAAATTGATTAAGTTGTTTTTTTGGGATGTTGGGGTGGAGAGCGAAATTGCATGGGGGGGCCAAGAAAATGTTTGCCCAGGGTCCAGTCAATATTAAAGATGGCCCTGCCCCCTCCTATGGGATACACTCCACTGTCCTCTTTTTTTTTTTTTTTTTTAAATTGTCTGCTCTCCTGCCTCTCTCTCGCCTGTATCAATCTGGTTTTAAAGAGGAGGCAGAGCATTGCATTTTATGTATTGTGCAACAGGGTTGTATTTTGGTAATTTTGTTGAGGTTTGTCATTGGCAGTGAGGCCGATGTAGATGTGATGTAATGTGCAAAGGGTGCAAGTATGTTAATCGTTTGTTTCACCGTTAAAATTAATTTTCATGTATCTGTTCCATTTTTTGTTTGGACTCGCATCCATTAACAATCATTCGGTACTGTACTGAAAAAATGTATCGGATCATTGTGTAATCAAATCAATCTCTTTCCCTAGGTATCTTTTTATGACAGAAAACCTAGGTAGTGTTATAAGTACTATATGTATAGCCTAGTTACAAACATTGTTGCAAATCTAGCTACCATATAGTGCTTAAGACACGTGCACACTCCTGAGACTACATAGGTATTCCATCATGGAAAAGAGCTATGTTTCATAAGAAATACCAAAAGAAGTCAATTTGATGATTACAGCAGGGGTCAAGTCGAGCGGGAACGCATGGGAACAGAGTTCCCTCAGGACAGAGAACAGAAATGCTTCAGTAAACACTGCTGCTACTGGTGGGAGGAGCTGGATCACAGTCTGGTTAGAGGGATAGTGAGATTCTCTAATAATGGACAGTAAAATTTCCTACAATACACTAAAAGCAAGCTTGTCAGCAAGCCTGCTGTGTGATCACCCTGCACTGTGTGGAACACATGGTGCTTACATTTCTGTGTGGATTGCTCTGGGGTTATTTAGCTCACCTCAGCAGAAATAGGACTATTGCACTTTAAGTGGGTGAGACTCTGTTACAGGGGAGGATTCTCAGGCCCAAAGGCTACCATTCAACCCTTCATTGGATTTAATTTGCTTTCATTAACCAAAGTGCATAGATTATATACATATAAATACAGTGTGCGTGTGTATGTATGTATATATATATATATATATATATATATATATATATATATATATATATATATATATAAACAATATTAATTGTGAGGGGGTGGAAGTCTTGGTGAGTTCCCACACTTTTATTTGGAGGACTTGACCCCTGGATTAGAGTAAACTGTAATTTTTGTTGTTGTTGGTGTGTTTGACTTGCGTGTCCCATTAAGACAATATGGCAGTGGTCAACATGTTTATTTCAAATCTAAGAACTAGCAGGAATATTGGCTCCAAAATATTTGTCAAGCCCTGTATCATGGATGTTGCTCAATTAAACATATCGTATTACACTTGTCTCTAGATGACACAAATCAGTTCATGAACAGCAAATGAATCTGGAACAAGTAAAACACCAGTGTGTTTGGGAAGATTCCAATCAGCTCACTGCATAGGTTTGAAATCCTATTATACGCTGTACTCACACCGCCTATTATGTATAAATCTAAAAACAATATTGAACAGTGAATAATGATACAATTTTAGGTCACTATCAGCTTGACTATTAATATTGGTGCAGCTAGTACACGGCAGGATGTTATGTTTGGAATTGGTGTTTCTATATCAGATCCGGCTATGTGCCCTTTCTCACACAGGTCCTGTCTGCATATTTAAACATGCTCCGCTGCTTCCCTGAGCTGTTTATTTTGGCTTTAAACCAGTACCTCACTGCACACACAACTCTCTGTGGTGTATTGAGGTGTCCATGTGTACTGGGGATATGGTGTAGGATTTCCAGCAGAGGTGGAAAATAAATCTATTGAACAGATAATAAAGAAACATTGGAAGATCCACAAATTGATCTATATAAAAAATACAAAATGTAAAAAAAAAATAAAAAAAAAAAATGTTTTTCCATAAGGTAAAAAAAAGTATAACTGGATATTGAAAACTCAAATTCATTTTTTTTTTCCCCAAACAAGCTTTATTGAAAATCCTTGAGCAATACAAGCCAATGATGAAGAGTATTCAAATACATAGAGAAAATGCATTGTTTATACAGCTCTTTATAACAGAAAATAAATCTGATGAGGGAACCTTGAGCAATTCGGAAATTATTGTTCGGCAAAACTGAAAAGTCTTTATACGATCTCCTAGAACTCTGAACCCCGCATCGAGAAGTCCTGGAGTCTGTTAAAATAAAGTCCCACTCTGAGTTTGCATTTTTCAGTTTTCAAGATTCTTGATTCGTTCCAAACATATACATTTTTCTAAAGAGTCTAGAACTATAACAAATAAAAATCTAATCAAAATGAACCTACACAATGACCCCGTCCTACATATTGCAGATTTATGTGAGGTAGGGAGAAAGAAAAAGTGGGAAGAGAAAGAAACACTCTGAAACAGCCAATTGGCTAAATTACAGAAATAAAAGGATTCAGAAGTTTCATTGCACCTTAAAAGTAACATGGATATGAGTTCCTGTAAACAATGAGTTTAAGTTTTGTTTCTGTACAAAGTCTCTTCTTATAATGAACACACAGCAAGTATAGATCATTCTAATGATATTATTGTGTGTCTTATCAAAACTAGATAAATGCTGTGATTATGTATTAAAGGGCCATGATACCCAAATGTTGAAACACTTTAAAGGGATGCAGCATAGCTGTAAAAAGCAGACTGGAAAATATCACCTGAACATCTCTCTGTAAAAAAGAAAGAAAGATATTCTACCTCAAAATGTCCTAAGTGTTCACACCCCATTGTAAAGGACTTTAAAGGGACACTAAACCCACATTTTTTCTTTCATGATTCAGATAGGACATGCAACTTTCTAATTTACTCCTATTATCAATTTTTATTCATTCTCTTGCTATCTTTATTTAAAAAGCAGGAATGTGATGCAAAGGAGCCGGCCCATTTTTGGTTGAGAACCTGGACTATGCTTGCTTATTGGTGGGTAAATGTAAGCCTTCAATAAGCAAGCGCTATCCATGGTGCTGAACCTAAAATGGGCTGGTGGCTAAGATTTACATACCTGCTTTTAAAATATAGATAGCAAGAGAATGAAGAAAAATTGATAATAGGAGTAAATTAGAAAGTTGATTAAAATTGCATGCTCTATTTTAATCATGAAAGAAAAAAAAAATGGGTTTAGTGACCCTTTAAGCAGCAAATCAGTAAGCCTGTCCCGGGGCCTGCAAGGGAGTGTGCCTCATGCACACTCATGTTATTTTTATATTCATTTTAGGGAAGTTTAGTATAAAATCCCATGAGAGTTAAGTGAAATCTCATGAGATCACAGTAAAAGAGTTCATGACCTCAGCACTGCAGATGCTGATTTGCTGTTCATTTTTCCTTCTTTTTTTTTAGTTTTACCTGCAGCTGGGCAGTAACTGAAGTATAACATTTTACACAGCATTTACTCTGGTGAGCTGAGGAAGTTGTGAGGTAAAATATCTTCCTTTTTTACATAGAGATGTTGAGGTGATATTTTCCTGTCAGTTTTTTACAGTTATGGTCCATCACTTTCAAGTGATTTAGCATATGAGTATTATGTCCCTTTAATATTGTAAAATAGCATTGCAAACCATCAATGACACAGAATGTGCAAGGCAGATAATAATGATTTTCAGTAAGGCTATTATTCCTGTTGCAATATTAAGACTTCAGTTTTTGTAAGATGTATCCATAAACTGGAGAGAGTATTAAAATGCAATTCTTCTCAAAAGTAAATGGAGAAATAAATCAAAGTGCTGTCTTTCTGTTACACATTTTGTCTTTATACGCTACATGATATCCAACCCTTTTTAGTATGCTCTAAATATTCTCATTAATGCTATGTATAAATCAAACTGGTATAATAATTAGGCGTTGCTGCTGGATTAAAGGGATATTATACAGTAAGAGATTGTAATATAAAATGTTTCATTATGAGTACTTAAATAACTTTTCAATCTACTTTCATGATTTATTTTGTTTCCTTTACCTGTAATTTAACTTTGAGAATTGTTGGTTTTCTAAATTCCACTGAGTTTCTATAAAATAATAAGTGCCACCATGTTTTAACTTGAGATGCCCCTTATCAGTTTCCCCAGTTGAAGACAATTAAGGAAAAATATCAAAACATAATTTATGTAACAACTTACCTGATAAATTAATTTCTTTCATGGTGGCGAGAGTCCACAAGCTGTTACGTATGGGATATACATTCCTACTTGGAGGAGGCAAAGTTTCCGACTTGATTCACAATACCAGAGGGTAGCGACACTCCTACAATCTCTGTATGACAGAGCACCATCAGCAGAGGCATTGGAACTATATATAACAAGACACATGGCAGCAGCAGTGAATACAGGACAGTCAGACATACTATCTACCACCAACCGCAGCGATCACCGGGAGGTAGAAACAGCTCCTCAAGCATACAAAGACCTGGGAGGTCCCGACGTGGTCAAACCTTTCTGCGTACAGGTTACATCAGGGACTCTGAGACAGCCGGCTGCTCCGACGAGCCCCGGAGTAGTCAACGGAGGAAAAGGAGTCTGCAAGATTCCTATGTTAACGCCTCTAAATACACCGTTCCGGCCTCATGTACCTCAAGGGGACAGGGTTGAGATGCAGCATAAGGGGACATAATGCAGTGCTCCTTGGAAATATGATAGCATACATGACCCGTCATCTAAACAGGCCATAGAGTTTAAGGGACTTTCTTCTAGGGAAAGACTGGACACTGAATATAGGGCTTGGATACGTCTTGTTCTTTCAAATCTTCATATGTCTACACAAACGGACGGTGTGGGGTGAAGCAGTGGAATTAAACACGTGTGGGCTGTAAAAATGCACAGATAACATTTTAGCCCTATTCCTTTCCTATCATTTTAAGAACTGCACCTAATAATAAATAAGGGGGAATGGTGTACTTTTCTGGGAATAAGTTAATCAACCGTTATATGTATGAGACTATATTATCATCTCCCTAGGTGGAGCTACACACATATTTTTGTTTTGTTTATAGTGTTTTGTTAAGGGAGTTCACTTTCAACAACCATTTGATCTCTTATACTCTTACAACAAATAGGTATGCTTAGGTCCTGGGGTCAGCAGCCGGGACCGTGGACTGGAGCTATATATATCTTTAGATCCGAACCACTGGCTCTTTGATAATATAGATAAATTGGCTCCACATATGTTAAACTTACCAATGTTATTTTATCATTAACCCCCTTAAATAATTTTTTGTCATGGCCCTAAGGCAGAGATCTAGATATAGGCGACTCAAAATGGTGGCATCCATTTGATCTTGGTTTGCACCTCTTTGTTTACACACCCTCCCTCTAAGCCTCACCACTTTTAGTTACCATGTGTTCCAGTTGGCTTTAATATTGCTATAAACTCTTACCTATAATATAAAGCCTATCTGTTTACCGCCTATCCCAACCCTGTCAACTTGGTTTATAAATGTCCCTGTAACCTTCTCTGTTGCGCAGCACTCACAACACAGCTGCACTATGGTGTACCTTTATGACTGTGGGTCTTACAATATCAATTAACATACACACTTATCCCTAATAGTTCAGTAGGAACCCAATATTCTTATTATATCTTTCAGGGGTCCATAAGTGACCCATAATCTTATATTATATTTAATGGTTAGCAGTCTTTCCTAAGCTTACTAGATAACGATAATAAGGGGTCCAAGAGTGATCCTGTTATAACTGTTGAAGGCTAAAATGTTAACTCTAATGCTAAAACCATGAGGTTCACTCACAGAAAAAAGAGGTTATGTAGAAATATAGCACAGATTACTACTTTCAGATGTTCATTTTACTATGAATATGCTTTATAAAATTAACAATGTTTTTTTTTTATTTACTTAAAAAGTGTTTGCCAAGAGATTTTCTTTTTGAATGTAACCTCTATAACTTTGGATTACTAAATGTAACAAACATAAACATGTGAATACCTGACTTATGTACTGTGAAAATGTTTTGATGCCATGTATATTGTATTTACTTGTCTTTTTCTGAACCTCAATAAAAAAAAAATTAAGAAAATAGAGACACCTTGTTTAGACCATTCCTTAGCAATCATATCAGAGACAACCTCAGGTATAGGGAAAATCTCATGGAGATTGACAACACTTTTATATACTGAATTCAAACGATTACAGGGTTTATCATTAGAAGATTTAGCTTCAAAAGAGAACAAATATGTTCAATTTCAAATAAAAAGGAGGAATTATCAGGTTCTACGTCCGATGTGGGAGCCTCACTGTTAGAGGAATCCTCATCATTCAAAGATACTTCAGTATTTTGTAGGTCAGAACATATATTACTAGTAGAAGGTAAAATTTGAACTGACCTTTTCCGCTTATTTGAAGGTGGTAATGCAGCCAGGACCTTTGTAATGGCTACAGCAATAAACTTTTTCAGGGAGGTATGCCATCTGCATCCATCTGTAAGGAGGAGACAGTAGGTGCATTAGTACACATAGAAACATCATTAGATTGATCGGTATGCAATAAAAAAATCTAAGCATGAGCCACATAAATGAGCTGCAGAAGCTACTTCAGCTCAATATAATAAGCGCACTTAGTTTTGGTAGAAAGGTGTTCAGTAGACTCAGTTCCTATGCTAACTTTAGGACAGATTGGGCTGCTCCATTATGGCAAAAAAATAATCTGCAATAATTACTATTATTACCAAGGACGTTAAAAGCACTAAGCAATGAGGCCTAGAAAACTGTTAAAGTCAGGATGAGTAATTACAAGTGCAAATTTATAGTGAAAAAAAAGGGGGGGCTAAAAGTTGCATGTGTGATGCAATATTATGTGCGATATATAGATGTGTCGATAGAGACACGTAGTAGTCAGTATGCACATTTTATGGCGCAAAAAGAAAATGCAAAGATATGCATTTAACGGTGCGATTTTTTAATAAAAAGGTGCTAAATTATGGCGCCATAGAAGACGTATAATTATGCGCCAATGAGCACACGCTTGCATGCGCATGTTTTTAAAAAAAGATTGTATGTTAACTATCGCAGCATATGTATGAGAATAGTCTGGTGCAAATTTAAGCAAAGGGAATAGTAAGATCCTGTCCCTAGGCCATACATACACATAGATATACATAGTTAAACTTTTTTTGTTATAAAAGTGCCCAACCCATAGCTGTAAGTGTCTATTATAATAGATACAATATACTTACCCATAGACACTCGTCCACTCATAACAGACAGCCAAACCAGTACTGAAATATATCAGCAGATGTAATGGCATAGGAGTATAACGCCGATCTGTAAAGGGAGGCAGAAGATGAATCCCTGCCACAGAATTTACAGAGAACCCATGAAAAGATTTCCCATGAGGTGAAAACATGGTGTCATGAGGCAGTACTCCCTTCACATCCCTCTGACAAGCACTGTACTCTGAGGGGAACCGGGCTTCAATATGCTCAGAAGCGCCTTTCACTGAAGAAATCAAGCACGTCATGCTTCAACCACCTCTAACTGAGGCAGTTTAAAACTGAGGAGTGAGGTGGGTGGGGTTTTATAGGCTTGGGAAACTTTGCCTCCTCCTGGTAGGAATGCATATCCCATATGTAACAGCTTGTGGACTCTTGCCACCTATATGAAAGAAACAGACAATAAAAGAAGGGATTAAACACAGCTTTGTTTGTTCAAACAGAGATAAATAGAAAACTAGTTCAAACATGTCAGCTCCCATTCCTTTATAGAAACTAAACCTTTACACCTATATTTTCAGTATTTAAATAACTAATATAATTGTAAAAATACATCTACATATTATTTTAAGGATAATATTTGCTTTGAATACCTTATGTCCAGCATGTATTTACTGTTTAACATCTATTTGAAAAAACGTTGAATATCCTTTTAACCTTCCCAACCTTCTCCTAAAATGTTTCGCCAGCAATTGGCTTTATCAAAGGGTCTAAATTATTTTTGAAATACCAAAAAGGACCTAGATATCACACCCAAATTACATGATACATTGGGTTTGATTTATCATCCACGGGTGGACATTGGCCTACATATTCACCCATGTCCACCTAGCTTTTCCATTGCACACAAGCATTGCACAAAATTCTCCACCTAAGTGGTGGAGAACAGGGCAGTGACGAACTGCAGCGGTCTGATGACTGCTGCTTGATAAATCCTGACTGCAGCTTCACTTGTACTAACCTGCAGTCGAAGAGAAGGGCTTGATAAATCACACAAAGATCAGTGAGAGCTCAGTAGCCTTTATTCAGATCTCTTACTGAATACTTTTCACTCTGAAACCATACTTGGAAATGTATATACTCTTATTAAGTAGATACATCTTTTTGTGCTTGGAGTAGTCAGTTCCCATATTAGAGATGATTTCACTTGCAAAAGTGGCTAAACATTTAGGGAACATCTATTTGTTCAGAGGGGTCCTGGCAGAGTAAATGGTAGATTCATTGCATGTCTGTTTTAAATAGAAGAATATTTTTGCTCTTGTGATGATTGGTTAAAAATTGATTAGTTACAATAAATACTGGCTCAATATACAGTGCAAAATTCTCACTATTTTCGGTTAAAAAATAATAATAGAATGAATCATTTATAAAAACGCTATTGTATTAAAATGGGCGTGGTTACATGGAACAGTGATCCTACATAAAAGATCAGGTACATTTGAAGGGTAACACATTTCTACCAAAACAAATGACTGTTATATGTATGAGGTTATCGTGAGAAATTAATTCAAAACCTTTTTAAAAATAATTAGTAGTGGGGATATTGTTGGGTTTTTTTTTATTTGCCATCTAAAGTTATTTTTGTAATAAATATACATCATCACCATTTTTTTTATTTATTTACCCTCTAAAGTTATTTTTGTAATAAATATACATCATCACCATTAGTAGTCAATACGTGAATAGCGTTTTAATGCATGCCAGGTCAAAATATAAAACAATTAATTACATCACTGATGTGGTTAAACAAGGAGCACATAATAATTTCTACATCTCTATCGCCATCCATTGTGCTTAATTACATATGGCGCTAACTTTTATGCGCAAGCGATATCAACTTTATTCAGCATTTAGTGCACTTCGGAAAGAGCGCACATATTACAAGTTTAAAGTAAATGCGTTCACTCGAGCGTAATCGTGATTTAGGCTCATCGGGTTAGCTCGTCTGAAGAACTCAAATAAAGAAAAAAAGTTATATTAAACAAAACAAAAATAAATAAAAAATATACTGTTGCACTTATATATACACTGTGTGATAAAAGTTATTTTAAAAATAATAATAAAAAAAGTTATAAGGGCTCAGAGATATATTGTATAAGGTGTTTGACAAAAAATGGGCTATAATATATATATATATATATATATATATATATATATGTGTGTGTGTGTGTGTGTGTGTACTAATGTATTTATAGGTGTATATATATATTACATACACATATAAACACATATATACATATGTATACACTTTTTATATATATATTTATTTTTTTTACCAAAAAAATAAATTTATATAACAATACATATAACATAGTCTTCTATATGAAGAACATTGGAATGTAAAATATGCATAATTTATGTCGGATTTAGTGCTCTTAGTTAAAGGGACACTGAACCCAAATTTTTTCTTTTGTGATTCAGATAGAGCATGCAATTTTAAGCAACTTTCTAATTTACTCCTATTATCACTTGCTATCTTTATTTGAAAAAAAAAAGGCATCTAAGCTTCTTTTTTGGTTCAGGACTCTGGACAGCACTTTTTTATTGGTGGATGAATTTATCCACCAATCAGCAAGAATAACCCAGGTTATTCATCAAAAATGGGCCGGCATCTAAACTTACATTCTTGCATTTCAAATAAAGATACCAAGAGAATGAAGAAAATTTGATAATATGAGTAAATTAGAAAGTTGCTTAAAATTGCATGCTCTATCTGAATCACAAAAGAAAAAAATTGGGTTCAGTGTCCCTTTAACACAATTGAGTTAGCATGCAAGTATATGTATTAGTTTTTTTTTTATTTTATGCACTTCATTGAAATCTATGCAATATCCAACTCTTTGCGACAATCGAGTTTTGCATGCTTTAACTTTTTATTTTCAATTTATAATCTGCCCGCTAACCGATGCAGGCAAAAAGTTAACTTCTAGCAAATAGCTTGCCACTTGTAATCTAGCCCAATATGTATTAAGCACAGAAAATCCCATTGTGACACAGGTTGTGTCCTTTGCAATGACAATAAGGTAACAGGCCAATACTATAAATGTGTACTGATATGGCTGTAGTGTAATGCTACTGCACATTTTGTTTAGCTGCAACAGGAGAATAAACTGTTCATATAAAAAGTTTGATATTAGGAAGTCAACTGATACTTGTTAAAAATACATGAACACATACAATAGTGCCAGAACACGAGAAAGTTTGATTATAGCAGTTCTTGCCCTCATTATCCAATATAAAATAGACACAGCCTGTGCAGACAAAAACCAATGTAAAATTAGATGATAGAGTGGCAGTTCTTGGATTTGCAACAAGGACAAAAACTGCTGTTACTGTATAACAAAAGGGCAATTGGTCTAATTTTCTGCTGCTGTAACATAACGACATTATATATATATATATATATATATATATATAGATACACACACACATACATATATATATATATATATATATATATATATATATATATATATACATACATACAAATGGACACCTGACCATCACACCTATATGAGCTTATTGGACATCTCATTTCAAAACCATGGGCATTAATATGTTAATATGGAGGCAGTCCCCACTTTACAGTTATAACAGCTGGAACTCTTCTGGGAAGGCTTTCAACAAAATTTGAAGTGTGTAAGTGGGAATTTGTGACCATTGAGACAAAGGGCCATTTGTGAGGTCAGGCGCTGATATTGTATGAGAAGGTCTGGCTTGCAATCTGCATTCCAATCCATCCCAAAAGTTTTCAATGGGGTTGAGGTCAGGGCTCTGTTCAGGTCTCTCAAGTTCCTCCACATCAAACTCAGTAAACCATATATTCATGCCACATGTTGTGCACAGGAACAAGAAAAGGCCTTCCCCAAACTGTTGCCACAAAGTTGGATGCAACCAATTGTCTAAAATGTCTTTGAATCTGATAAATGGCAAATGAGATTTAATACTGGTAAATATAAGGTTCTATATTTTGAAAGGCTACCTATTATTTAAATGGGACTAGACAGACGAGAAAAAGGATTTAAGCGTACTGATTACCAAAGGAGGTAGTGAATGCCAACACCTTAGATACATAAAAACTAAGGGGCTTTGATGCAAGGGAGGAAAACATTTCTGTCACTATATAAATCTGTGATGAGTCCTTACTTTGAGTATTGAATGCAGGTCTGGGGACCAGTTTTAAAAAAAAGATATTGCAGAATTAAAAAAAGTTCAGAGAAGGGCCACAAAATTAACAAGGGGAATGAAGAATTTAAGCTATAAGGAGAGGTTAGCCAAATTGGGTCTGTTTTCTCTAGAAAAAAAGGTGCTTGAGAGGTGATTAAATAAGGCAATTATTTGTGACAAGAGGTCACAATTTAAAGATAGAGGAAAGGAGATTTAGCCGCACATTTAATAAAATCTGTATGAACAAGGATCTCATTGGGAGAATCTTGTCCTTAAACATTTGGGGTTTCTGGGTCAGCATCTACTACCAGAATTTAAGATTGCACACACAACTGATTGCATGCGAGCTGAGCTTATCAGTCCCCCCCCCCCCCCCGGACAATGTTTTCTATATGACACGCGTGAACTAGCAGTGTATATTTTCTATATGACACGCGTGAACTAGCAGTGTATAACTGTCAAAAAACACTGAGATGAGCCAGTTCAACAGCTTAGAAATTAGCATATGAGCCTGTCACGGATACAGGGCTGCAAGGGTTAAACCCCTACCATCACCCCCTCTCAATCTTGGTTGTTTTGGGCTCCTCAGAGCAACCGCAATCTCCCAGACCTTTCCTTTTCTGTGAGAATTTGTGTGTGAACCTGATCTTGAAAGAGCTGGTCTCTGACTGACCTATCCCCCTCCGGCCGGCCGCCGCACCCAGCATCCTCCGGAGATCTTTACCTCCGCCTGCTTCAGAGGCCCCTTGCCCCAGAGCTCTGCTCTTTTTGGGACTGGTAACCCGTAAAGCGGGTAAGATGTGGGCCAATTGCCGGAGGTGAGCTCCAGAGGCCCCTTGCCCCAGAGCTCTGCTCTTTTGGGGACTGATACCCCGTGGGGAGGGTAAGATGTGGGCCAATTGCCGGAGGTGAGCTCCATAGGGAACCAGGGTTTCCGAGCCCTACTCAGCAGACCACGCTTCGGCTGGCCGGCCCCATGGAACTGCCGGCCGGCCACAGCAGCTCGGATTCCCGGTCCCCTTTATCTCAGGTTGTTCCAGCGGCCCCAGGTTGTTCCAGCGGCCCCTCGTCCTAGAGCTCCGCTCTTTTGGGCATTGATAACTCTTAGGGAGGACTAGAGGTGGGGTGATTTCCAGGGGTGAGCCCTCTTAGGAACCAGGGGTTTCTGACCTCCCCTCAATACCCATTTCCCAGAGGCCTTCCCGGTGTATGCTGGGTAGCCCATAACTCCGACCCCCAGCCATGGATCAAGGCGCTTTTTAGACTGAAGCAACTGGGGGCCAAGGGCTTTCCAACGACACCCTGGAAGTGCTGCCCCTCCCCTGGGATCACCCAGAATGCACCCTCCCTGTACCGCTGGACACTGCAGGGTCATTGGACATGACAGAGGTGTCAGCCTGTCTGGCGGGGCAGGAACGGTGGGAGATTTGGGGGACTGATAAGGCTCTTAACAAGATCAGTTTGTGTATAAATGGCATGTGTTTTCCCAATAAAGGGTATTTCTTGTTTCACCTGAATGCTAGTCTGTCTAGTTATTTGGGTGGGAACTGCTATAAATCACTCTTCTCCGCTACCTAGCAGCAGGTTCCAGGTGCTGGAAGGATTCTTTGGCGGAGCTACCCAGTCGGTTAAGCCGGAGTCCATCACAGAGCCTACCTAGGTTTAGCTTTCAACAAAGAATAATAAGCGAGCAAAGCAAATGTGATTATAAAAGTAAATTGGAAAGTTGTTTAAAATAATATCCCCTATCTGAATCATGAAAGTTTAATTTTTACTAGCCCATTTTTTTTTAAGCTCCAGCAACGTAAATGTTTTTTCACAGTTAAAGCAATCAAATTGTGGAACTTATTGCCTAAGGAGGTAGTGAATGCCAATACCTTAGATACATTTAACTAACCTATAAAACACTGCATTCAGCTTTTATTAATCAGTAATTAGTAGGGGTGTCCACATACTTTTGGCCATATGTGTGTGTGTGTGTATTTGTAAATATATATATATATATATATACACATACACATACATACACATATGTATGTATGTATATAAAAATAAATGCGCATCACTAAAAACCCCCTGCGAAGTGACTGACTGCCACCTGATCTAATCTGAAGTGGAGAGGTGGTTGAGATACGGGTGTCTCCTACACAATGGACTAATCGGGAGGTAAACTAATATATCACCCTATATGCTACTACAGCTTTCTTCTTGGAAGAGAGCAATCAGAGGTTGTTATTGCTGATCCAGAATACATTCCGTGTTATATCAGCTCAATGGTGGATAAATGTAGCATGTGAAAAGTGTACTTGATGACTTGCATATATGTATCTCCCCTAGGAAGGCTGCCTCATCAAAAGTATCTCCCACCACATCTCAGATGTACCGATACTTGTGGCATGTAAAACACTTACTGATGCATGTTGCTACTAACTGATTAACTGCTTTCTGTGGATTTAACAAGCATGTAATTCACTATCGATTTAATAGACGGTAGCAGATTCATTCTATAATATCTGCAGCTTTATGTTGAACCCTATCTGCAATCATGTTGGAGGTTTTTACTCAAGGAGGACCTCTTTTGAAACTATGCTGCTATAAAGTAATTGCACATAAGTGAGTGGGCCAACTCGTAGTTTCTGACCAGATAGTGGTTTATCATAAGATGCTTTTAATATTTGGCACTTGCACATATTTTCTATCAGCTAGATTACGAGTTATGCGCGCTATAGGGAAATTAACTAACACAACAAAAGTTGCGTTATTTAAACCTCTATATCGCAGCCATTACAAGTTTTGAAACAGCAGGCTTGTACGTGCGATATGGTGGTTTTAAAGGGACAGTCAACACCAGAATTTTTGTTGTTTAAAAAGAAAGATAATCCCTTTATTACCCATTCCCCAGTTTTGTATATCCAACACAGTTATAATAATACCTCTGCAATTATCTTGTATCTAATCTTCTGCTGACTGCCCCCTTATTTCAGTTCTTTTGACAGACATGCAGTTTAGCCAATCAGTGCTCACTCCTAGGTCACTTTACGTGCATGAGCTCAATGTTATCTATATGAAACATGTGAACTAATGCCCTCTAGTGGTCAAAATGTATTCAGATTAGAGGCAGAACAAAGCAAAATTGGTGATAAAAGTAAAGGGGGAAGTTGTTTAAAATTGCATGCCCTATTTAAATCATGAAAGTTTTTTTTGGACTTGACTGTCCCTTTAAGCTACATACCGCACAAAATACAAGCGCTGTTTTCATGTGCTTGTGCACGCTTTCCCCATAGACATCAATGGGGAGAGCGGGTCAGAAAAAAACACATGCGATCATGGAATAAAAAGCTCCGTAACGCAGCCCCATTGATGTCTATGGGGGAAAAAAAAGTTAAGTTTAAACCTAACACCCTAACATAAACCCTAAATCTAAACACCCCTAATCTGCCACCCCCGACATCGCTGCCACCTACATAATGTTATTAAGCCATAATCTGCCGCTCCCGATATTGCCACCACCAAAATAAATCTATTAACCTCTAATCTGCCGCTCCCAATATCGCTACCACTATACTAAAGTTATTAACCCCTATTCCCCTGAACCCCAACATCGCCCACACAATAATAAATCTATTAACCCCTATTCCGCCGTTGCCCGACATCCCTGCAACTAAATAAAGCTATTAACCCCTAAACTTCTGGCCCCCCACATCACTACCACTAAAAAAATCTATTAACCCCTAAACCGACAGCCCCCCACATCGCAACAACCTAAATTAAACTATTAACCCCTAAACCTAACCCTAACATAGCCCTAACCCTAACACCCCCTAAATTTAACATAATTAAAATAGAGCTAAATTAAAGTTACAATTATTAACTAAATAATACCTATTTAAAACTAAATACATACTTACCTGTCAAATAAAACCTAAGCTACCTTACACTAAAACCTAACATTAAAAAAATTAAAACTACCATTACAAAAAAAAAACCCCACTAAAATTACAAAAAATTACAAAAAATAAAAAAAACTACCATTACAAAAAATAACAAACGAAATTATCCAAAATAATAAAAATTATTCCTATTTTAATACAATTTTAAAAAAATTAAAAACCTACCCCAAAAGCCTAATCTAAAATAAACTACTAAGGGCCATTAAAAGGGCCTTTTTGTGGGGCATTGCCCTAAAGTTAACAGCTCTTTTGCTACAAAACAAACCAAACACCCCCTAACAGTATACAAACACCCACCCCCCAAACCCACAAAATAAAAATAAAGTAAAACCTAATCTACCCATTTCCCTGAAAGGGCACTTGAATGGGCATTGCCCTTAAAAGGGCATTCAGCTTTTTTTCCTGCCCTTAAAAGGGCATTCAGCTCTTTTATGAAATGCCCAACCCCTAATCTAAAAATGAAAACCCACCTCAAAACGGAAAAAAAAACATTACACAAAATAACAAACAAATTATCAAAAATAATAAAAATTATTTCTATTCTAATACCCATTTAAAAAAAAAAACACCCCAAAGTAAAAAAACTAATCTAAAATAAACTACCAATAGCCGTTTAAAGGGCCTTTTGTAGGGCATTGCCCTAAGTTAAACAGCTCTTTTACCTGAAAAAAAATAAATACAAAGTCCCACTAACATTACAAATCCCACCCCCCAAACCCACAAAATAAAAAAAAATAGCAAAAAAAAACCTAAGCTAACCATTGCCCTGAAAAGGGGATTTGTATAGGCATTGCCCTTAGAGGGGCATTTAGCTATTTAGCTATTTTGCATTGCCATGAAAAGGGCATTTAGCTCTTTTATAAAAAGCCCAAACCCTAAACTAAAAAAACAAAACACCCAAAAAACTAATCCCCGAAGATACACTTACAGTTTTTGAAGTCCCGCTTAAACGATCTTCATCCAGGCGGCGAAGTCCTCATCCAGGCGGCGAGAAGTCTTCATCCAGACAGCCTCTTCTATCTTAATCCAGGCGGCATCTTCATCCCGTTGGCGCGGAGCAGGTACATTCTGAAGACATCCGGTGCGGAGCATCCTCCTCATACGGTCGCCGCCGTATATTGAATCTTCAATGCAAGGCACGCAATTCAAAACGGTGTCCCTTGAATTCCTTTCGGCTAAATTGATTTTGAAAATTCAAATCAGCTAATAGGATGAGAGCTACTGAAATCCTATTGGCTGTTCAAAACAGCCAATAGGATGAGAGCTTCTAAAATTCTATTGGCTGTTCAAATTTAGTGTTTGTTATTTTTTGTAAATTAGTATTTTTTTTTAGTGTTAATATTTTGTTTAATGTTTATTTTAGTTTTATTTAATTGGTAGTTAGTTTAATATTAAATAGTTATATTAGTTTAATTGTTAGTTTAAACTTAGTTTTTTTAATTTGACAGGTAAGTTTTAATTTAATTTAAAATAGGGAAATTGTAATTTTAATATAAAGTTAGGGGGCTTTCGGTTTAGGGGTTAATAGTTTCATTTAGTATATTTCGTTGTGGGGGCTTTCGGTTTAGGGGTTAATAGGTTTATTATAGTGGAGGCGGAATAAGGGGTTAATAACTTTAATATAGTGGGGGCGATGTGGGTGGGTGGGTGGGTGGGTTGGCGGACGGCAGATTAGGGGTTAATATTCAAATAGTGTTTACGATGATGAAGGGCGGCGGTTTAGGGGTTAATAACTTTAGTATAGTGGCGGCGATGTCGGGGAGCGGCAAAATAGGGGTTAACAATTTTTATTAGTGGAGGCGATGTCGGATGCGGCAGATTAGGGGTTAATGAATTTAATTTAGTGTTTGCGATACGGGAGGGCCTCGGTTTAGGGGTTAATAGGTAGTTTATGGGTGTTAGTGTACTTTGTAACACTTTAGTTATGAGTTTTATGTAACAGTTTTGTAGCGTAAAACTCATAACTACTGCTTTTAGATTGCGAAACGGATCTTGCCGGTATAGGCTGGAACGCAAGCTTTTTAGCCTCACCGCAAAACTCTTAATGGCAGCGCTATGCAAATATTTGAAAAAAGGATCCACCAAGGAAACAATGTTGATGTAGAATAAAACTTCACTTTTATTGTAAAAAATCCAGTAAAATGGTCATAAAGACAACCAGGGGGACAATCACAAGGAGAAGAATGTAAGCAACCGGCTTACGTGTTTCAGCCACACCGGGCTATGATTACGGCCAGGTGTGGCTGAAACACGTAAAATGGTTGCTTACACTCTTCTCCTTGTGATTGTCCCCCTGGTTGTCTTTATGACCGTTTTACTGGATTTTTTACAATAAAAGTGAAATTTTATTCTACATCAACATTGTTTCCTTGGTGGATCCTTTTTTCAAATATTTCCGGCTTTACCCATCTCACACCGAGGACTCACCGTGGATCTGCATGGGGTTTCTTGGGACACGCCTACTCTTCTTGTGACGCAACACACTCTAGCTGCGGATGGTAGCGAGGCAATACTGAGGGTTGTTTGTTTGTGCTCCCGATCGGTTCCAGAGTGTGGATGGATATATCGGCGACTGACTTGGATCAAGGTAAGAGGTACTTACTTAAATCCTCCCCGGTCTGAAGTGGCACTTTCAGCTAATTTTCTTGTTGTTACGTACTTTGCCTGTTGAGCTTGTGTTATATTTGTTGATAGTCACGGAGGCGTGTAGCTGATTGCAGCTGGACTACCATTTCTGTTTTTTTGGTATTACACTACCCCTTCAATATGTTCAGGGCTCATTTTAACTCTTTGGTCTCATATAGCGCTATGGAAATCCCAAGAAAAAACTTAATTTTTACGAGTGCGGGACTGCGTACAGGCTAAAAGGTACAGCTATACTGACAAGACTTGTAATAGCTGCAGTGCTGTTTTAACGCTGAAATTATTTTTTCAGCGCTAAAACACCAACGCAAAACTCAAAATCTAGGTGTATGTTTCTTAATATATGATGATAAATACATTTTTTTATATTGCATTCTTATTGATCGCATTCTTGACAGTTTATAAACTAGAAGTAGATTCTAGTCTTTTTGGCAAAGACTTGGTGCAGGATATATGTGACTTTTAGGATCAGGTTTAGAGATTTAGTTACTCATGGGTTCCTTTATAGCTGTTCCATGGAAGCAGAACTTTATTTTGGTAAGGAAGACGTACATAAACAGGTGGTGATGTGTCTACAATAGGCAATAATAGGGATTGTGGCTTCAGCAATAGTCCGCCCACATTGCCACTCATCTGCGATATAAGCAGAGGAAGGCTGTATTGAAAGTGTTCCTACACAGCACAGACAGTGCATTTGCTGAAACAAAAATAGGATTCTGTGTAGGAATACTTCAAATAATGCCTGTGTAACCTTAGTGTAACTGTATATACACTACATCCCTCACACTGGAAAGTCTTGACACTGAAAAGGAGGCGAGACAAATCAGGCTGAAAACCTGTACCTAACTTGCAGGGCAGCGCTTGGAATATATCGCAATACTGGCAATGTTTCCCAAGTAAAATGCAGGTTACTTCCATGGAATGCCCAGCTAACTCCCACCGAACGCCTACATCTACGTAATGTCTGCGATCTACCTTACTAATAAAGACACACAAAAAACAACAACTTCCTATTAAAACTATAGGAGCTATGTCAATACATGTATTTACAATGTATCATATATAGGCAGGGTCATCATCATAGAGTGAAAGGGGTGACTCCAGTCAGGGGCCCAGTGAGCCAGGGGGCCCTGGGCCCTAGTAGGGTGCTGTAATCCTGGTTTGGGGCCTCCATGGTGCCCTCCTCTGACAGCCACCGCCAGAACTTCCATCTGTTTGGCTGGAATTATACGTTTCAGAACTCTATGCAGCAAATGGGCGGGGGGGGGGGGGAAGGGGCTCCAACATGGAGCATTTCTGTGCAGTGCAGTCTTCATTGGGGAGAGCTGTGATTGAAATGGAGTGCATCAGGGGAAAAGGGAGATAGGTTGGTTATTGTCTCCCTGGGCCACCATCTATGCAGAAAACAGAGAGTAGAGGCAGCTCCTGCATAACAGAGCTTTGCACAGGGGAATATAAAGATTTTGAACAGTTTTTTAATTGTTGCAACTTAGGGGGTCTTAGGTTAGGGGTCTTGGGGGGTTAGCTGTTAGGAGGTAGTTTGAGATGGGGGTTGTGGTGGTTAGGTGGTAGTTTAAGATGGGGTAATGGTGGTTTAGGGGTTATATAGAGTAGGGAGTTTATTGCAATGGGGATATTGGCAGTTTAGTGGTTAAGTACAGTAGGGAGTTAATTGTGATGGGGTATTGGCGGTTTAAGGGTTAAGTAGAGTAGGGGTTATAGTGGTGGGGGTAATGGCAGTTTAGGGGTAAAGTAGAGGTTATTGCAGTGGGGGTAATGGCGGTTTAGGGGTTATTGCAGTTTAGGGGCGCGATCCGATATAGATCGTAGTTTTCAGCGCAAGCGAGGTAACCCGCGTCGCCCGCAGTTTCAGCTCGCAACTCGAGCTATCCAATATTCCGCGCCGTCAGATGCTAAACTGGCGTAAGTCAGAAAAACCGACGAGCAGGCAAAATGTGCGCAAATACACCTTTTAGTCGTCGCAAGTACTTGCGCCTGTATTTTGTTCACGTAAAGTCTCAATAAAGTGTAGTTTTATGCAAATTAGCCTACGACTCGTAAAAAATTACGCCAGTTCTAAGAGATGCGCCACGTAATGACGAGATTCAAAAATCATACTTAAACACCTGCGCAGCCGCCATTTCTTTAGTGTGTTTGGTTGGTTCTTGGAGCTACAGCACACTACAGCGAGTAGAGAGATTAGTGGTAAGAGTAGTGAGAAAGGAGCATTTCATTAAGTTAGTTAGGTCGGATTGTTGGATTGTTAAGCCAGTACATTTACTTACACTTTTTTTCATATTGCACACATTTTTCATACACACATATACAAACTACACAACACTTTTTTTTGATAACACCCTACACTTTTTATTTATCTTTTACAGTTTGAAAGGCTGAGTGTCTGGTTGTGATTGTGTGTGATTGAAGTGGGAGTGAGTGAGTGTGTGAGTGTGTGTAGTGTGAGGATGTCAGGGAGAGCTAGGGCTGGGGGGAGGAGGGAAGGGGAGTCGCAGGTAGAGGATTATGGACAGGAGGAGCAGCAGGGTCCCCGTCAGGGAGTGAGCGGAGTGGGGAGAGGGAGAGCCAGAAGGGAGGATGGGAGTGGGGTTGCCCCAAGGCCAGGCACACTTAGAAGAGGGATAGAGGGTGCACATGGGGATAGAAGGGGGGAGGAGGGAGAAGATAGGGAGGAACCCACACCAGGGACATCCCAGGGAGGGAGCCAGGCAGCCCAGGACGAGGAGCGTATGAGGTGTCCAAATTTCAGTTTTGCAGAAAACCTCGCTCTAGTCCAGGCTGTCCTGGAGAACCATAATGCCCTCTTCGGACAAGAGAAGGGCAAAGGAGTTGCCCGTAGGCGTAAAGATGCTTGGCAGAAGGTGGTGGAGGCCGTCAATGGTGTGTCCCAGCAGAGGAGGAATGTAGATGGCCTAAAGAAGAGGTGGAATGATTGCAAGAGGAGAGTCAAAGAGAAGATGGGGCAGGAAGCAATGTCCCAGAGGGCAACAGGAGGTGGGCCTCACTATGAGGCGGAATACAATGAGTGGCAGGAGCTCATTCGTAGGTCCCTGAGCCTCACAGCAGTCCGTGGACTTCCAGGGGCTCGTGACTCAGGGACTGCAACATCAGCACAGCATGCTGGTGAGTAACATCCCACACACCAGTATTATATGTATTTGAGTTATAACATCCTATATTGTCACACATTCATGTACACAATGAGGAGCATGGTATTTTGCTTACTAACAACAAAATATACAATGAGATTTAACATTAAAGGGACATGAAACACAAAGAAGTTTATTTCATTATTCAGATAGAGAATACAGTTTTAAACAACATCCCAATTTACTTCTATTATCTATTTTTCATTATTATTTTCATAATCTTAGTTTATTAAATATCAATGCACATGGGTGAGGCAATCACACGAGGCATTGATGTGCAGCCACCAATCAGCAGCTTCTGAGCCTATCTAGAAATGCATTTCAGCTAAGAATATCAAGATAATGAAGCATATTAGCTAATGGAAGTAAATTACAAGTTTGTTTAAAATTCCATGCTTGGCTAGCTGAATCATGAAATAATAAATATGGGTTGCATGTCCATTTAATGCTACTTAACACATTGAAAATCATGATATGAGGTGGAATAGTGAAATACTAACATGTCTCAGAGTAACACAGGCCACAAGCCACATGTAGACTTTTCAGTAAATGGACACCATAGTCATCACAACCATAGTGTCACTTAAAGAACACATTTTCTCCATCACTGACATGTACACAGAACTATTGTATGAAACACATACATGTATACTTTGCATATTAAAAACCCTCATATCACAAATCTCAATGTGCACATGCATGTTATAGAGTTTGACATGAGAATGTGGATAGGCCCTAGCATGTACATTGTATGCCCACATGGATAGATATTTGACTGTACTAATCCCTCTCATCATTTGACTCCTCCACAGAACCTCCAGTCACCAGGGTGCCTACGCCCATGAATCCCCCAACACCGGATCAAAGTATATGTCCACCTCAACCACCAGTCCAGATAATACAGCAGGAGTATGCCAGGCATGACATGGCTTGGACTGCCTCAATAGAGAATCCCAATATCATGCCGCCTGCATTACAGGAGGATACCGGGCAGGAGCCTTGGCCGCAGGAATATTCCTTTGGCTTGGAGGGGGAGCCACGCCAGCCCCGAAGGGTAGATGTCTTTACCCCCCCACAAGAATATCATGCCACTACAGGATCATACCAGCAGGCTGAGTGGATGCACACCAGCGGCCATTGGGACTATCAGTCCATCCCGACATCTGTACCATCAGCAGCAGTTGGAAGAGCTCCACCAACTGAAATCCATCGCCCTGCACCTCCAGCTGAGATTTCTGTTCCTGCACGTCCAGCTCATATTCCTGTGGCTGCACCTCCAGCTGAGATTTCTGTTCCTGCACGTCCAGCTCATATTCCTGTGGCTGCACCTCCAGCTGAGATTTCTGTTCCTGCACGTCCAGCTCATATTCCTGTGGCTGCACCTCCAGCTGAGATTTCTGTTCCTGCACCTCCAGCTGAGCTTTTTGTTCCTGCACCTCCAGCTGAGATTTCTGTTCCTGCACCTCCAGCTGAGCTTTTTGTTCCTGCACCTCCAGCTGAGATTTCTGTTCCTGCACCTCCAGCTGAGCTTTTTGTTCCTGCACCTCCAGCTGAAATTCCTGTGCCTGCACCTCCAGCTGAGGATCAAGAAATGGAACCAGTGCCTATTGTCCCTGCTGGTGAAGAGCCCATGGATCCATTGAGTTCTGCCATGGGTGAGGAATACATCTCCCTACAGAGGAGGCAAACATTGACATGTGAGAGTCTAACGGCAACGTGTGAAAGAATGCAAAGGGACCAACGCAGGTTCCATAGGAGCCAACAGCGTTTACAACAGAGATCAATAGAGCTGCAAAGGGACATGGCAGCATCTGTAACAGCTATGGTCCAAAACCAATCCCAAATGCTGCGAGTCATATCGGACATGCAAATACAGAGTGACCACAGATGGAGGGAACAGAACCAACTGTTGGGTGTTTTGGTGGAGCATTTCACCCACCAGCAGGACATCGCATCAAGCATCTCGTCTGTGACCAGCACTCCTACTGGATCCACACAACCCAGGAGAGGCAGAAGACCCACTCCAGGCCCCTCATCTAAGAGGCCTAAAAGAAAATAAATATTATTCTATTTCATCAAAAATCTTGTCCTCTGTTATTTACCATCTAATTGTCATCCACATCCATGTGAGGTGTGTTTTAGTACAGTAATATTGGTAAAACATATAATAATACCTGTGTTGAAATGGACCCAAAAGGTATTATTCTAATGTTTCTGACATATTCCTGCTCAATAAACAACATCACATGGTTGTGTCTCAACGGTACATATAGTAATATTCACTTCTAAGATGTACATCAAGGTTTCTCACATCCAATATAAATTGACACGTTGGTATATATAACTAATAATGTATTTAAAGAAGGTGTGAACATAAGGTATAGATATCCATGATCCTCATTCTTAATGATAGTGAACTAAACATGAATGAAACAAATGAGAAATATACAGTAATTAGGGTTGTTAAAAGGACATGAAAGCTAATTTTTTTCATTCATGATTTTGAAAGAGAAGATAATTCCAAAAAAACTGATTAATTTCCTTCTATTATTTATGTTGCTTCATTCTATTGATATTCTTTGCTGAAAAGCATATCGAGATATGCTTGGTAGCTGATGAGTAGTAGCTGTATATAGATGCCTCCTGCGATTTTTTCACTGTGTGCATTGCTATGTCTTCATTAAAGTATATCTAAAGAATAAATGAAAATAGGTAATTGATTTAAATTATAAGGTTTTTACAAATTATCTTCTCTATCCTTAATCATGAAACAATATGTTTGGGTATAGTGTCCCTTTAAGGGAAGGGGGTTGGGATGTAGTAGTTTCACTTACATGCAGTGGAAATCCAAAGTTTGAAATTCTGCAAGACATGATATATACACATGCAATGGTTGGTGAGGTACTGTCAAACATCATAATACATGTGAATGTTACAGTTTACTGTACTTATGAATAAGTAACTTACAGGTGAAGTATTCCCGGATGACATAATCCCTCACTTCATTCCCCCTCAGTGTCCCCCTGTCCACATCCTCAGGTACAGGAACCAGCTGCTGCTGCTGCTCTGGGTCAATGTCCCCCAACAAACGTGTGTCCACAGCAATGTTGTGTAGAATACAGCAAGCATTGACAATGGAACACACTTTGTTGGGGTTATACTGTAGTGCTCCGCCTGTAACATCCAGACACCTGAACCTGGTTTTTAATAGGCCAAAGCTCCTTTCAATGACATTCCTTGTTCTTATGTGTGCCTCCTGGTACCTGAGTTGTGGCTCTGTAATGGGGTGCACCAAGGGGGTTAATAGCCATGGTCTGCAGCCGTACCCTGCGTCACCTGTCATGTAACATATGTGTTTGGATTACTACAGGTACATCATGTGCTTTAAAGGGACACAACATGAATCGCATATAAAAGATAGATTTAATAAAAACATTAATGGAAGTAATCAGGATAGTTTATTAAAATTAAAAGGCCTATCTGAATAATGGAAGTGCAATTTATACTAGACTGTCCATTTAATAAGAACCTGCAATTGTTAGCAGCTTGATAATTAACTTAGATTAGATCATTTTATCCATTCTATAGATAACTTTTGATGACAAGCATATTAGATATGCTCAATAGCTGCTGATTGGTGGCTGCACATAGAAGCCTCATATGATTGGCTCATATATGTGAATTAGAATTTAAAAAAAATAAGATATATAAAGAATGAATACAATGATATAATAGAAGTGAATTGTAATGCTGTTTAACATTGTATTCTCTATCTGAAACATGAGATGAAAATATGTGTTTAGTGTCCCTTTATTAGAAATATACAGACAGAATGAAGGTACTCACCAAGCAGCCATCCTCCCGAAAGTGTTCCATTTTCAAACATATTGAATAAGGAGGTCTGGCGCAGGATGTAGGAATCATGTGCACTCCCTGGTCAGCCTGCATACACATGTAAGAATTTCAGATTGGTATCGCAGACCATCTGGCAATTCAATGAGTGAAACCCTTTCCTGCTAATATAGAGGATTGTCTCCTCATGTGGGGCCACAATACACACATGTGTGCAATCAATTGCCTCCATGACATTAGGAATACCCCCCAGTCAATAGAAGCCTTGTTTAAGACGGTTCCATTCCTGGGGGGTATGGGGGAAATGAATGTATCGTTGTGTCTGGTTATCTAGAGCAGTCAGAACCTCCCCTAGAATCCTGGAGAAGGTAGACTGCGCTAGGCCAGACACAAGCCCCTCTGTTGACTGGTATGAGCCAGTTGCCAGGAAGTGTACAACACACAACAGCTTCTGCATACCAGTCAGAGCTCGGTTCCTATACGCTTGAGGGTCAATATCATCCTTCAACACCTCATATAGGTTAATGAGGCTTGCAGATGTCAAGCGATATTTTTCCCTGACCTCCACTTCTGTCATCCCAAACAGGGTGACCCTAACCCTGTGTACTCTTGGTGCTCTTCCCCTCTGCTGATGCCTTCGTCTTATAGGCCCTGCTGGCCTATGGGCAGCTGCAGCAACAGCAGCATGGGGAGCACCAGGAACAGGGACAACAGCAGGAGGAGCAGGGAGGGCAGCAGCAGCAGCTGGAGCAGGGACAGCTACAGCACCATGACCAGGGACCTCAGCAGCAGGGATACCATCCAAAACAGGGGCTTGTAGGGGTTCCAGCACCCCTTGTGCCCCACGACGCTGTCTCACTCTAAATGCAATATACTGCAAGGGAAACATGGTGGCTAATGAGGGTGTGCATTTGCAGGTGTTTTAAGGCTGCAGGTGAGAGGTTGTGCTGTTTGTGATTGGTTTGACACACTTGCAGGGGCAGGAATAATAAATGCTTTTAAGAGGTTAACTATTTGTGAACAAGCTGCTGCTATGTATATTGTTAGGCATGCATTTGTTAGGCCTTCTGAGAGTTACGTTGGTTTCTAAGTCAGTGCAAGGGTTCCTGCGCCTTCAATTTGTGGCGAGCTGAGAATGGAGTAGATTTTGAGAAATCTGCGCGCGTAAGTCCTTACGCCGTATATTGGATAGCAAATTGCGCGTGTTTTGTATGTCAGTCTATGGGCCAAAAAACTACGGGCGACGCCAGAAATCTACGCGCGTAACTTCTAGCTTACTCCGTATATAGGATACCAAACCCGCGCAATTCTTGGCGTCGCCGACTTTTGCGGGCGACGATTTTTATCGGATGGACCCCGATGTGTTAATAGCATAATAGGGTAGTTTGCAATGGGGGATGTGGCAGTTTAGGGGTTAATATTGTAGGGAGTTAATAGCGATAGGGTTATGGTGGATTAGGGGTTATTCTCGTAGGTTGGGATACGTTTATTTGTGTTATATATTTAAAAAGGGTAATTTACATTGTCAATGTTGATTGGAATATATAATTGCGATGTATAGTAAAATGCCTCTCAGCTATGCCGTTTTTAAACAGTGATGTCATTCGATTTTTAATACAGGGAGTGCAGAATTATTAGGCAAGTTGTATTTTTGAGGATTAATTTTATTATTGAACAACAACCATGTTCTCAATTAACCCAAAAAACTCATTAATATCAAAGCTGAATAGTTTTGGAAGTAGTTTTTAGTTTGTTTTTAGTTATAGCTATTTTAGGGGGATATCTGTGTGTGCAGGTGACTATTACTGTGCATAATTATTAGGCAACTTAACAAAAAACAAATATATACCCATTTCAATTATTTATTTTTACCAGTGAAACCAATATAACATCTCAACATTCACAAATATACAATTCTGACATTCAAAAACAAAACAAAAACAAATCAGTAACCAATATAGCCACTTTTCTTTGCAAGGACACTCAAAAGCCTGCCATCCATGGATTCTGTCAGTGTTTTGATCTGTTCACCATCAACATTGCGTGCAGCAGCAACCACAGCCTCCCAGACACTGTTCAGAGAGGTGTACTGTTTTCCCTCCTTGTAAATCTCACATTTGATGATGGACCACAGGTTCACAATGGGGTTCAGATCAGGTGAACAAGGAGGCCATGTCATTAGATTTTCTTCTTTTATACCCTTTCTTGCCAGCCACGCTGTGGAGTACTTGGACGCGTGTGATGGAGCACTTCTTCCTGTACCACTGCTTGAAGAAGGTGTCTTCCAGAAACTGGCAGTAGGACTGGGAGTTGAGCTTGACTCCATCCTCAACCCGAAAAGGCCCCACAAGCTCATCTTTGATGATACCAGCCCAAACCAGTACTCCACCTCCACCTTGCTGGCGTCTGAGTCGGACTGGAGCTCTCTGCCCTTTACCAATCCAGCCACGGGCCCATCCATCTGGCCCATCAAGACTCACTCTCATTTCATCAGTCCATAAAACCTTAGAAAAATCAGTCTTGAGATATTTCTTGGCCCAGTCTTGACGTTTCAGCTTGTGTGTCTTTTTCAGTGGTGGTCGTCTTTCAGCCTTTCTTACCTTGGCCATGTCTCTGAGTATTGCACACCTTGTGCTTTTGGGCACTCCAGTGATGTTGCAGCTCTGAAATATGGCCAAACTGGTGGCAAGTGGCATCTTGGCAGCTGCACGCTTGACTTTTCTCAGTTCATGGGCAGTTATTTTGCGCCTTGGTTTTTCCACACGCTTCTTGCGACCCTGTTGACTATTTTGAATGAAACGCTTGATTGTTCGATGATCACGCTTCAGAAGCTTTGCAATTTTAAGAGTGCTGCATCCCTCTGCAAGATATCTCACTATTTTTGACTTTTCTGAGCCTGTCAAGTCCTTCTTTTGACCCATTTTGCCAAAGGAAAGGAAGTTGCCTAATAATTATGCACACCTGATATAGGGTGTTGATGTTATTAGACCACACCCTTTCTCATTACAGAGATGCACATCACCTAATATGCTTAATTGGTAGTAGGCTTTTGAGCCTATACAGCTTGGAGTAAGACAACATGCATAAAGAGGATGATGTGGTCAAAATACTCATTTGCCTAATAATTCTGCACTCCCTGTATTTTGTGGGCTTTCTCAACATGGTGACAGGTACCTTTTAAATATCTTGCTGCCTCGTGGAATTTACGATTATCGAGGCCTAAAAGAGTAAATAGGGTTTCTACCTATCTGATTTATTCACTGCCAAATAGCAAATATAACTATGCTACCAGGTGCTTTATACTTGCCTTTAAGGATTATGAGAGAGAAACACCAAAAACTTAGATTTCTGCATATGTCTAGGTCCTTATTATTCTGGGTCAAGATAAGGGAAGAGTGGTGAGATTGTAGCTCAATATTGGGCCCTTGTATTTGTCAAGGAGGTGTGATGCAGGATGTTTGAGCAAGGAAATAAGATACAACTAGGAAGCTAGCAGCCAAGCTGCAGGTAAAGGCTTCATAGAGGACGCTTCAGGCCTGCTTAGCGGACCACCTTAATATTTGTTGCTCAAAGGTGCTGCATCCTATGTTATTTAAAGTGAAAGTTAATCCTAGCGTTTCACAAACGCTAGGATTGACTATTGAATCAAATAAAGGGGACTTTCATTCATGAAGTATAATATAAATTTCCTGTTATTTGTTTCAATAGTCAATTTCACAAACGCTAGGATTAACTTTATTGAGAGTATGGCTAAAATCCAATTTCCCTCAGGATAATACCCCAGCTATACTGTTGTGTGCCTGGGACCATCTGCATATAAGCTTATCTGGCTAAAGATAACCTAGGCTTGACCAAAGTTAGAGGTTGACCTTTCCAACAGCAGTAATCAAGGGGTTAAATTACTGTTGCAAACCAAACTTAGTTTAAGTTAATACCTTGTATTTTAACTTTGATCTACCTGCTGGGTTGAAGAAAGGGTAAGGATTCCCTCCTGTGACGAGCATCTGAGTAGAACAACGTCTGGGAGAATCCATGAATAGTTCCAATATGTCCATGGCACCACCAGACTCTTTTTTAAGGCACCATGCTTGTCCTGGTGCATGGGGATTCAGAGCTCTCAAAGTCCTATAGTTTCCTTCCTTTTATTTATGTAAATGGACATCTTTTGCACTGCCTCCCAAACATGCCTTGGGATAGAAGTTCAGACTGTTTTAAGGATACAGTCAGGGGAGAACTGACCATTTGGAACCTTGTTTGTGGAACTGGAGCCCACAACATTTGGGGGCCTGTAACTGTGCTTACAACATTTTTGGAACAGACTACACCTACCGAGCCAGGTCAAATATTTTTTGGTGTGAAGATGGATTTCAGGGGAATAGATAGAGTGTCTGTTTTACTGCACATAGTTTGAGCCCCGTGGTCTTTAGTCACTACATGTCCCAAAGATGATCCCCACGCATGAGGGGAACAGCTAACTTGATAGAGGCGAGAAAAGAGGGTTTGGTCTGTGCTGCACCCTCTTTTATTTGTAGTACTTATGGTGACATCACTTCCTTGGCATGACTGGAGAGGCTAGGTTAAGGGAGCCATTGACCTCCTTTCTTCCAGGGGCCTGTTGAAGTAACAGTCTCTTTCTTTCTGGATAATGTTATGCAGATCTGCCACTACAAATGTGAGGGATAATTTTTGCAACTCAAACAATACTTGTTTACTGTATTGTTCTGCTCTCTTTTGTGTTGTCCTTAAAACTCTCTCAACTAATAGTCATTGGTATCACATAGCAAGAGGGTCTGAATTTTTCTTAGGTGGTGCCTGGGTTGCTATGTATACCTAACCCAATCACTATTGAAGTGCCCCAAATTTCTAAGGTTCCACAAAGATTGCAAGTCCATTTTACCATGACACAAAGAGACCAGTTAAACTTGGAAAAAGGAGGGTTTAATTAAGAAACGTATTAATAATTAGTAGAAAATTACCCCGCACACAACAGTGCCACATATAGCTGTGGCAACCTTTGTTAGCACCCAAGATTTTAAAGGGAAATTAAACACTAGATACATTTTATAAGCAAAGTATTGAGGTTCTTTCTGCCACCCAAAGTCATGGGTGCCGCAGTGTTAAAATCTAGCTGGCACTGAATTCCAGAGTTGATGTGCTTGCACAGTAACTCCCCTTCAGATACCTGCAGTGTAGCCTAGGTTCCAAAATAGCAGCACTTTTAATTATAGAGAGGTGCATGAAATGTACTTAGTAATGTCACTTAAGGGAATCACTTTCTACTTAAAACAATTGTAGTCCTCTGCATTTAAGCCTCTAAACCACGTCACACTAAAGGAGGATGGTTATATTCAGTTTGATAACAACCTGTAAGCTCTGCACTTACATTTAAGAGTTGTGTTAGGACATTGGAAAGACAGCAATGCTTATCTCTCATTGGGCTTGTTTTTGCTACTATATGAAGTAGACCAAATAAACTTCTACACCATTTAATTGATGGCACTGGTACATCGGGAATGCTAGCAGGCAAAGGGTTACACAGACCTGTCTGCACTGTATCCTGAGTGAGGCCTAGACTGTGTTTCCCAGCATGGTCTGTGTACACTTAACCATAACCTCTGACCTTCTATGAATGTGATCAGTCATGTGCGATGAAAAAGATGGGCCCCATTCAGAAAACAAGCAAGGGGGTATTGCCTGGCACAGAGGGCGGAGCTGGAGACTCAGGGAGCTAATACTAGATGTTGACAGCTGAGGGACTTCATCATTGCCAATATATTCATAGGAAAATATCACAACAAATTACTTTTCATACTCTTTATACTGCTGATATGTTTCTCTCTTTATTACATCATGTGTAAGATGTACCTCTCAGATAGCTGCAAGCCAAGGGATGTAACACTAAGCAGACACAATCCTCACACGCCTTACCAAGTTTGGTGTCCTTAAAGAAATCACCTTATAAGGCTACACAAAACTAAATGTATTCTCTACATCAGTAAACAGTAAAATAATGTATGCAAGTCACACGCATGAGAACACACAAACTGAGTCTCTGTTCTGAAAAATTAAATAATCATAAGTATAACTTTGCATATATGTAACATAACTTATGTATGCATGTATATTTACTATATTTTTATATATATATTATTTTCTGTTTTCATGGCATTGTATCAGGTAACGTACATTAAAAAGCTATAAAAAAGAGCTATAACGAGCTATTACCATTTACAGTATTTATTAACAATCATTTTATTAAAGACAGCTAGCATACAACAGAAAACAAGTCATACAGGTATTAAACAATAATCATATTGTTAACCATTTAATTCATTTTCACTAGGGATTCTAATTATTTTATTACAAGTTATAGAGTCCAGTTTTCCCTTTAAATGTATCCTATACTATAGCAAACATATTATGATTACATTTCAACAATCACAGTCCAGTAGATCTGTAATTCTCAACCTTTTTGTAGTAAGTACACTGCAGGCATACACATTTGTACTAAGGGATTTAAAACTCTCATATGAGCAAAAATAGGAGGCAATCATGCATTTCCCAGAGTTTAAAGAATCAGTCTACTTGAGATCTTTTATTGTTTGAAAAAGATAGATAATCCCTTTATTACCCATTCCAGAGTTTTGCATAACCAACACTGTTATATTAATACACTTTTTACCTCTGTGATTACCTTGTATCAAAGCCTTTGCAGACTGCCCCCTTATTTCAGTTCTTTTGACAGACTTGGATTTTAGCCAATCAGTGCTGACTCATAAATAACTCCACGGGAGTGAGAACAATGTTATCTATATGGCACACATTAATTAGCAGTGTCTAGCTGTGAAAAACTGTCAAAATGCACTGAGATAAGAGGTGGCCTTTAAAGGCTTAGAAATTAGCATACGAGCATACTTAGGTTTAGCTTTCAACAAAGAATACCAAGTGAACAAAGAAAATTTGATGATAAAGGTAAATTGGAAAGTTGTTTAAAATTGAATGCCATATCTGTTTTTTGAAAGTTTAATTTTAACTAGACTGTCCCTTTAAACAAAGAATCTGTGTTGGGTCTATAAACTAGAGAAAACAAGGCCGCGATCCGATATACATCGTAGTTTTCGGCGCAAGCGAGGGAACCCGCGCCGCCCGTAATTTCACCTCGCAACTCAAGCTATCCAATATACTGCGTCGTCAGATGCTAAACTGGCGTAAGTAAGAAAAACCGCTGATCAACTAAAATGTGCAAAAATACACATTTTAGTCGTGGCAAGTACTTACGCCAGTATTTTGTTCACGTAAAGTCTCAATAAAGTGTAGTTTTATGCAAATTAGGCTACGATTCATAAAAAATAACAGCCAGTTCTAAAAGATGCGCCACATAATTACGCCATTCAAAATTCATACATAAACCCATGCGCAGCAGCCATTTTCTTTAGTGTGTTTAGTTGGTTCTTGGAGCTACAGCACACTACAGTGAGTAGAGATTAGTGGTAAGAGCAGTGAGAGAGGAGCATTTCATTCAGTTAGTTAGGTCGGATTGTTGGATTGTTAAGCCTGCACATTTATTTAAACTTTTTTTTACATATTGCACACATTTTGCATACACACATATACAAAATACACAACACTTTTTTTTCTAACACCTCACACATTTTATTTATCTTTTACAGTGTGATAGGCTGAGTGTTTGGTTGTGATTGTATGTGATTGAAGTGGGAGTGAGTGCGAGTGTGTGAGTGTGTGTAGTTTGAGGATAACAGGGAGAGCTAGGGCGGGGGGAAGGAGGGAAGGGGAGTTGCAGGGAGAGGATTATGGACAGGAGGAGCAGCAGGGTCCCCATCAGGGAGTGAGTGGAGTGGGGAGAGGGAGAGTTAGAAGGGAGGATGGGAGTGGGGTTGCCCCAAGGCCAGGCACACTCAGAAGAGGGATAGAGGGTGCACATGGGGATAGAAGGGGGGAGGGAGGGAGAGGATAGGGAGGAACCCACACCAGGGACATCCCAGGGAGGGAGCCAGGCGGCCCAGGACGAGGAGCGCATGAGGTGCCCCAACTTCTCTTTTGCCGAAAACCTTGCGCTAGTCCAGGCCGTCATGGAGAACCACACTGCCCTCTTTGGCCAAGAGAAGGGCAAAGGAGTTGCCCGAAGGCATAGAGATACATGGCTGAAGGTCGAGGAGGCAGTCAACAGCGTGGCCCAGCAGAGGAGGAATGTGGATGGGCTCAAGAAAAGGTGGAATGACTGCAAGAGGCGGGTGAAGGAGAAAATGGGCCAAGAAGCCATTTACCAGAGGGGAACAGGCGGTGGTCCTCCCCAGGAGGCGGAATATAATGAGTGGCAGGAGATCATTCGCAGGTCCCTGAGCGTCACAGCATGCTGGTGAGTAACATCCTACACACCAGTATTATATGTATTTGAGATATAACATCCTTTAATGTCACACATTCATGTACACAATAAGGAGCATGGTATTTGGTCTACTAACAAAAACATCTACAATTATATTTCACATTAAAGGGACATTAAACCAAATCTTTTTATGTCATTATTCAGATAGAGAATACAGTTTTAAACAACATCCCAATTTACTTCTATTATCTAATTTGCTTCATTATTTTGTTATTCTTTATTTATTAAATATCAATGCACATGGGTGAGCCAATCACAAGAGGCATTGATGTGCAGCCAACAATCAGCAGCTTCTGAGCCTATCTAGATATGCTTTTCAGCTAAGAATATCAAGAGAATGAAGCAAATTAGGTAATGGAAGTAAATTACAAAGTTGTTTAAAATTGCTGAATCATGAAAGAATAAAAATGTGTTTAATGTCCATTTAATGCTACTAAACACATTGAAATTCATGATATGAGGTGGAATAGTTAAATACTAACATGTCTCAGAGTAACACAGGCCACAAGTCATGTGTAGAGTTTTAAGTAAATGGACACTATAGCCATCACAATACTTTTAGCTCAAGAAAGCATGTTATGTGCCTACTTCAGGCTAAAGGAAATTGTGTGATCATAGTGTCCCTTAAAGAACACATTTTCTCCATCACTGACATGTACACAGAACTATTGTATGAAACACATACATGTATACTTTGCATATTAAAATCCCTCATATCACAAATCACAATGTGCACATGCATGTTATAGAGTTTGACATGAGAATGAGTATAGGCCCTAGCATGTATCAATGTACATTGTATGCCCACATGGATATATATATGATTGTACTAATACCTCTCATCATTTGACTCCTCCACAGAACCTCCCGTCACCAGGGTGCAAACGGGCACGCATCCACCGCAACCACCAGGCCAGAGAATGCCTCCACCGCAACCACCAGGCCAGAGAATGCCTCCACCGCAACTACCAGGCCAGAGAATGCCTCCACCGCAACCACCAGGCCAGAGAATCCATCAACAGTATGCTCCCAGGCATGAGCTGGGTTGGATTGCCTCTGTTGAGGACCCAGACATCAAGCTACCAACATTGGAAGAGGAGCCCTTGCCGGAGGACTATTATTTTGGTTTTGAGGGGGAGCCAAGTCATCCCCAAAGGGTAGATGTCTTTACCCCCCTCCCAATATCAGGCCAGTCAGGACTTTTACCAACAGGACATACAAACTGGACAGGCTGAGTGGTCGCACACCAGTCAGCAATGGGACTACCAGTCCACCCGGAGAGCTCCACCATCCGCTTCCCTTGGAAGAGCTCCAGCATATGAAGAGGAGCATATAGCTGTCGTAGTTCCTCATGCATAGTTCCTCAGCAAGCACCAGCTGTCATAGTTCCTCAGCAAGTACCAGCTGTCATAGTTCCTCAGCAAGCACCTGCTGTCATAGTTCCACAGCAAGCACCAGCTGTCATAGTTCCCGAGGAAGCACCAGCTGTCATAGTTCCTCAGCAAGCACCAGCTGTCATAGTTCCTCAGCAAGCACCAGCTGTCATAGTTCCCGAGGAAGCACCAGCTGTCATAGTTCCCGAGGAAGCACCAGCTGTCATAGTTCCAGAGGAAGCACCAGCTGTCATAGTTCCTGATGCAGCAGAAGCTGAGGATGTTCCAGATGCAACAGCAGCTAGAGGTGAACCTGCACCTAGAATCCCTGCTGGTCAACAGCCTGGAGATCCTCTGTATTCTGAGCTGGGCAACGAATACATTGCCCTCCAGAGGAGGCTCACAGCAAGCTGCAAGAGAATGCAGAGACACCAACGCAGGTTTTACAGGAGCCAACAGACTTTACTCCAGCATTCCATTGAGCTGCAACGGAACATGGCAGCATCTTTAAATGGTATAGTCCAGAACCAATCTCAGATGATGAGAGTTATTTCGGATATGCAGATGCAGACTGACTACAGATGGCGGGGACAAAACCAACTGTTGGGTGTGTTGGTGGAGAATTTCACACACCAGCAGGACACTGCCTACAGCCTCTCATCTGTGGCCAGCACTCCTGCAGAATCCTCTGAATCCACACAACCCAGGAGAACCAGGAGAGCCACTCCAGGCACCTCAGCCCCTTCATCTAAGAAGCCTAAAAAAAAAAAATATTGTTATATTTCAGCCTAAATCTTGTCCTCTGTTACCATATAATTGTCATCCAAATCCATGTGAGGGGTCTTTTAGTACACTAATATTTTTGAAACATATAATAAGGCCTGTGTGGAAATGGCCCAAAAAAGGTAATATCATCATGTTTATGACATATTCATGTTCTATAAACCACATCACTTAGACCTAGATTTGGAGTTTGGCGTTAGCCGTGAAAACAAGCATTAGAGGCTCCTAACGCTGGTTTTAGGCTACCGCCGGTATTTGGAGTCACTCAAAATAGGGTCTAACGCTCACTTTTCAGCCGCGACTTTTACATACCGCAGATCCCCTTACGTCAATTGCGTATCCTATCTTTTCAATGGGATTTTTCTAACTCCGGTATTTAGAGTCGTTTCTGAAGTAAGCGTTAGACATCTAACGACAAAACTCCAGCCGCAGGAAAAAAGTCAGTAGTTAAGAGCTTTCTGGGCTAACGCCGGTTTCTAAAGCTCTTTTACTACTGTACTCTAAAGTACACTAACACCCATAAACTACCTATGTACCCCTAAACCGAGGTCCCCCCACATTGCCGACACTCGAATAAATTTTTTTAACCCCTAATCTGCCGACCGCCACTTACGTTATCCTTATGTACCCCTAATCTGCTCCCCCTAACACCGCCGACCCCTATATTATATTTATTAACCCCTAATCTGCCCCCGACAACGTCGCCTCCACCTGCCTACACTTATTAACCCCTAATCTGCCGAGCGGACCTGAGCGCTACTATAATAAAGTTATTAACCCCTAATCCGCATCACTAACCCTATAATAAATAGTATTAACCCCTAATCTGCCCTCCCTAACATCGCCGACACCTAACTTTAATTATTAACCCCTAATCTGACGACTGGAGCTCACCGCTACTCTAATAAATGTATTAACCCCTAAAGCTAAGTCTAACCCTAACACTAACACCCCCCTAAGTTAAATATAATTTACATCTAACGAAATTAATTAACTCTTATTAAATAAATTATTCCTATTTAAAGATAAATACTTACCTGTAAAATAAATCCTAATATAGCTACAATATAAATTATAATTATATTATAGCTATTTTAGGATTAATATTTATTTTACAGGTAACTTTGTATTTATTTTAACCAGGTACAATAGCTATTAAATAGTTAAGAACTATTTAATAGCTAAAATAGTTAAAATAATTACTAAATTACCTGTAAAATAAATACTAACCTAAGTTACAATTAAACCTAACACTACACTATCAATAAATTAATTAAATAAACTACCTACAATTACCTACAATTAACCTAACACTACACTATCAATAAATTAATTAAATACAATTCCTACAAATAAATACAATTAAATAAACTAGCTAAAGTACAAAAAATAAAAAAGAACTAAGTTACAAAAAATAAAAAAATATTTACAAACATAAGAAAAATATTACAACAATTTTAAACTAATTACACCTACTCTAAGCCCCCTAATAAAACAACAAAGCCCCCCAAAATAAAAAATGCCCTACCCTATTCTAAATTACTAAAGTTAAAAGCTCTTTTACCTTACCAGCCCTGAACAGGGCCCTTTGCGGGGCATGCCCCAAGAAGTTCAGCTCTTTTGCCTGTAAAAAAAACCATACAATACCCCCCCCCAACATTACAACCCACCACCCACATACCCCTAATCTAACCCAAACCCCCCTTAAATAAACCTAACACTAAGCCCCTGAAGATCATCCTACCTTGTCTTCACCTCACCAGGTATCACCGATCCGTCCTGGCTCCAAAATCTTCATCCAACCCAAGCGGGGGTTGGCGATCCATCATCCGGTGGCTGAAGAGGTCCAGAAGAGGCTCCAAAGTCTTCATCCTATCCGGGAAGAAGAGGTGATCCGGACCGGCAACCATCTTGATCCAAGCGGCATCTTCTATCTTCATCCGATGACGACCGGCTCCATCCTGAAGACCTCCACCGCGGACCCATCTTCTTCCGGCGACATCCAACTGAAGAATGACGGTTCCTTTAAGGGACGTCATCCAAGATGGCGTCCCTCGAATTCCGATTGGCTGATAGGATTCTATCAGCCAATCGGAATTAAGGTAGGAATATTCTGATTGGCTGATGGAATCAGCCAATCAGAATCAAGTTCAATCCGATTGGCTGATCCAATCAGCCAATCAGATTGAGCTCGCATTCTATTGGCTGATCGGAACAGCCAATAGAATGAGAGCTCAATCTGATTGGCTGATTGGATCAGCCAATCGGATTGAACTTGATTCTGATTGGCTGATTCCATCAGCCAATCAGAATATTCCTACCTTAATTCCGATTGGCTGATAGAATCCTATCAGCCAATCGGAATTCGAGGGATGCCATCTTGGATGACGTCCCTTAAAGGAACCGTCTTTCTTCAGTTGGACGTCGCCGGAAGAAGATGGGTCCGCGGTGGAGGTCTTCAGGATGGAGCCGGTCGTCATCGGATGAAGATAGAAGATGCCGCTTGGATCAAGATGGTTGCCGGTCCGGATCGCCTCTTCTTCCCGGATAGGATGAAGACTTTGGAGCCTCTGCTGGACCTCTTCAGCCACCGGATGATGGATCGCCAACCCCCGCTTGGGTTGGATGAAGATTTTGGAGCCAGGACGGATCGGTGATACCTGGTGAGGTGAAGACAAGGTAGGATGATCTTCAGGGGCTTAGTGTTAGGTTTATTTAAGGGGGGTTTGGGTTAGATTAGGGGTATGTGGGTGGTGGGTTGTAATGTTGGTGGGGGGGGTATTGTATGTTTTTTTTTACAGGCAAAAGAGCTGAACTTCTTGGGGCATGCCCCGCAAAGGGCCCTGTTCAGGGCTGGTAAGGTAAAAGAGCTTTTAACTTTAGTAATTTAGAATAGGGTAGGGCATTTTTTATTTTGGGGGGCTTTGTTGTTTTATTAGGGGGCTTAGAGTAGGTGTAATTAGTTTAAAATTGTTGTAATAGTTTTCTTATATTTGTAGATATTTTTTTATTTTTTGTACTTTAGTTAGTTTATTTCATTGTAGTTATTTGTAGATATTGTATTTAATTAATGTATTGATAGTGTAGTGTTAGGTTTAATTGTAGGTAATTGTAGGTATTTTATTTAATTAATTTAATGATAGTATAGTGTTAGGTTTAATTGTAACTTAGGTTAGGATTTATTTTACAGGTAATTTTGTAATTATTTTAACTAGGTAACTATTAAATAGTTCTTAACTATTTATTAGCTATTGTACCTGGTTAAAATAATTACAAAGTTGCCTGTAAAATAAATATTAATCCTAAAATAGCTACAATGTAATTATAATTTATATTGTAGCTATATTAGGGTTTATTTTACAGGTAAGTATTTAGCTTTAAATAGGAATAATTTATTTAATAAGAGTTAATTAATTTTGTTAGATTAAAATTATATTTAATTTAGGGGGGTGTTAGTGTTAGGGTTAGACTTAGCTTTAGGGGTTAATCCATTTATTAGAATAGCGGTGAGCTCCGGTCGGCAGATTAGAGGTTAATAATTGAAGTTAGGTGTCGGTGATGTTAGGGAGGGCAGATTAGGGGTTAATACTATTTATTGTAGGGTTAGTGAGGCGGATTAGGGGTTAATAACTTTATTATAATAGCGTTAGGGGTTAATAAGTGTAGGCAGGTGGAGGCGACGTTGAGGGGGGCAGATTAGGGGTTAATAAATATAATATAGGGGTCGGCGGTGTTAGGGGCAGCAGATTAGGGGTACATAGGGATAATGTAAGTAGCGGCGGTTTACGGAGCGGCAGATTAGGGGTTAAAAATAAAATGCAGGTGTCAGCGATAGCGGGGGCGGCAGATTAGGGGTTAATAAGTGTAAGGTTAGGGGTGTTTAGACTCGGGGTACATGTTAGAGTGTTAGGTGCAGACGTAGGAAGTGTTTCCCCATAGCAAACAATGGGGCTGCGTTAAGAGCTGAACGCGGCTTTTTTGCAGGTGTTAGGGTTTTTTTCAGCTCAAACAGCCCCATTGTTTCCTATGGGGGAATCGTGCACGAGCACGTTTTTGAGGCTGGCCGCTTGCGTAAGCAACTCTGGTATTGAGAGTTGAAGCTGCGTTAAAAATGCTCTACGCTCCTTTTTTGGAGCCTAACGCAGCCTTTATGTGGACTCTCAATACCAGAGTTATTTTTATGGTGCGGCCAGAAAAAAGCCGGCGTTAGTTTTTCGGGTCGTTACCGACAAAACTCCAAATCTAGCCGATAGTTATTCTGAGAACTAGAAGGGTGCAACCGCACTGCACAAATATTTGGGGGATGCCAGTAAAATGCCTACTGTCGGTAGACTTTATTTATTGGCTGGAGTGCTTCTGCATAAGACAATGGTTTTGAACACTATTAGTTAAAAAAAGGAATTTTAACTCGCTGCAGGATGCATTTTGATAGCACTTCCTTCTCCCTGGGGAGAAGGAAATGCTATAAAAATGCATCCTGCAGCAAGTTAAAATTCATTTTTTTAACTAATAGTGTTCCACATCACATAGTTGTGTATGAAGGGTACATATAGTGATATTCACTTTTAAGATGTCAATCAAGGTTTCTCACATCCAATAGAAATTGACCCATGTGCAGGGATAGGCACGAGCCAAGGCTGTGGCGGACATTTTCTAAGGTAAAGACCTTTAGTGAAGGACACCTTGCCTATCCCTGCACATGGGTATATATATCTAAATAATAATGTTTTTACAGAAGGTGTGAACATAAGGTATAAACATCCATTTTCATTCCTCGAAATGATAGTCAATAAATCATAGTGACCAAAACATGAATTAAACTAATGATATATTTTAAGTAATTAGGGTAGTTAAGGGAATGGGAGTAGGATGTAGTAGTTTCACTTACATGCAGTGGAAATCCGCAGTATGTAATTCGATGACCAGCTGCAGTAGGGGCAGCACCATGACCATGGACCTCAGCAGCAACTATAGAATCAGCATGTGTAGACGGAACAACAGGGGATTGTCGGGCTTCCAGCACCCCTTGTGCCCCATGATGCACCCTTGTGCCAATGATGCACCCCTTGTGCCCCATGATGCATCATAATGCCCAATGATGCACCCCTTGTGCCCCATGATGCACCCTTGTGCCCAATGATGCACCCCTTGTGCCCCATGATGCCCCCTTGTGCCCAATGGATGCACCCCTTGTGCCCCATGATGCACCCTTGTGCCCCATGATGCACCCTTGTGCCCAATGATGCACCCCTTGTGCCCAATGATGCACCCCTTGTGCCCAATGATGCACCCCTTGTGCCCCATGATGCACCCTTGTGCCCAATGATGCACCCCTTGTGCCCAATGATGCACCCCTTTGTGATTGGTTTGACACACTTGCAGGGGCAGGAATAATAAATGCTTTGAAGAGGTTAACTATTTGTGATCAAGCTGCTGATATGTATGTTGTTAAGCATGCATTTGTTAGGCCTTCAGTGAGTTACGTTGGTTTCTAAGTCAGTGCAAGGGTTGCTGCGCCTGCAATTTGTGGCGAGATGAGAATGGAGTAGATTTTCTGAAATCTACGCGCGTAAGTCCTTACGCCGTATATTTGATACCAAACTGCGCTTGTTTGGTATGTCAGTCTATGGGCCAAAAAATGATGGGCGAAGGCAGAAATATACGCGCGCAACTTATAAGTTACGCCGTATATAAGATACCAAACCCGCGCAAAATTTGACGTCGCCCGCTTTTGCTGAGACTGCCCTTACCAAGGTCACAAACGATCTTCTCTCTGCTAAAAATATTGGCCACTACTCTATACTCATCTTACTTGACCTCTCAGCTGCCTTCGACACAGTTGACCACCCCCTCCTCCTACAGACCCTTAGCTCTTTTGGCCTCTGTGACACTGCTCTTTCCTGGATTCACTCCTATCTTTCTCACAGGTCTTTTTCTGTGTCACTTGCCGGCGACTCCTCCTCTCCTATGCCTCTGTCTGTTGGAGTACCTCAAGCATCTGTTCTGAGTCCTCTACTCTTCTCCATCTATACTTCTTCGCTAGGTAAACTTATCAACAGTTATGGTTTCAAATATCACCTCTATGCTGATGACACCCAGATCTACCTTTCCACCCCTGCTCTCTCTCCCTCTGTCCTCTCTCATGTCAGCAACTGCTTATCTGGTATTTCTTCCTGGATGGCCTCTCACCACCTAAAGATTAACATGTCCAAGACTGAGCTCCTTCTTATCCCCCCCTCAAGCTCTACGCCGACTTCTGACTTCTCTATCCCTGTTGACGGCATCACCATTTCCCCATCGCCCCAAGTCCGCTGCCTCGTAGTCACACTTGACTCAAACTTATCCTTCATCCCACATATCCAATTGCTTTCTACATCCTGCCGCAATCATCTACGCAAAATTTCTAAAATTCGCCCTTTTCTGAGCGCTGACACCACAAAGCAAATAATCCACTCCCTTGTTATCTCCCGACTTGACTACTGCAACAACCTACTCGCTGGCCTTCCTCTTTCCCGCCTCTCCCCCCTTCAATCCATCCTAAATGCCTCTGCCAGGCTGATCCACCTTTCCCGTCGAACTGTATCTGCTGCACCTCTCTGTGAGTCCCTTCATTGGTTCCCCATTCACAGCAGAATTGAATTCAAAATTCTCACCCTTACATACAAAACTCTCACCAACGCCGCTCCCCTCTACCTATCCTCTCTAATACACAAGTATATTCCAGCCCGTCCACTAAGATCCAACAATGACCTGCTCCTTGCATCCGCAACTATCACCTCCTCTCATGCTAGACTGCAGGACTTCTGTCGTGCAGCACCTACCCTCTGGAACACTCTCCCTCGTGCTGTCAGGCTTTGCCCTAATCTTTCTTCCTTTAAATGCTCCCTGAAGACTTTTCTGTTCAGGGAAGCCTACCACCCAACTCAATAATAAATTAATCTCACTTACCTAATATTTCCCTCATCTAACTCTGTATTAACATCCTTCTCAATCTTGCAGTCCTCACCTCCTGTTTCCCAACCTCCTACCCTTCTAGATTGTAAGTTCCCACGGGAATAGGGCCCTCAATCCCTCCTGTATGTGTTTGTAAATTTTGTCCTGTATTATTATTATTATTATTATTATCGGTTATTTGTAGAGCGCCAACAGATTCCGCAGCGCTTGTATCTTACAAGTCTTGTATTGTTTTATTTAAATGAATTGTATCCATGGACAGCGCTGCGGAATATGTTGGCACTTAATAAATAAAGTATAATAATAATAATAATCGTGGCCCAAATAGTCAGGCTTTCCTAAATGCAGATGCAGCAAATGTTTTGAAAATATTAGAACAAAGAATAATAACGTTTTGCACACAGTTTATCCAGCTAATTCACTGCAGCACATTTTTTTTTTCTAGATTTTTATGAATAACAACATTATAATTTGTATATGTTCTTTCACAATGACAACAATTGCATGAGTAGACATCATATCCATACAGTTTTGAACATAGTCAGGCATTAACTTTGAGACTAACTAATAGCTGTGTACATATCATTTGTAGGCACTAAACCTACAAAAAATGAAAAGTTGCAAACTTTTGAGACTACAAGAGATGGATGCCTGTCTGTTAAAAATATATATGCAGTGAATGTCAACATAAACAAAAAGAAGAATTACAGATTTGTCAGCATTTCAATCTAGTCATATACAAATTAAACCTCATTTTTTTATTACATAAACCTCCTAAATTGTCTATAGGCCACTCTTGGACCTATATGTAATAGTTTAAAGGGCCAGTAAACCTACTTGGACCTATATGTAATAGTTTAAAGGGCCAGTAAACCTAGGAAATAATGTTATATAATTATGCACATAGGTATGCATCCTTCAGGTCCACGGTGGTCATGTATTGACCCTCCTGGATCATTGGTAAGATTGTCCGTATAGTTTCCATCTTGAACGATGGGACTCTGAGAAATTTGTTTAGACCTTTGAGATCTAAAATGGGTCTGAAGGTTCCCTCTTTTTTGGGAACCACGAAACGATTTTAATAAAACCCCTGTGCCTGTTCCAGCTTTGGAACTGGACAAATTACTCCCATGGTATAGAGGTCTTTTACACAGCGTAAGAACGCCTCTCTCTTTGTCTGGTCTGCAGACAAACGTGAAAGATGAAATCTCCCTTTTGGGAGAAAATTCTTGAATTCCAGTAGATATCCGTGGGTTACAATTTCCAATGCCCAGGAATCCTGAACATCCCTTGCCCAAGCCTGAGCAAAGAAGGAAAGTCCGCCCCCTACTAGATCCGGTCCCGGATTGGGGGCCACCCCTTCATGCTGTCTTGGTAGCAGCAGCGGGCTTCTTAGCTTGTTTACCTTTATTCTAAGCCTGGTTAGGCCTCCAGACTGACTTGGATTGAGCAAAATTCCCTTCCTGCTTAGTGGAGGAAGAGGAAGCAGAGGGTATTCCATTAAAATTTCGAAAGGAACGAAAATTGTTTTGTTTACCCCTCATCTTAAGAGACTTGTCTTTAGGTAGGGCGTGACCTTTAACTCCAGTAATATCAGAAATGATCTCCTTCAATTCAGGCCCGAATAGGGTCTTACCCTTGAAGGGAATAGCTAAAAGCTTAGATTTGGATGACACATCAGCAGACCGCGATTTTAGCCATAACGCCCTGTGCGCCAAAATGTCAAAGCCTGCATTTTCCGCCGCTAATTTAGCAATTTAAAAAGCAGCATCTGTGATAAAAGAATTGGCTAATTGAGAGCTTTAATTCTGTCCAAAATGTCCTCCAAAGGTGTCTCTACCTTCAGAGACTCTTCTAGGGCATCAAATCAGAAAGCCGCTGCAGTAGTTACTGGAACAATGCAGCTTGTAGGCTGTAAAAGAAAACCCTAGTGAACAAATAATTTCTTTAGAAGACCCTCTAACTTTTTATCCATAGGATCCTTGAAAGCACAACTGTCCTCGATAGGTATAGTTGTACGCTTAGCTAGAGTAGAAATGGCTCCTTCCACCTTAGGGACCGTCTGCCAAGAATCCCTAATGGTGTCTGATATAGGAAACATTTTCTTAAAATTAGGAGGGGGAGAAAACGGTATACCTGGTCTATCCCATTCCTTTTTAACAATTTCCGAAATTCTTTTAGGAACCGGAAAAAAAATCAGTGTAAGTAGGTACCTCTAGATATTTATCCATCTTACACAACTTCTCTGGAGGAATTGTAATAGGGTCATAATCATCTAGAGTTGCTAAAACCTCCCTGAGCAACAAGCGGTGGTGTTCAAGTTTAAATTTAAAGGACGTGACGTCCGAATCTGTCTGAGGCAACACTTTTCCTGAATCTGAAAGTTCTCCCTCAGACAACAATTCCCTGACCCACAAATCAGAGCACTGTGAGGGTACATCGGAAATGGCTAATAAAGCATCAGAGGGTTCAGTATTTGCATTAATACCTGGCCTACTGCGTTTACCCTGTAATACTGGTAATTTAGAACCTCTGTAAGGGTAGTTGACATGACTGCAGCCATATCTTGTAGAGTAAAAGAAGTAGACGCACTAGAAGTACTTGGCGTCACTTGAGTGGGCGTTAAAGGTTGTGACACTTGGGGAGAATTAGATGGCATATCCTGGTTCTCTTCAGACTGAGAATCATCCTTAGACACACTTTCATTACCTAAAATATGTTCTTTACAGTGTAACGCCCTTTCAGTACAAGAAGGACACAATGTAAGAGGGGGTTCCACAATGGCTAATAAACACATAGAACACTGACTTTCTTCAATGTCAGACATGTTGAACTGACTAGTAATAATCACAACAGTTGTTAAATACTTTATTTACTGAATTAAACAATATTTGAAAAAAACGTGTACTGTATCTTTAAAAAAAAACGCACTATTTTTTTCCAAACTGCTAGAAAACGCTAATAATGTTAAATAGTTAAATACACTTATACATAAGTGCCAAAAATTATTGCACCCTAAGGCAAGGGGTGAATTTACCCTCTATAGGATGAATAAACAGAAAAAACTGTATTAGAATGAAAAACAACCCCTGCACCTCGTCTGCCACCAGGGAACTGCAGAACGACTCAACACCAATCCGGTCAGCAAAAACAAGGTTTGGGCCCAACCGGAGCTAATGCCTGCTGCCTCTTTCCTCAGAGTAAACTGCGCGTCTAAGGCGCGAACATTAGGCCCTGCCCACTATGGACGTCGCATTAGCCGAATACGCAACCACATGTGAAGCAGCGGTTTAGAATAAGCCATGTGGTATTAAAATATGTTCTTTATACAAACATAAATGTATAAACAGGCCAATCTTTAGTTTTTTAATCGTTATACATGTAATGAGTAAAACCGGAAAAATCTAAACCATGTGGTCCCAATCACCAATTCTCATATCACAGCCATCTCTCCCAGTGTCTTTTGCAATAAAACTCTGCATGAAGCCCATTTATATAAAACATACAAGGAGCTCAGCAATACCCTCTTACTGGTTAAAGGTGTACTGCTTACTCCTTTCCCTATTTTGGAATTAAGTAAGCCAATTCTGATGTACAAAGTCTCCTCAAAAATAAATGACTGAACATACCTCAATGCCGCTTGTAGCATACAAACGTTCTCCACACTGAAGATTTCTCTTGTTCTACCTTCAGGACTTCTGTGGGAACCAGCCAGGATCTTAGTGACAGCTGCTAAGATCATCAACCTCAGGGAAGAAATCTTCTTCTATGTTCTCCCTGATGAAAATAGTATTCACTGGTACCATTTAAAATAAAAAACTTCTTGATTGAAGAAACTAAAAACTAAAAATTAACACCTCTTTCACTTTACCTCTTCCTATTACTACATAGGCAAAGAGAATGACTGGAGGTGGAGGGAGGAGCTATATATACAGCTCTGCTGTGGTGCTCTTTGCCACTTCCTGTTAGCAGGAGGATAATATCCCACAAGTAAGGATGAAATCCGTGGACTCGTCGTATCTTGTAAAAGAAATTTAATTAACAATGGGTGATATAAATGATTAACTCACTGGTCGTTGTCACCTCCTAGGTAAATATAACACTGATAAGAAATATAGCTAATGTGAGCAAAATGGGTAGCTATAACATAAACACATGCATTATGATATAGTATAATGAGTCATATAGGGGCCTTCTGATATGTAGGTGAACATAGCTTAGTACAGATGGAAGTCTATGGTACACATTAACATCAGAGGGTTCAGAATTTGCATTAATACCTGGCCTACTGCGTTTACCCTGTAATACTGGTAATTTAGATAAAACCTCTGTTAGGGTAGTTGACATGACTGCAGCCATATCTTGCAGAGTAAAAGAAGTAGACGCACTAGAAGCACTTGGCGTCACTTGAGTGGGCGTTAAAGGTTGTGACACTTGGGGAGAATTAGATGGCATATCCTGGTTCTCTTCAGACTGAGAATCATCCTTAGACACACTTTCATTACCTAAAATATGTTCTTTACAGTGTAACGCCCTTTCAGTACAAGAAGGACACAATATAAGAGGGGGTTCCACAATGGCTAATAAACACATAGAACACTGACTTTCTTCAATGTCAGACATGTTGAACTGACTAGTAATAATCACAACAGTTGTTAAATACTTTATTTACTGAATTAAACAATATTTGAAAAAAAAGTGTACTATATCTTTAAAAAAAACGCACAATTTTTTTCCAAACTGCTAGAAAACGCTAATAATGTTAAATAGTTAAATACACTTATACATAAGTGCCAAAAATTATTGCACCCTAAGGCAAGGGGTGAATTTACCCTCTACAGGATGAATAAACAGAAAAAACTGTATTTGAATGAAAAACAACCCCTGCACCTCGCCTGCCCCCAGGGAACTGCAGAACGACTCGACACCAATTCGGTCAGCAAAAACAAGGTTTGGGCCCAACCGGAGCTAATGCCTGCTGCCTCTTTCCTCAGAGTAAACTGCGCGTCTAAGGCACGAAAATTAGGCCCCGCCCACTATGGACGTCGCATTAGCCGAATACGCAACCACATGTGAAGCGGTTTAGAATAAGCCATGTGGTATTAAAATATGTTCTTTATACAAACATAAATGTATAAACATGCCAATCTTTAGTTTTTTAATCGTTATACATGTAATGAGTAAAACCGGAAAAATCTAAACCATGTGGTCCCAATCACCAATTCTTATATCACAGCCATCTCTCCCAGTGTCTTTTGCAATAAAACTCTGCATGAAGCCCATTTATATAAAACATACAAGGAGCTCAGTAATACCCTCTTACTGGTTAAAGGTGTACTGCTTACCCCTTTCCCTATTTTGGAATTAAGTAAGCCAATTCTGATGTACAAAGTCTCCTCAAAAATAAATGACTGAACATACCTCAATGCCGCTTGTAGCATACAAACGTTCTCCACACTGAAGATTTCTCTTGTACTACCTTCAGGACTTCTGTGGGAACCAGCCAGGATCTTAGTGACAGCTGCTAAGATCATCAACCTCAGGGAAGAAATCTTCTTCTATGTTATCCCTGATGAAAATAGTACTTACTGGTACCATTTAAAATAAAAAACTTCTTGATTGAAGAAACTAAAAACTAAAAATTAACACCTCTTTCACTTTACCTCTTCCTATTACTACATAGGCAAAGAGAATGACTGGAGGTGGAGGGAGGAGCTATATATACAGCTCTGCTGTGGTGCTCTTTGCCACTTCCTGTTAGCAGGATGATAATATCCCACAAGTAAGGATGAAATCTGTGGACTCGTATCTTGTAAAAGAAATTTAATTAACAATGGGTGATATAAATGATTAACTCACTGGTCGTTGTCACCTCCTAGGTAAATATAACACTGATAAGAAATATAGCTAATGTGAGCAAAATGGGTAGCTATAACATAAACACATGCATGGTGATATAGTATAATGAGTCATATAGGGGCCTTCTGATATGTAGGTGAACATAGCTTAGTACAGATGGAAGTCTATGGTACACATTAACAGCATATATACAAGTAGCTACCAATGCCACTATATCCTGGTCATAACTACAACTGTGTACAAAGCAAAATATATCTATCAGGTCAAACCTACATAACACATATTAAAGTATAAAAAAGTCATGCTGGAGAGAAGGTTGCCGCGGGGCAATGTGTTGCTTAACCCCTTAATGACCACAGCACTTTTCCATTTTCTGACCGTTTGGGACCAAGGCTATTTTTACATTTCTGCAGTGTTTGTGTTTAGCTGTAATTTTACTCTTACTCATTTACTGTACCCACACATATTATATACCGTTTTTCTCGCCATTAAATGGACTTTCTAAAGATACCATTATTTTCATCATATCTTATAATTTACTATAAAAAAAATATAAAATATGAGGAAAAAATGGAAAAAAACACACTTTTTCTAACTTTGACCCCCAAAATCTGTTACACATCTGCAACCACCAAAAAACACTCATGCTAAATAGTTTCCAAATTTTGTCCTGAGTTTAGAAATACCCAATGTTTACATGTTCTTTGCTTTTTTTGCAAGTTATAGGGCAATAAATACAAGAAGCACTTTGCTATTTCCAAACCACTTTTTTTCAAACTTAGCGCTAGTTACATTGGAACACTGATATCTTCCAGGAATCCCTGAATATCCCTCGACATGTATATATTTTTTTTTAGAAGACATCCCAAAGTATTGATCTAGGCCCATTTTGGTATATTTCATGCCACCATTTCACCGCCAAATGCGATCAAATAAAAAAAATTGTTCACTTTTTCACACATTTTGTTACAAACTTTAGGTTTCTCACTGAATTTATTTACAAACAGCTCGTGCAATTATGGCACAAATGGTTGTAAATGCTTCTCTGGAATCCCCTTTTTTCATAAATAGCAGACATATATGGATTTGGTGTTGCTTTTTGGTAATTAGAAGGCCGCTAAATGCCACTGCGCACCACACGTGTATTATGCCCAGCAATGAAGGGGTTAATTAGGGAGCATGTAGGGAGCTTGTAGGGTTAATTTTAGCTTTATTGTAGTGTAGTAGACAACCCTAAGTATTGATCTAGGCCCATTTTGGTATATTTCATGCCACCATTTCAACGCCAAATGCGATTAAATAAAAAAAAAAGTAAAATTTTTCACAATTTTAGGTTTCTCACTGAAATCATTTACAAACAGCTTGTGCAATTATGGCACAAATGGTTGTAAATGCTTCTCTGGGATCCCCTTTGTTGAGAAATAGCAGACATACATGGCTTTGGCGTTGCTTTTTGGTAATTAGAAGGCCGCTAAATGCCGCTGCGCATCACACGTGTATTATGGCTAGCAGTGAAGGGGTTAATTAGGTAGCATGTAGGGAGCTTGCAGGGTTAATTTTAGCTTTAGTGTAGAGATCAGCCTCCCACCTGACACATTACACCCCCTGATCCCTCCCAAACAGCTCTCTTCCCTCCCCCACCCCACAATTGTCCCCGCCATGTTAAGTACTGGCAGAAAGTCTGCCAGTACTAAAAAAAAAAGCTATCCTTGATAAAAAATAAATTAAAAAAAAAGGCATATTTACATATGCTGCTCTGGAGGATCCCCCCTTAGCCCCCAACCTCCCTGATACCCCCCAAACAGCTCTTTACCCATCCCCCTCTAACTTATTAGTAGCCATCTTTGGTACTGGCAGCTGTCTGCCAGTAATCAGTTTATAGTAAAACATGTTTTATTATTTTTTTTTAAATAATTTTCTGTAGTGTAGCTTGCCCCCCCCCAAAAGACCAACCCACCACCCCTCCCAGATCTCTCAGATCTACATATATTTAAATATATTTGGCAATCACTGCCACTTTTCTCCCATCATTTTTCTGTAGTGTAGCGGTTCCCACCCTCTTCCTACCCCCGCGCGCGCACCCGGCGTTCCCGCCCACGATCCCGCCCCCCTCCACATCATACGGCTCATCGATGGCCGCCCACCCGCCTCCCAGACTGGCTCCCACCCACCAACGAAACCGGCCATCGATGTCCGGTACAGAGAGGGCCACAGAGTGGCTCTCTCTGCATCGGATGGCCAAGGGGGGGTTATTGCAGGATGCCTCGATGTTGAGGCATCACTGCAATAACCGGAAAGCAGCTGGAAGCGAGCAGGATCGCTTCCAGCTGCTTTCCAGACCAAGGACGTATGCCACACGTCCTCGGTCATTAACTGTATTTTTTTTGAGGACGTGTGGCGTACGTCCTTGGTCGTTAAGGGGTTAAAGAAATATTAGCTAAATTGTCTTAGCAAGGTGACGTTCAAAATATGGAAAAAAGAGAATAGATAAATATATAATGTGACGGAATTATGAGGATAGGATAGAACGTTATTCATGGGAAACGTGTAGTAGCTAAAATGCAGTCAGATGATAGGGTAAGGCTGAAGGGTAATAAATATATACTATGAAAAGTCAGGCTATTATTAGAAGGTTATGAGTTTTTTTAGTGAGCTTGCAGTATGTCTATATGGGTTAATGGGGTAGCGTACAATGATAAAAATATCCAGCTAGATAGCTATGGTGAGTGGAATGCTCCCTACGATATATCTTGGCACATTGAACTGTAAAGTCATTACCAGGAAGAAGAGAGAATATCCTGGGGCAGATCATGGTTACAGACATATGACCTGGTGACCTAGTCAATGCTAAATTTACAATATTAGCCAATGTCTACTGGGTCATAAGAGTAGAAGTGTTTATCTTGTCCTGCAGTTTTCAACAGCATTGATCTGCTTGTAGTAATGCGCTGTAGCATGGTAGGCCAAGCGTTCATAGAAAAATGTGTCTCTCCTTTCATTCGCATAATGCTTGCAGGAGACAGAAACTCAGATACGGGACCGTTAGCAGTTAGGGTAAGTTCCAGCGGTAAAGGTTCATCTCGGTCCCAAATCTCAGTTAGCAGGCTTATCCATTCGTTTCCTGTGGAGGTCTCCCCCTGTGTGATCGACTGTTTGGGTTTCTGCTCCAAGGGGCCGGCCACATCCCCAGGAACAGGGCTGTGGTGCGATCGAGAGGGTCCTCCTTCGGCTTTTGGTATGCTTGAGCCAGGACCAACTGCAATCACTGCGATCTGTTCCCTCTGCTCGCAGGAGCACTCTCTGTAAACCAGCATGTCGGCGATTCTCCCCAGATCTTCTGCCGGGGCTTCAAGTTGCGCTATGGTAGATTTTATAGCTTTTAAGAGACTTTCAAACTTGGTTAACATCTTCATCTCTAGTTCCTTCAAGGATGCATGTATAGCAAGGAAAACTTCCCCCTCATTTAACATCGTCCTTATGTTATGTAGCATAGATGAGGTGAAAACAGGCAAGTTGCTGCTCGGCTTTACTTCTGTTTTACCCGGGAAGTCTGTGTTTTGGGCAAGGCCTAAGATCCAACGGCTCAGAACAGCTCACTAAGGTTGTAGCGTAGTAAAAAGGAAGTATTTGCTGTCTGGAATTGGTTTCAAAAAGCAAAATATATTATTATTTTGAATAGATAGTAGAATGCTCGTCTGATAATTTACGGATTGAGTTGAGATTTCTCAGAGCTTCAGTTTTTCCAGTCCGTCATGGCTGCCACCTGGACACCCCCCCCCCCCCTACTGCAGCACATTTTACCTGTCACTTGCCTTTGTGACACTTTTTCGCAGTGTTGGACTTTACCTGACACTTTCCCTGTGGTCACTGTATATCAGTATTTTTCAATTCTAGTCCTTAAAAGGGACAGTAAACACCTTGATATTTTATATAAAATGTTTAGTTATGCTTATAAAAACAAGTTTGCTATATACTCATTGTTTATTTTGCCCCTTTTCATGTAATTATCTCTGAAAAAATCATTCCTTTCCTAATTCTTACAGCTGCAGCAGTGTGCTACATACCTTTCTCTAATTGGCTACAGCAAATAACTGCCAAACAATGCACATTTTACTAACATACTGCTGCTAGCCTTGCTGTCTGCAGACTCAAGCCCAGATTGGCTCCTACAAGTAAAACAAGTGGTGGTGGAGTTTGGCTGTTGAAAAACAAAAAAGTTACAATAGACAATAGAAGTGTCTCATAATTACAAGGTGTTTACTGCCCCTTTAAATATCCCTATCAGCCCAGATTTTAAGGATTCTCCAACCTGAGCTTTAGTGGATCAGACCCAGGCCCCGATATTCAAAACATCAACAGATCGATAAGAAATTGCTTGTTTGGGTTTGCGAGGTTCATGGTCCATCAGTCTTTCAATATACTCTAAAAAAGTAGGCTGAACCTAGTTGTGCCGACGAGTGGCAATGTGGCTCCCCTAGGATAAAATTAAGATTGCAAATTCAGCAAAAGTCCACTGACATCGCCACTGAGCTGCGATGTAAGTGGCGAGGGTCTGCCTTTAAAGCGTGTTTACACAAAATACACTGTGCGTGTTCTGTATTAATATATATCTATAGATACAAAATAATATAAAACACGTTTACTACAGTGCCATCGCAATATTATAAGTAAAACATGATCGTGCAAACGCAATCTCAATGTTATAAAATATGAATATTACAAATGCAAAAACGCAATAGCAATTTTGTGAAATATGGAAACGAGAAAAACGTGATCGGAATATTGTGAAATATGAATATTGAGCATTCGCAATCACAATCTTGATATAAGTAAAATTATAAGCGTAAGGACACAATAGAAGATAGTACATTCACGTTTACAGTTTACACAGATATTCTAACATTATACTATACAAAACATATATCATATACCAACAATCCCCTCGCTCCAATAGGTGTTTTACTGATATGTTTAATTCATTATTGTATTGTAAGAACTAGGGCTGCCAACTTTTCTTGAAAAAAATAAGGGAGACTTCAGAATCGACAAAAATTCACGCATATAATCGGCATTGACATGTGTGTATCTATGTATGCCTGTGTGTATGTGCATATACATATGTATGTATGTATTTGTATGCATGTATGTATGTATGTATTTGTATGTATGTATTTGTATGTATGTGTTTGTATGTATGTGTTTGTATGTATGTATGTATGTATTTGTTTGTATGTATGTATTTGTATGTATGTGTGTGTGTGTATGTGTATGTATGTGTGTGTGTATTTGTATGTATGTATGTATTTGTATGTATGCGTGTGTGTATGTGTATGTATGTGTATTTGTATGTATGTATGTATTTGTATGTATGTATTTGTATGTATTTATGTATGTATGTATGTATGTGTGTGTGTATTTGTATGTATTTGTATGTATGTATGTGTGTATTTGTATGTATGTATGTATGTATGTATGTATGTGTGTATGTATGTATGTATGTATTTATTTGTATATATGTATGTATGTATGCATGTATTTGTATATATGTATGTATGTATTACTGTGCAGGTTCAGGAGATTGTGTATATTTTTATGGACATTAAGCAGTAAAGAACATTTACTACAGATTTGACAGAATTTAGCAGAAGCCCTGCACAGTATTAGCCTCTGGGGGTGATGTTGTTGCCATAGAGAGAATGCTGCTTACACCCACAACCAAACGAATATCCGTACTGACAGTACTGTCATTGATTTTTGACACATTGCAATTTTTCATTAATAAAACTTTGCTACCATATTTGCTGACTTTGCGTTAGGTGTTGAGGATGTTTGTTTTGTCTGGTCTATAATCACATACATTTGTGTAATATACAAGGCTCTACTTATCTGCCTGTTGGGTCCCAGTGATCACTGAGAGTAGGAGCAGGAGAGGCAACTGCACTGCTGCCCCCCACTGACACAGCAATGAAGAAGAAGGACCCCTTCTAATACTTTGGCGCTTTGGGTTACTGATATGTCTTGTTAACACTGAATAAGGCCCCCTCAGGTGTGTTTTATGACCTCTATGTATCCTCATACCGTGATTAAAAAAACGGGAGAAAATTGGGAGACAGCATGACAAATATGGGAGCCGGGAGACAGTAAAAAGTTTGCCTTAATTACAGGAGAACCTGGGAAATACGGGAGGGTTGGCAACCCTAGTAAGAACAGGGGTTGAGTTTCTGTTGACACAAGTAAATTGTATTGTCATACAGTACTGTTTTAAGGGATCATTTACATTACACCTTCAATGTAGGTGGCGATGCTGCTTTGAATATATTGCAAGTATCAGAGCTGCATCGCCACCCACTGTATAGTAAGACGCCTCTTGGCGATGCTGCCTTTAAACATTACTGTCAGCCCTTTTGAATATTTTGCCGCCTTTCTCAACATAGAGACGGATCCCTTTTGAATATCTCGCAACCTCGTAGCCCTTTTGAACATTGGGGCCCCAGTGAGTGAGCAGCTAACCAGCCCAGGCATCAATATACTCAGTATAGAATCTGACATGTTGTGGGAGCTTGAGGGTGGAATGGAGCAACAGTGACTATAGATACTGAGGGCCAGTTTACGAGTGGAGCGCAAAATATCGCTTACGCAAGCGTGATATTTGCGCTCCACTCAGTAATACCAGAGCACCCAAATGTGTGCTGATATTAGAGGTAATATTCGCACTTCCATACGCTCCAATGGGATCTTCGTTCTCATGCCGTCAGACAAGGCTGAAAACCTAACGCAACGAAGGGGGTAAGTCACGCAGCGATGGGCAGCAAAGTGTAAATATATTTGTATATGCTTATATACATATATATGTATGTGTTTATATGTGTATATACACATATTAATATATATATATATATATATATATATATATATATATATATATATATATATATATATATATATACACACAGTATGTATTTAAGCATATACAGGTGTCCCTCGGTTTACAACGGTTCAATTTGCACTGTTTCAGAATAACAACCTTTTTTTTTCAGTCATGTGACTGCTATTGAAAATCATTGAGAAGCAATGCATTGATTAAAATAGCCAGTAGGTGGAGCTGTCCACTTGTGTTGCAGCAAAGATATGCAAGCCAAGCAAGCTGAAATGAATCAGTTTAACCAGACCTGAGCTATCGAGCAGCTTGCAAAGGAACAAGATCTTCCCGTCTATAAATCAGTCAAGATTGGAATGAATAGAAAGAACTGTTTGCAGAAAAATGCAAGTAAAGTCTGTGTTGTGTGATTATTTTATTAGGTTTATAATGCTGTTTAGCAAATGTTTTTGTTCATTTAACTTAGTTTAATTATATATTCTGTGTTGTGTGATTATTTTATTAGGTTTATAATGCTGTTTAGCATTTAAAGTCTTCATTTCAAAGCTTTAAAAATAATGTATTAGGTGTTACTCATGCCAATTTTAAGAGGGGCCTGGAACCCAACTCCCTCACTTCCCATTGACTTACATTATAAACTGGGTTTCAATTTACAACAGTTTCGATTTACAACCATTCCTTCTGGAACCTAACCCCGGCGTAAACTGAGGGCTACCTGTATATGTATATTTACAGGGAACACACAGTCCCCATAGGCCGCTATGTAAAGGCACTTTTCAGTGTCATATTTTTTTTTCTAACACTCCACACTAGCTCACTTTAACCCCTAAAAACTGCCTTGTGCAGTTTTTTTTCCCAAACAATTAAAGATGCTATTTTTTTTATTATTATTATAAAAGCTTACACTTAAAGGGACTGTATACACCAATTTTATATAACTGCATGTAATAGACACTACTGTAAAGAAGAATATGCACAGATACTGATCTAAAAATCCATTATAAAACCTTTTCCAAAACTCACTTAGAAGCTCCCAGTTTATGTTGATGAGTTTAGGCTGGAACACCCAGTAAAAAGGGGCTGGGAAAACAGGAACAGCAGACATCAGCCCTCCCCCACTTCCTTGCATATGAAAAGATAGATTATACAAACAATACCAGCTAAAATCTGTAGACATTGGTATACATCTAAAACTTTTGGGCTTGGTTAGGAGTCTGAAAATCAACACAATGTTATTAGAAAATAAGTAAAACTATACATTTTTACAAAAACACCCCCAGATGGGCTATATAAATGGATCATCTACAAAACATTTATGCAAAGAAAAATCTAGTGTACAATGTCCCTTTAAATTTGTGGGCAATTGGGGCACATTTTTAAAATTAACCATCTGATCTCTGAGTGATTTTAGGAGCACTAATTGCTACCGCAAGCTTGCGGAAGCATTAACCAGCCACTTGTAATGGCTGGTTATTTATCGTGCACCCATAAATGGGTGAATTTTCCCATTTACAGGAGAGCAATAAATTAGAGCTCCACTTGTAATCTAGCCCTGAATGTTTATGCTAACTACATCAGCGCAAAAGAAATACATAAAATAATCTTTATAATAAGAGCAAACCATGGAGTGCCCCTTGCCAATACTGCAAGTAACCCCTGGAGACACGCAAAGCACAGTTTAAGAAACTAGACGGTAGCTCTGTGCTTACACAGTTGCAATTATTCTGATATATGAATGAAGAGAAATAATTCTAATAATTGGGCTAATGTGAATTCTACAGACTGATTGCAGCTATTATTGATACACTATAAATATGTAGTATTACCCACTATTATAGCAGACTTATACATCCCATTTTAGCTGCATAGATCAGACACATTTCATTTGTATATACAGATAAATTTGGCATTCACATGGATCTATACACTTAATGATCTGTTACATTCCCACACGCAGATCAGGTCTGACAATCCCTTTTAAACGTATACAGTTGGGGCTTTGCAATCAGCTACTGCCGGTTCTTCTCAGTTTATTAGCCCCAGTATAATTGGAAATAGTAATAGATAGCATCATACACACACACTAGTACACACGCTGTTTTACTTGTGTTTAGCAATATTATGGAGCATGGGAATCCCCTACCTCACCGCTATTGGTTTATCAAACAGTGTTACGCAATACATGCTGATTAAGCCACACACACTTTTGCCCGCGAATGCAGGAAGTGAGGCGGTTGTACAGCTGATATGGATAGCGTCCTAGGCTGTTTACACAAGTTACTCACAATAGGAATCAAGGTATCCTAATATGGGCTGATAGATACACGGCTCAGAGTGGGGCATTATAATGGTTATTAACGTGACTCCACATTAGAATACAAGCAGTTGTAATCCCTCTGGTACACATTTATTTCATTCCATACAGTTTCAGACATAATCTTGCCCATGTCCGGGCAGCTCAGTTCACCTATTAAGAGCTCTTAGACAGGGCCTCATTTTGTGATTAGGTATTAAGTAAATAAGTACACACAAGTTTATACATCGTTTGATCAGTACATATGTGTTTTTATTTCTATTTTTATATCATGATTAAATGTGTATTCGGCCATATATTTCTTTTTGGTTATGTATTGCATTGTATCTTTTTGTTATACTATGAAATGTACAAATGACTCAAGGCTAATCAGCCTAGTTAGTTGCTATGGGCACAGACTCACATTTGATTGGTGGTGCACTGGGGGGAGGGTCTTATGTATATCTTTATAATGTTTCACTGTTCACTATTTCTTTGTCTGAGGAAGGGATGAAAGCCTTGAAACGTCACACAGTAAAGTTATTTTTAAATCCAGAGAGAGCATTCTTTTCTTTAATTTATTGTATCCTTGATGCACCCTGGTCTGAGTACAGCTGAGTCTGCAGGAGTTTGTGAGAATGCTGCAATCTTCAAATTTGATATAAATAACATAATTTATGTAAGAACTTACCTGATAAATTCATTTCTTTCATATTAGCAAGAGTCCATGAGCTAGTGACGTATGGGATATACATTCCTACCAGGAGGGGCAAAGTTTCCCAAACCTCAAAATGCCTATAAATACACCCCTCACCACACCCACAAATCAGTTTAACGCATAGCCAAGAAGTGGGGTGATAAGATAAAAGTGCGAAAGCATAAAAAATAAGGAATTGGAATAATTGTGCTTTATACAAAAAAATCATAACCACCACAAAAAAGGATGGGCCTCATGGACTCTTGCTAATATGAAAGAAATGAATTTATCAGGTAAGTTCTTACATAAATTATGTTTTCTTTCATGTAATTAGCAAGAGTCCATAAGCTAGTGACGTATGGGATAATGACTACCCAAGATGTGGATCTTCCACGCAAGAGTCACTAGAGAGGGAGGGATAAAATAAAGACAGCCAATTCCGCTGAAAAAAATCCACACCCAAAATAAAGTTTAAATCTTATAATGAAAAAAACTGAAATTATAAGCAGAAGAATCAAACTGAAACAGCTGCCTGAAGTACTTTTCTACCAAAAACTGCTTCAGAAGAAGAAAACACATCAAAATGGTAGAATTTAGTAAAAGTATGCAAAGAAGACCAAGTTGCTGCTTTGCAAATCTGATCAACCGAAGCTTCATTCCTAAACGCCCAGGAAGTAGAAACTGACCTAGTAGAATGAGCTGTAATCCTTTGAGGCGGAGTTTTACCCGACTCGACATAAGCATGATGAATTAAAGATTTCAACCAAGATGCCAAAGAAATGGCAGAGGCCTTCTGACCTTTCCTAGAACCGGAAAAGATAACAAATAGACTAGAAGTCTTTCGGAAATTCTTAGTAGCTTCAACATAATATTTCAAAGCTCTAACTACATCCAAAGAATGCAATGATCTCTCCTTAGAATTCTTAGGATTAGGACACAATGAAGGAACCACAATTTCTCTACTAATGTTGTTAGAATTCACAACCTTAGGTAAAAATTTAAAAGAAGTTCGCAACACCGCCTTATCCTGATGAAAAATCAGAAAAGGAGACTCACAAGAAAGAGCAGATAATTCAGAAACTCTTCTAGCAAAAGAGATGGCCAAAAGAAACAAAACTTTCCAAGAAAGTAATTTAATGTCCAATGAATGCATAGGTTCAAACGGAGGAGCTTGAAGAGCCCCCAGAACCAAATTCAAACTCCAAGGAGGAGAAATTGACTTAATGACAGGTTTTATAGGAACCAAAGCTTGTACAAAACAATGAATATCAGGAAGATTAGCAATCTTTCTGTGAAAAAGAACAGAAAGAGCAGAGATTTGTCCTTTCAAGGAACTTGCAGACAAACCTTTATCCAAACCATCCTGAAGAAACTGTAAAATTCTCGGAATTCTAAAAGAATGCCAGGAAAAATTAGAAAGACACCAAGAAATGTAAGTCATCCAAACTCGATAATATATATTCCTAGATACAGATTTACGAGCCTGTGACATAGTATTAATCACAGAGTCAGAGAAACCTCTTTGACTAAGAATCAAGCGTTCAATCTCCATACCTTTAAATTTAAGGATTTGAGATCCTGATGGAAAAAAGGACCTTGTGACAGAAGGTCTGGTCTTAACGGAAGAGTCCACGGTTGGCAAGAGGCCATCCGGACAAGATCCGCATACCAAAACCTGTGAGGCCATGCTGGAGCCACCAGCAGAACAAACGAGCATTCCTTAAGAATCTTGGAGATTACTCTTGGAAGAAGAACTAGAGGCGGAAAGATATAGGCAGGATGATACTTCCAAGGAAGTGACAATGCATCCACTGCTTCCGCCTGAGGATCCCTGGATCTGGACAGATAACTGGGAAGTTTCTTGTTTAGATGAGAAGCCATCAGATCTATTTCTGGAAGTCCCCACATTTGAACAATCTGAAGAAATACCTCTGGGTGAAGAGACCATTCGCCCGGATGTAACGTTTGGCGACTGAGATAATCCGCTTCCCAATTGTCTATACCTGGGATATGAACCGCAGAAATTAGACAGGAGCTGGATTCCGCCCATACCAGTATTCGAGATACGTCTTTCATAGCCAGAGGACTGTGAGTCCCTCCTTGATGATTGATGTATGCCACAGTTGTGACATTGTCTGTCTGAAAACAAATGAACGATTCTCTCTCTAGAAGAGGCCATGACTGAAGAGCTCTGAAAATTGCACGGAGTTCCAAAATATTGATTGGTAATCTCACCTCCTGAGATTCCCAAACCCCTTGTGCTGTCAGAGATCCCCAAACAGCTCCCCAACCTGTCAGACTTGCATCTGTTGAAATTACAGTCCAGGTCGGAAGAACAAAAGAAGCCCCCTGAACTAAACGATGGTGATCTGTCCACCACGTCAGAGAGTGTCGTACAATCGGTTTTAAAGATATTAATTGAGATATCTTTGTGTAATCCCTGCACCACTGGTTCAGCATACAGAGCTGAAGAGGTCGCATGTGAAAACGAGCAAAGGGGATCGCGTCCGATGCAGCAGTCATAAGACCTAGAATTTCCATGCATAAGGCTACCGAAGGGAATGATTGTGACTGAAGGTTTCGACAAGCTGAGATCAATTTTAGACGTCTCTTGTCTGTCAGAGACAGAGTCATGGACACTGAATCTATCTGGAAACCTAAAAAGGTTACCCTTGTCTGAGGAATCAATGAACTTTTCGGTAAATTGATCCTCCAACCATGATCTTGAAGAAACAACACAAGTCGATTCGTATGAGATTCTGCTAAATGTGAAGACTGAGCAAGTACCAAGATATCGTCCAAATAAGGAAATACCACAATACCCTGTTCTCTGATTACAGACAGAAGGGCACCGAGAACCTTTGTAAAAATTCTTGGAGCTGTTGTTAGGCCAAACGGCAGAGCCACAAACTGGTAATGCTTGTCTAGGAAAGAGAATCTCAGAAACTAATAGTGATCTGGATGAATCGGAATATGCAGATATGCATCCTGTAAATCTATTGTGGACATATAATGCCCTTGCTGAACAAAAGGCAGGATAGTCCTTACAGTTACCATTTTGAATGATGAAGAGATTTGAATAAAACCCCAGCCCCTGTTCCAGAACTGGAACTGGCATAATTACTCCAGCCAACTCTAGATCTGAAACACATTTCAGAAATTCTCGAGCCTTCGCTGGATTTACTGGGACACGGGAAAGAAAAAATCTCTTTGCAGGAGGCCTTATCTTGAAGCCAATTCTGTACCCTTCTGAAACAATGTTCTGAATCCAAAGATTGTGAATTGAATTGATCCAAATTTCTTTGAAAAAACGTAATCTGCCCCCTACCAGCTGGGCTAGAATGAGGGCCGCACCTTCATGTGGACTTGGGAGCTGGCTTTGGTTTTCTAAAAGGCTTGGATTTATTCCAGACTGGAGATGGTTTCCAAACTGATACCGCTCCTGTGGATGAAGGATCAGGCTTTTGTTCCTTATTGTGACAAAAGGAACGAAAACGATTATTAGACCTAAATTTACCTTTAGATTTTTTATCCTGTGGTAAAAAAGTTCCTTTCCCTCCAGTAACAGTTGAGATAATAGAATCCAACTGAGAACCAAATAATTTATTACCCTGGAAAGAAAGGGAAAGCAAAGTTGACTTAGAAGACATATCAGCATTCCAAGTTTTAAGCCATAAAGCTCTTCTAGCTAAAATAGCTACAGACATATACCTGACATCAACTCTAATGATATCAAAGATGGCATCACAAATAAAGTTATTAGCATGTTGAAGAAGATTAACAATGCTATGAGAATTATGATCTGTTACTTGTTGCGCTAAAGCTTCTAACCAAAAAGTTGAAGCTGCAGCAACATCCGCTAAAGATATAGCAGGTCTAAGAAGATTACCTGAACATAAGTAAGCTTTTCTTAGAAAGGATTCAATTTTCCTATCTAAAGGATCCTTAAAGGAAGTACTATCTGCCGTAGGAATAGTAGTACGCTTAGCCAGAGTAGAGACAGCCCCATCAACCTTAGGGATTTTGTCCCAAAACTCTAATCTGTCAGATGGCACAGGATATAATTGCTTAAAACGTTTAGAAGGAGTAAATGAATTACCCAAATTATTCCATTCCCTGGAGATTACTTCAGAAATAGCATCAGGGACAGGAAAAACTTCTTGAATAACTACAGGAGATTTAAAAACCTTATTTAAATGTTTAGATTTAGTATCAAGAGGACCAGAATCCTCTATTTCTAATGCAATTAAGACTTCTTTAAGTAAAGAACGAATAAATTCCATTTTGAATAAATATGAAGATTTATCAGAATCAACCTCTGAGACAGAATCCTCTGAAAAATGAGAAGTTTTAAAAAACCTTTTACGTTTACTAGAAGGAGGAATAACAGACATAGCCTTCTTAATGGATTTAGAAACAAAATCTCTTATGTTAACAGGAACACTCTGAGTATTAGATGTTGACGGAACAGCAACAGGTAATGTAACATTACTAAAGGAAATATTATCTGCAATAACAAGTTTGTCATGACATTCATTACAAACAACAGCTGGAGGAACAGATACCACAAGTTTACAGCAGATACACTTAACTTTGGTAGATCCAGCACCAGGCAGCGATTTTCCAGAAGTATCTTCTGACTCAGTGTCAATCTGGGACATCTTGCAATATGTAATAGAAAAAACAACATATAAAGCAAAATTGATCAAATTCCTTAAATGACAGTTTCAGGAATGGGAAAAAATGCCAGTGAACAAGCTTCTAGCAACCAGAAGCAATAAATAATGAGACTTAAATAATGTGGAGACAATAGTGACGCCCATATTTTTTAGCGCCAAAAAAGACGCCCACATTATTTGGCGCCTAAATGCTTTTAGTGCCAAAAATGACGCCACATCCGGAACGCCGACACTTTTGGCGCAAAAAAAACGTCAAAAATGACGCAACTTCCGGCGACACGTATGACGCCGGAAACAGAAAAAACGTTTTTGTGCCAAAAAAGTCCGCGCCAAGAATGACGCAATAAAATGAAGCATTTTCAGCCCCCGCGAGCCTAAGGTAAGAAAAAAATTGATTTATTCATATGCATTATCCCAAATATGAAACTGACTGTCTGAAATAAGGAACGTTGAACATCCTGAGTCAAGGCAAATAAATGTTTGAATACATATATTTAGAACTTTATATAGAAGTGCCCAACCATAGCTTAGAGTGTCACAGAAAATAAGACTTACTTACCCCAGGACACTCATCTACATGTAGTAGAAAGCCAAACCAGTACTGAAACGAGAATCAGTAGAGGTAATGGTATATATAAGAGTATATCGTCGATCTGAAAAGGGAGGTAAGAGATGAATCTCTACGACCGATAACAGAGAACCTATGAAATAGACCCCGTAGAAGGAGATCATTGAATTCAAATAGGCAATACTCTCCTCACATCCCTCTGACATTCACTGCACGCTGAGAGGAAAACCGGGCTCCAACCTGCTGCGGAGCGCATATCAACGTAGAATCTAGCACAAACTTACTTCACCACCTCCATAGGAGGCAAAGTTTGTAAAACTGATTTGTGGGTGTGGTGAGGGGTGTATTTATAGGCATTTTGAGGTTTGGGAAACTTTGCCCCTCCTGGTAGTAATGTATATCCCATACGTCACTAGCTCATGGACTCTTGCTAATTACATGAAAGAAAACTAAATAAAATATATATATATATATATATATATATACTGTATATATATATATATATATATATATATATATATATATATATATATATATATATATATATATATCACCTATAATACAGATCCTCCTTCTACTATATATATATATATTTGTAGAGTGGCAACAGATTCCGCAGCACTATAAACAAATGCGGAGTACAACAAAACATTTATATGGATCAAACGGGTAGAGGGCCCTGCCAAGAGTCGTACTGTTGTAGTCAGCTCTTAAGAAGGTGATCTACAAACAGCTGGACTCTTAGGCTTACATGCTAAGGGGGTTCAGGGGATAGCAATGGATGAGAGGAACTGGTATAAAGAAAGGTTAGTGTAGGTTGTATACATCCCTGAACAGTAGAGTCCTTAGGGAGCGCTTGAAGCTTTCAAAACTAGGGGAAGAGTCTTGTGGAGCGAGGCAGAGAGTTCCACAAGATGGTAGCCAGTCTGGAGAAGTCATGAGCAGAGCAAAGGGGACGGGAGGGAGAGTATCTGGAGACAAGGTCTGATATAGGGGGGAGCAGTGCAGTTGAGGGCTTTGTATTTCAGAGTGAAAATTTTGTGTTTAATCCTAGAGACAAGAGGAAGCCAGTGAAGGGATTGACAGAGAGGTGCAGCAGATGAAGAGTGACGTGTAAGGAAGATGAGCCTGGCAGAGGCATTTATTATGGATTGTCAAGGAGCTAGGCGGCAGCTGGTTAAACCAGAGAGGACAGGGTTGCAGTAATCAAGGCGGGAAAGAATGAGAGAGTGGATTAAAATCTTAGTTGTGTCTTGTGTAAGGAAATGTCTAATTTTAGAGATGTTTTTTAAGGTGAAAGTAGCAGGCTTTAGCCAAGGACTGAATGTGAGGAGTGAAAGAAAGATTTGAGTCAAATGTGACCCCAAGACATCAGGCATGCGGGGTAAGGGTAATGATGGCGTTCAACAGTTATAGAGAGATTGGGGGTGGAGATTTTGGAAGAAGGGGGGAAAATAAGGAGCTCAGTATTGGAGAGATTTAGCTTGAGGTAGTGAGAGGACATCCAGGAAGAGATGTGAGAAAGACAGTGAGATTGGTCTGGTGAAGGGAAGTAGATTTGGGTGTCATCGGCATACAAATGATATTGGAAACTGTGGGACTTAATTAGGAAACCTAATGATGACGTGTAGATTGAGAAGAGAAGGGGACCAAAGACAGAGCCTTGCGGTACCCCGAAAGAAAGTGGTGACAGGGCAGAGGAGGCCTCAGAGAAGGCTACACTAAAGGTACAGTTTGACAGGTAGGAAGAGAACCACAAGAGGGCTGTGTAACAAATGCCGAAGGATTGGAGGGTTTGGAGCAAAAGAGGGTGGTCAACAGTATCAAAGGCTGTGGACAGATCAAGGAGGATAAGCAGAGAGAAGTGGCCTTTTGGTTTTGCTTTAAGTAGGTCGTTGGTAACCTTAACGATTTCTGTCTCTGTGGAGTGATAGGGACGAAATTCAGATTGCAGTGGGTCAAGTAGAAAGTTTAATTTAAGGAAATGGGATAGGCGTGCATATACTAGCTTTTCAAGAAGCTTTGAGGCAAGAGAGAGGAGGGAAATAGGGCAGTAGTTGGATGGGGAGGTTGGATCAAGGGAAGGTTTTTTGAGGATAGGTGTGACCAGTGCATGTTTCAGAGATGAGGGAAATATACCGGTGCTGAGGGAGAGGTTGAAAATGTGTGTGTGTATATAGGGGGTAAGGGTAAAAGAGAGGGAGGGGAGTAGTTGTGAGGGGATAGGGTCAAGGGGACAGGTAGTGAGGTGAGAGCGCAGTATAAGTGCAGAAACTTCTTCCTCAGTAACAGGGGAGAAAGAGCTAAGTTTATGGCTATGTGGGTTGTGGTTGATTGCGAGCGTTTGAGGGGGTTAGAGAATGGAAGTATGTTGAGAGCTGATTTCATTTCTGATGGAGTCAATTTTGTTCTTGAAGTGGCTGGCAAAGTTTTGAGCTGACAGAGAAATTGTATTAGGAGGTGGGGTGGGTGGAGAAGAGTATTGAAAGTGGAGAACAGACGTTTTGGGTTTGAAGAAAGAGTAGAGAAGTAATGTTGCTTTTAGAGATTAAGGGCAGAATAGTAGGAGTTCAAGATTAATTTGTAATGAAGAAAATCAGCTGAACTCCGAGATTTTCTCCAGTGCCGCTCAGCAGTACAGGAACATCTGCGTAGGTACCGTGTCAGAGGAGTATGCCAAGGCTGAAGAGGAGTTTGTGATTTCTGAACTATGGTAAGAGGGGTCAGATTGTCAAGGACAGATGTAAGGGTGAATTATAGTGGCAGATAGATTGGTCAGGGCAGGAAAAGAATGAGAAGGATGAGAGGAGAGGTTCGAGGGAATTAGCAAGCTGTTGCTGATCAAATGACATAATACTTCTATGAAGTTTTGTGTGAGGAGTAGAAGAAGGGAGAGTTGTAGGGAGGGATATGTTATGTTGCAAGTGAGTCTAAAAACATATATCGCCCCATGAGCGCATTTTATTGCTCCCATTTCTTTTGTGAACTGGGGACTATGTTAATCTATCATCAAAAAAGTTCTGAATTTTATTTCCTAGCTTAGTTTAGGGACTCCTGATTGAAACGGTGAGACAGCCAGATAAAGAGTGACAGAATGACAAAGATGTATTGTTTAATGCCTTAAAGGGACAGTCAACACCAGAATTTGTGTTGTTTAAAAAGAAAGATAATCCCTTTATTACCCATTCCCCAATTTTGCATATCCAACACAGTTATAATAATACACGTTTTACCTCTGTAATTATCTTGTATCTAAGCCTCTGCTGACTGCCCCCTTATTTCAGTTCTTTTGACAGACATACAGTTTAGCCAATCAGTGCTCACTCCTAGGTCACTTTACGTGTATGAGCTCAATGTTATCAATATGAAACATGTGAACTAATGCCCTCTAGTGGTCAAAATGTATTCAGATTAAAGGCAGTCTTCAAGGTCTAAGAAATTAGCATATGAACCTCCTAGGTTTAGCTTTCAACTAAGAATACCAAGAGAACAAAGCAAAATTGGTGATAAAAGTAAATTGGGAAGTTGTTTAAAATTGCATGCCCTATTTAAATCATTTAAGTTTTTTGGACTTGACTGTCCCTTTAATACCATAAATAATGCTATAGCATTCAATCAAACACAACCGCAAGCAACAGCACTGTTATATAAATATAATCAAATCCGAAGTACAAATGAGCACTTTCACAGTGTTTGTTAATTGCTGTTACTAATTACTATCCAGCCTCAGCCCTTTGCAGCAGTTGTAGAAGTTAAATGATGATAGACCACGGGAAGAGTGTTTGCACTAAAGGAAACCATTAGATAAGAGAGAAAAGGAAGGAACAAGCAGGAGATAGCTGGTGCTGGGGAAGAGATACCTAGACATCAAATAGTCAGGGGAGTGGTGAGTATCTCTTTGAAAAAGAAAACATGATGATGGGAGAGTAGAATTAATTTAAAGGGTTACTAAACCCATTTTATTTTATTAAATCGATGCCTCAATATTGAGGTATTACGCAATACCATTTTTAAGCACACCGATGCAGAGAGGGCCAGTGATGGTGCCGATCGTTGGTGGCATGGGAGAGATACAAGGGAGGCGGGTGGGCAGCCCATTCACTGGATCACTTCCTCTTATGTCTTGATCCTGTTCCGGTAGTGCGGTGAGCGGCGAGAGCACGTGAGGGGGGCGGGAGCACACACGTGCGATACTTAGTGCAGTACTTAGTGCAGTAAAATGTAAAGAGGGAGGGGGGGATACGTTTAAAAAAAAAGGGATATGGGAGGGGGTTAGGGTATTGAGGGGGGGCAGCTACACTACAGAAAATTGATTTTGAAATTTAAATATTTTTTTTAAGCAAACTGGGTACTGGCAGACAGCTGCCAGTACCCAAGATGGCGGCAAATAGGTAGAGGGGAAGGGTTAGAGAGCTGTTTGTGGGGGGGATCAGGGAGGTGGGGGGCTAAGGGGGGATCCAACACTAAAGAATATATATTATGAAAAATTATATAAAAAAGAAAAAAAAAGGCTTTTAATTTTAATACTGGCAGACTTTCTGCCAGTACTTAAGATGGCGGTGACAATTGTGAGGTGGGGGAGGGAAGAGAGCTGTTTGAGGGGGGTCAGGGAGGGATTAGTGGGTGGGATGTGTCAGGTGGAAGACTGATCAGTACACTAAAGCTAAAATTAACCATACAAGCTACCTAATTACCCCTTAACTGCTGGGCAGTAATGTTTTTTTTTTTATTTAAAGAGAATGTAAAGTTTGATGCTAAAGTGCCCGGTTTTTAAAAATGTGATTAAAAACAGGGGCACTTTAATTCATCAAAATGTACATTTCACTCCTGTTGTGAAAAAAACTTACCTTTTAATCTTGGCAGCAGCTCCAGCTTCCTCCACCTGTTGCAAATCCTCTTCCTGGGTCTAAAAGAAGAATCTGGCTTCCTCCAATCACGGCGTTGAATCAGACACTGATTCCCCCGGGGGGGAAGCCGTGATTGGAGGATGACCTATCCATCATTTCTGAAGTCAGAAATGGCTTACGACGACCAGAGGAAGCTGGAGCTGCTGTCAAGCTTAAAAGGTAAGTTTTTTTCACAACAGGAGTGAAATGTAAATTTTTATGAATTAAAGTGCCCCTGTTTTTAATCACATTTTTAAAAACCGGGCACTTTAGCATCAAACTTTACATTCTCTTTAAATAAAAAAAAAAACATTACTGCCCAGCAGTTAAGGGGTAATTAGGTAGCTTGTATGGCTAATTTTAGCTTTAGTGTACTGATCAGTCTTCCACCTGACACATCCCACCCACTAATCCCTCCCTGACCCCCCTCAAACAGCTCTCTTCCCTCCCCCACCTCACAATTGTCACCGCCATCTTAAGTACTGGCAGAAAGTACTTAATCGCATTTTTAAAAAATGGGCACTTTAGCATCAAAATTGACATTCACTTTAAACACATTTGGCGGTGAAATGGTGTCATGAAATATATATACCAAAATGGACCTAGATCAATACTTTGAGTTGTCTACTACACTAAAGCTAAAATTAACCCTTCAAGCTACCTAATTAACCCCTTCACTGCTGGGCATAATACAAATGTGGGGCGCGATCCGATATCGATCGCAGTTTGCGGCGCAAGCGAGGGAACCGGCGTCGCCCGCAGTTTCAGCTCGCAACTCGAGCCATCCCATATAGGTCGCCGTCAGATGCTAACGTGCCGTAAGTCTCACAAACCAGCGATGTCCAGAAATCTGCGTAAGTACAAATTTCTGGCGTCGCCAGTGACTTGCGCCACGTTAGAAACTGCCGGCGCCTATAAAACCTGACTAAAGTCTAAAACACCCGCACTGTCTAACACGCCTCCCTAACATAGCCCGCACTGTCTAACACGCCTCCCTAACATAGCCCGCACTGTCTAACACGCCTCCCTAACATAGCCCGCACTGTCTAACCCTCTATCCGCTATCCCCCCTCACTAGCCTAACAATAAAAATGCTATTAACCCCTAAACCGCCGCTCCTTTACCCCGCCGCAACCTAATAAAATTATTAACCCCTAAACCGCCGCTCCCGTACCCCGCCGCCAGCTATATTATATCTATAACCCCCTAAAGTGAGCCCCTAACACCGCCGCCATCTATATTAAAATGATTAACCCCTAATGTAAGCCCCTAACACCGCCGCCATCTCTATTAAAATGATTAACCCCTAATTTAATCTACCTACCCCGCCGCCAGCTATATTATCTATATTAACCCTAAGTATATTATAGTTAATATAGGTATTACATTATATATATTAACTATATTAACCCTAATTATATTAGGGTTAATATAGTTAATATAGTTACTATAGTATTTATATTAACTATATTAACTCTATCTAACCCTAACACCCCTAACTAAATTTATATTAAATTAATCTAATTCATTTATAAACTAAAATATTCCTATTTAAATCTAAATACTTACCTATAAAATAAACCCTAAGATAGCTACAATATAATTAATAATTACATTATAGCTATGTTAGGGTTAATATTTATTTTACAGGTAAATTGTTAATTATTTTAACTAGGTATAATAGATATTAAATAGTTATTAACTATTTAATATCTACCTAGTTAAAATAATTACCCAATTACCTGTAAAATAAATCCTAACCTAAGTTACAAATACACCTACACTATCAATAAATTTAATAAACTACAAACATCTATCTAAAAATACAATTAAATTAACTAAACTAAATTACAAAAAAAAACAAACACTAAATTACAAAAAATAAAAAAAAAGATTACAAGATTTTTAAGCTAATTACACCTATTCTAAGCCCCCTAATAAAATAATAAACCCCCAAAATAAAAAAAATTCCCTGCCCTATTCTAAATTCAACAAATTTCAAAGCTCTTTACCTTACCAGCCCTTAAAAGGGCCTTTTGTGGGGCATGCCCCAAAGAATTCAGCTCTTTTGCATTCAACAAATACAATACCCCCCCCATTACAACCCACCACCCACATACCCCTATTCTAAACCCACCCAAACCCCCCTTAAAAAATCCTAACACTACCCCCCTGAAGATCTCCCTACCTTGTCTTCACCACACCGGGCCGAACTCCTGATCCGATCCGGGCGATGTCGTCCTCCAAGCGGCAAAGAAGAAATCTTCCTCCGGCGATGTCATCCTCCAAGCGGCAAAGAAGAATTCTTCCTCCGGCGACGTCTTCCTCCAAGCGGCAGCAAAGTCTTCATTCTTCCGGCGGCATCTTCAATCTTCTTTCTTCGCTCCGCCGCCGCGGAGCATCCATCCCGGCCGACTGCTAAACTTGGAATGAGGTACCTTTAAATGACATCATCCAAGATGGCGTCCGCCGAATTCCGATTGGCTGATAGGATTCTATCAGCCAATCGGAATTAAGTTAAAAAAATCTGATTGGCTGATTGAATCAGCCAATCAGATTCAAGTTCAATCCGATTGGCTGATCCATTTAAAGGTACCTCATTCCAAGTTTAGCAGTCGGTCGGGATGGATGCTCCGCGGCGGCGGAGCGAAGAAAGAAGATTGAAGATGCCGCCGGAAGAATGAAGACTTTGCTGCCGCTTGGAGGAAGACGTCGCCGGAGGAAGAATTCTTCTTTGCCGCTTGGAGGATGACATCGCCGGAGGAAGATTTCTTCTTTGCCGCTTGGAGGACGACATCGCCCGGATCGGATCAGGAGTTCGGCCCGGTGTGGTGAAGACAAGGTAGGGAGATCTTCAGGGGGGTAGTGTTAGGATTTTTTAAGGGGGGTTTGGGTGGGTTTAGAATAGGGGTATGTGGGTGGTGGGTTGTAATGGGGGGGGGTATTGTATTTGTTGAATGCAAAAGAGCTGAATTCTTTGGGGCATGCCCCACAAAAGGCCCTTTTAAGGGCTGGTAAGGTAAAGAGCTTTGAAATTTGTTGAATTTAGAATAGGGCAGGGAATTTTTTTTATTTTGGGGGTTTATTATTTTATTAGGGGGCTTAGAATAGGTGTAATTAGCTTAAAAATCTTGTAATCTTTTTTTTATTTTTTGTAATTTAGTGTTTGTTTTTTTTTGTAATTTAGTTTAGTTAATTTAATTGTATTTTTAGATAGATGTTTGTAGTTTATTAAATTTATTGATAGTGTAGGTGTATTTGTAACTTAGGTTAGGATTTATTTTACAGGTAATTGGGTAATTATTTTAACTAGGTAGATATTAAATAGTTAATAACTATTTAATATCTATTATACCTAGTTAAAATAATTAACAATTTACCTGTAAAATAAATATTAACCCTAACATAGCTATAATGTAATTATTAATTATATTGTAGCTATCTTAGGGTTTATTTTATAGGTAAGTATTTAGATTTAAATAGGAATATTTTAGTTTATAAATGAATTAGATTAATTTAATATAAATTTAGTTAGGGGTGTTAGGGTTAGATAGAGTTAATATAGTTAATATAAATACTATAGTAACTATATTAACTATATTAACCCTAATATAATTAGGGTTAATATAGTTAATATATATAATGTAATAACTATATTAACTATAATATACTTAGGGTTAATATAGATAACATAGCTGGCGGCGGGGTAGGTAGATTAAATTAGGGGTTAATAATTTTTATATAGGTGACGGCGGTGTAAGGGGTCAGATTACGGGATAGATAAGGTAGATGGCGGCGGTTTTAGGGGCTCACAGTAGGGGGTTAGTTTATGTAGATGGCGGCGGGGTCCGGGAGCGGCGTTTTAGGGGGTAATAACTTTATTAGGGATTTGGGGGGGGGGGGGGGGATCGCGGTTGACAGGGAGATAGACATTGCGCATGCGTTAGGTGTTAGGTTTATTTTAGAAGATCGCGGTTGACAGGGAGATAGACATTGCGCATGCGTTAGGTGTTAGGTTTATTTTAGCAGCTAGTTTAGGGAGTTACGGGGCTCCAATAGTCAGCGTAAGGCTTCTTACGGCTGCTTTTTGTGGCGAGGTGAAAATGGAGTAAGTTTTCTCCATTTTCGCCACGTAAGTCCTTACGCTGCATATTGGATACCAAACTGCGCGGGTTTGGTATACCTGCCTATGGCCCAAAAAACTACGGGCGACGGCAGAAATATACGCGCGTAACTTCTAGCTTACGCCGTATATAGGATACCAAATCCGCGCAATTATTGGCGTCGCCGGCTTTTGCGGGCGACGATTTTTATCGGATCGACCCCGTGGTGCGCAGCAGCATTTAGCTGCTTCTAATTACCAAAAAGTAATGCCAAAGCCATAAATGTCTGCTATTTATGAACAAAGGGGATCCCAGAGAAGCATTTACAACCATTTGTGCCATAATTGCACAAGCTGTTTGTAAATAATTTCATTGAGAAACCTAAAGTTTGTGAAAAAGTGAACAATTTATTTTATTTTATCGCATTTGGAGGCGAAATGGTGGCATGAAATATACCAAAATGGGCCTAGATCAATACTTTGGGATGTCTTCTAAAAAAAATATATACATTATTCAGGGATTCCTGACAGATATCAGTGTTACAATGTAACCATCGCTAATTTTGAAAAACAAAAGGTTTGGAAATATAAAAGTGCAAAAAAAGCAAAGAACATGTAAACATTGGGTATTTCTAAACTCAGGACAAAATTTAAAAACTATTTAGCATGGGTGTTTTTTGGTGGTTGTAGATGTGCAACAGATTTTGGGGGTCAAAGTCAGAAAACATGTTTTTATCCATCATATTTTATATTTAGTTTTATAGTAAGTTATAAGATATGATGAAAATAATGGTATCTTTAGAAAGTCCATTTAATGGCGAGAAAAACTGTATATAATATGTGTGGGTACAGTAAATGAGTAAGAGGAAAATTACAGCTAAACACAAACACCGCAGAAATTTAAAAATAGCCCTGGTCCTTAACGGTAAGAAAATTGAAAAACGATCTGGTCACTAAGGGGTTAATGTCCCTGAGTCAGGAGGTCAGCTGTGATAGGAAGTGGAGCCCCAGCAAAACCTGACCTATGTGTAGTTTTTTTTTGCTGGGAGTGTTAATCCCCCTTTTGTGTACTAGTCTATAGCAAATGATGCCACTGATGTACAAACAGCTTGTCCCTAACTTCCTACCTTCTATTTTTCAAACACTTTCCCCCTCCAAACCACCACCTAAGGTTAAAACTGCCTAAGTCCTTGTCACATATTTTTCCATGGGGGTATTCATAAAACATAAAAGTATTTTACACACAAGCAACAAAGCTCATGCTATCTGCATTATATTTGCTTTGTATTCAACTGTTATTGTAATTTCACCAATGAAATGCTGACATTATACATTTTGCAGACACTAGTATGATTCCTTATTTTAGCTTTAATTACAATGATTTGCAAGAACAGATTGATTATAACAAAATAAAATGCAAACAATAAAAATATGAAACAGATGAGGTTGTGCTTAGGTGCCAACAGAATACAATTATACTTAATCATACACACATGATGCTATATATTCATCAATATCTAGAAAGTCCAAACCAACAGGTGTTGCAATATCTGACTCAAATTAGATTGTATTTTCAAAAGTTTTCACACTCAATGCAAAGTTCCACAAAGTAAAGTCATCTCAACAACTTAATATGATCAGACTAGTTCTGGTTGAATATATGGAAACCTGTGTGTAATTTGTCCTCTAAGGTTTATGGGTCCTTAATCCTGATGTGTGAATTAGATTTCTAAAGACACTGGAAAACCTCTGCTGTCTAAAACTTATAAGCAACTTTGCTAAAGTGTAATAAGCACTAGTTACAATGGGGAACGGTCACCTATTACAACCAGCAAGCACTTGCATAAACAGAGGCTCTATGTGAAGTATACACGCAAATGAAACTGAAGATATATTTTCTCGTGACTTTGGGATAAAAAGAAATACAGTAATATAAAGCAAACTTCTATTTAAGTGCAGTGAAGGCTCCATAGCTAGTCTCTCTGTCATACACCTGATCTGTTGACTATAGGTAATGTTTTTGCATTTTACAAAGTGGTTATTAATAAACTACACAAGGTACTCACCGCTGCCCCCGCACTGTCCCTGGTAGTCCTCACAGCAGTCACCACTCCGATGACAGTAGGTGTCACAATAGCACGTGACCCCGGTTTGGCTCAGCCCGATGCACGCGTTGTTTCTGCCCGGGCAGCACCTCGGATGGCCCCGTCTGGCACACACTGAATGACCCCCTGGAACCTGGACAACCCACACCATGCAAACGAGCAGCCACAGCCCGGAGCTAAGAAGCTGCATCCCAGGGCATCCAGAGGCAGATGAGTTGTGAGGGGCAAAATGAAACGGGGAAGCTGCAGGATAGTAACAGTGACTGGCAAGTGCAGCAGGATAGTAACAGAGACTGGCAGGATAGTAACAGAGACTAGCAAGTGCAGCAGGATAGTAACAGAGACTAGCAAGTGCAGCAGGATAGTAACAGAGACTAGCAAGTGCAGCAGTATAGTAACAGAGACTGGCGAGTGCAGCAGGATAGGATAGTAACAGAGACTAACAAGTGCAGCAGGATAGGATAGTAACAGAGACTAACAAGTGCAGCAGGATAGGATAGTAACAGAGTCTAGCAAGTGCAGCAGTATAGTAACAGAGACTAGCAAGTGCAGCAGGATAGGATAGTAACAGAGTCTAGCAAGTGCAGCAGGATAGGATAGTAACAGAGACTAGCAAGTGCAGCAGGATAGGATAGTAACAGAGACTAGCAAGTGCAGCAGGATAGGATAGTAACAGAGTCTAGCAAGTGCAGCAGGATAGGATAGTAACAGAGACTAGCAAGTGCAGCAGGATAGGATAGTAACAGAGACTAGCAAGTGCAGCAGTATAGTAACAGAGACTAGCAAGTGCAGCAGGATAGGATAGTAACAGAGTCTAGCAAGTGCAGCAGGATAGGATAGTAACAGAGACTAGCAAGTGCAGCAGGATAGGATAGTAACAGAGACTAGCAAGTGCAGCAGTATAGTAACAGAGACTAGCAAGTGCAGCAGGATAGGATAGTAACAGAGACTAACAAGTGCAGCAGGATAGGATAGTAACAGAGTCTAGCAAGTGCAGCAGGATAGGATAGTAACAGAGACTAGCAAGTGCAGCAGTATAGTAACAGAGACTAGCAAGTGCAGCAGGATAGTAACAGAGACTGGCAAGTGCAGCAGGATAGTAACAGAGAGTCTAGCAAGTGCAGCAGGATAGGATAGTAACAGCGACTAGCAAGTGCAGCAGGATAGTAAAAGAGACTGGCAAGTGCAGCAGGATAGGATAGTAACAGAGACTGACAAATGCAGCAGGATATGATAGTAACAGAGACTAGCAAGTGCAGCAGGATAGTAACAGAGACTAGCAAGTGCAGCAGGATAGGATAGTAGTAACAGAGACTGGCAAGTGTAGCAGGATAGGATAGTAACAGAGACTAGCAAGTGCAGCAGGATAGTAACAGAGACTGGCAAGTGCAGCAGGATATGATAGTAACAGAGACTAGCAAGTGCAGCAGGATAGTAACAGAGACTGGCAAGTGCAGCAGGATAGGATAGTAACAGAGACTAGCAAGTGCAGCAGGATAGGATATTAGTAACAAAGACTAGTAAGTGCAGCAGGATAGGATAGTAGTAACAGAGACTAGCAAGTGCAGCAGGATAGTAACGGAGACTGGCAAGTGCAGCAGGATAGGATAGTAGTAACAGAGACTAGCAAGTGCAGCAGGATAGTAACGGAGGCTGGCAAGTGCAGCAGGATAGGATAGTAGTAACAGAGACTAGCAAGTGCAGCAGGATAGTAACGGAGACTGGCAAGTGCAGCAGGATAGTAACGGAGACTGGCAAGTGCAGCAGGATAGTAACAGAGACTAGCAAGTGCAGCAGGATAGGATAGTAGTAACAGAGACTAGCAAGTGCAGCAGGATAGTAACGGAGACTGGCAAGTGCAGCAGGATAGTAACAGAGACTAGCAAGTGCAGCAGGATAGGATAGTAGTAACAGAGACTAGCAAGTGCAGCAGGATAGTAACGGAGACTGGCAAGTGCAGCAGGATAGTAACGGAGACTGGCAAGTGCAGCAGGATAGTAACGGAGACTGGCAAGTGCAGCAGGATAATAACAGTGACTGGCAAGTGCAGGAGTCAGAGTAACGTGAGGAGAAATAGCAGCACAGTCAGGCTGAAGCACAGGAGGACAGAGGTTCTACGAACATTGATTTGGTTGTGCGCAGCAGGTGCCAAAAGCTAGAACTATAGGACGCGGGGGAAGTGTGAGGGGCAGGAGACAGGATGAGAGACATTAGATGCTCCTATAGAATAGATGTGATAGATGGCAAATATGACTGACCCGCACTAAGAAAGTATAACTTGTATAAAGATCAGGGCCTAGGGCTAATGAATAACATAAGATAAAGCAGATATAGTGCAGAGAGTACACAGAAAATCGCCATAGTTATGTTTATGACTGATGTGTGTATAACGCTTTATGGGTGGATTTATAGACCCCCCCTTAACTGCATCCAGATTCTGGTGCAAGGAGCAGCCTTGATGCAAAGCCACTAAAGAGGAGGAAAATAAATACGAAGAGGGCCAGAGAGGAAAATCAGAGTAGGTTATCAAACAGCAATACTTCAGGCACACAAGAAATACATGAATGAAAGAGGCATGAATTAGATAAGACTGCAAGATAATGAACAGATGACAGAGGCAGTGAGAGGGGGATAGTAAAAATGGGTTAGAGCATAAAACGTGATGTCACTGTTGGAGGGGGTGGGATATTTTTTGAATCCAAAACTGAGATTTTTTTTAAAGGTACAGGTTGACAGTCTGGATACACAAGAGTCCCTCTTTAACATTCAGTTGTTTTTAGAATGCCCTAATGTAAAGAAATCTTGGCATGGGTTATTTTTTACAATTTTGAGTGTTATTTATTTTGTGGTGTTAACACCTGTTAGCTGATTTCAGTTTCTATCTATATATTTATTTCCCTCTATCTATACATACATGAATAGCACAGTTACTAAGATATTTACTGAATCAATATGGAGAAAAACAGCACCCATGCCAAGGTTAGCTAAAGCAAAGAGATTTCATAGAAAAGGATTTACATATAACTTTTTTAATGAAACTGTTTATACCTATACGAATTATTTTGAGGGAATGAACCAAAATGATTTGTACTGGTAGAGTTTCAATTTAAAAAGATATTGGTTGGTTGTGGTACACAGAGTTAATACTGTGCCAAAAGATTTACACCAATCAGTGAATTACTTTTTTTTTAAGACACAAGTGTGTTTTAATAGTCTATCGGTATAGTTTTTTGTTGTTGGTGCTAGAACCTTTTTTTTAATAAATACAAGGTCTTGGCTCACAAGTACTTTGGGGATGAAATGTGATGCACACCTTGACAAAGGATTGGTTTTCTATAGATCAGAATAATTGATATTTTTAAAGGTTTATGCAGTTATGCACCATTGTAGCACTAATTTATGTGGATATACATAAAAGGCATAGCCCTTAATTATATTTATTATTTTTGCATGGCTCAAATAGGATGTTAGCATGTGAATGTTACCATACTTGGTGTTGGGGGTTACCTCAATGCACAATGCTATTTCCTTTTGATCCTCTGTATTTGATTTGTATACATAAATTATTTTAGGACACAAAAAAAAGAGAAGAGTCAATTCTATTACTTTGGAGCAGCTGCTCAAATTGTCAGTGGCTATTGGTTCACATATTGATATTGCCAGCAACACTTCAGCAACAATGTTGTAATGTTTCTACAAATAGCGGTTTCCTTTCATAAGTTTAAAAACATTGAAAATAATGTTTCTCTATGTCAATAAAGTAGCCACAGGTTGTAAATTAAGGAAGCAAATTTTATCATTAATATGATAAACTTTCCAATGTTAGGACAGTTGCCCATTTTGATTTAGGTATTAATACATTAATTATATACATATATATGAATGATTAGCAAGGTCCCTAGTGTAATAACCATGTTATTATTACCAATATCCAAAAATATACTCATTATTTCTATATGACCTCAGCAAATCTATTACTGTGTAAACATTAGCAAGTTTCAACCTTGGCTTATGAACAAACAGAACAGAAATGCTGAGGCTTCTTAAAACACATATTTACAATACATGTATTTGTACATTACTGCTTAGACACTAGCGCCATCTTCCGTGTGGAAAATATACTGCCTCTTCACTGTTGAACTATTAACAGAAATCATAATTATGCTGTATTGTTAACCAATAATTAAATCAAACCTAACTTTATCAGTTGGAATGTATTTAAAAATGTTTCTATAAAACATACACTCATCCACACAAATGGAGGTTACGTTAGTGACATGAGAGAGCAAACTGCTGACTATATGCTGCAGAGCACATGATGACTACGCCTTGTCTGGATAACATCAGAGGCTGATCTGATTGAACAGATAAATCAAAATTATCTTGAGATTGGGAAGCCAACCCTAAGATGCTGCACAAACTAACAAACCCAGTACATAGTGCATACTGCTAAAAGAGCGGGATTATGCATAGTAGGCTTCTTGCATTTTGACCTTAACATGGTCTTACTTAACTACAGATACGATTAACATTGCAACCAAGAGAAGGAACCCAGATTATTGTTGTATGACCCTATCCCACCTGACTCGGTGCAGCTAATCACTGGTGGTTTTCGGGGGGGACAAGGAGTGCAATTCACCCCCATTAGGCTAAGGAGTAAGGTAAAAAAACCAACCTAAAATTACTCTTTCCTTGTCATTTTAGGCAGGCCATGTTACACAACTGGCTAAGTACACCTGGTTCTGTCTATGGAACACTAGTAACTACGCTGAATAATATAAAGAAGCCCCTGAATAATAGACTGATGATCCTGCCACCAAGTTAGAGATGGACTTGTACTGGGATCCAAAAAATATCTTTTGAGGAAGCAGAGTATAGTCTCTTCACAATTGAAGAATAGTACAAAGCTGAAGAGATCTCATGTGAAAACAAGCAAACGGTATTGATAAATAAGACCTAAAACTTCCATACAAAGAGCAACAGAGGGGAGAGAGATTGAAGGTTCAGACAAGCTGACTCCAATCTTAACCTTCTTTACTCTATTAGAGAAAGACAAATTAATACTGAGTCTATTTGGAAACCCAAGAAAATTACCTTTGTCTTAGGAACCACAGAAATCTTTGAAAAATTGATCCTCCAACCATACTGCTGGAGAAACAACAAGTTTCTGGAGTTTCTACTAAAGGAAAAGACAGAGCTTGAACCAAGATATCATCCAGTTAAGGAAACACTGCGATACCCTGAGTTCTGATCACAGACAAAAGGGCATCCAGAACCAGAGGGGTGGAGTCTGTTTTTGAAGCGGCAGGATGTGTTTTGGAAGAGCCCCTGACTTTATTTTATATTTGAAATGCTAAGTCTTCAACTTAATATTTTGTATTGCAAAAGTATTGAATGAATCAGGGGGCTTATTCTTCAAACTGTTGCCTGACCTTTGTGCTTTAACAACCAGTACTTTTTGTGCTTTAGACAACCATTAAGTAGAAGCAGCAGCTACATTAGCAATAGAAATGGCTGGTCTAAGAATTTAACCTGCATGTAACAAGGCCATACTATGAAACTATTCTAGCTTTCTGTTTAAAGGGTCCTTAAAAGAAGTACTGTCTTCCAAAGGAATAGGCCCCATCCACCTTGGGAACAGTTTCCTATAAATTTAGTTTAGCAGCAGGTAACGGATATAACCTATCAAACCTTGCAGAATAAGTAAAATACATACCTGACTTAGACCATTCCTTAGAGATCATGTCAGAGACAGCATCAGGCACTTTGAAAACCCCAGGGAGATTAACAACAGTCCTAAAAACTGATTTTAAACAATTACAAGGTTTTTCATCAGAAACTTTAGACCCTAAAGAAGATAGAGCCTCTTATTAAAGAGAATGAATATGTCCAACTTTAAACAAAAAAAAAATGAAATATCAGGTTCAACTTCAGATGAGGAATCCTCATCCACAGAGGAAACTTCACAATCTGAAGAAAAAACAGTATCCCTGAATTCAGGGCACATAACACTTGCAGGAGGTAAAATCTGAACTGACCTTTTATGCTTGTTTGAAGGTAGGAGAGCAGCCAACACTTCAGAAACTGCAGCCTTGATAACATTTTTCATGGCAGGAGGCACTACCTCAGCATTAATTGGTCTGATTGCATTAACAGATCTAAACATGAGGTACATAAATGAGCTGGAGAAGGCACTTCAGTTTTCTCAAAATAAGCACGCCTAATAATGGTAGAAAGGTGCTTAGTAGATTTAGGGACAGAATCCTACTACTCCATTATAGCATATGGCAAAGCAATTCCCTAAACACTATTAAACCCCCTAAAAAAGCTCTTGAGGAATGGAAACCATTTACCCCCTCCTAAGCAGCTTAACAGGAACAATGCACGCTAAGCTGAAAAAACAAAACAGACAAACATTACATCCAAACACGTGGCCAACTACTAACAACTAAGAAGGAGAATACGCGCTCCAAAAACGTGTTCTAATCTGATGTGCGTAAATCAATGCTCGGGAAAAACTATAGACTAAAGAAACATGTGCTAACCTGATAAGCATCAACTCACCATGCGCAATGCAGAAAAACTAACCGCGCAAAAAAAAAACCCTGCTGTGCGGAAAAGCAGGGCCATATATAAATAACATTTTTATTTTAAAAAGTGCCCATTACATAACTACATGAGTGTAAAATAAAAATATAGTTAATAATAGACACTCGTCCACTAGCAATCAAGTAGCAGACAGCCAAACCAGTACTGAAACATATCAGCAGAGGTTATGGAATATGAGTATATTGTAGATCCATAAAGGGAGGCAGAAGACAAGTCCCTGCAAAAGATTATAGAGGGTTTCTGAAAAAAGTTCCATGAGGTGAAACAAAGAATTATAAACCATACCCCAAATACGTCCCTCTCACAAGCACTGTACTCTGAGGGGAAACCAGGCCTTAATATAGATTGAAACCCCTCACTCTGAAGAATCATATGCATATCTTCATTATTCAACCACCTCCAATGGAGGCAAAGTAAAGACTGAGGTATGTGTGAGGTGGGAGGGGTTTTATAGAGCTTTTGGGGTTTGGGAATCTTTACCTTCTCCTAGTTGTAGAGAAGAGTAATGATTGTGGACTCTCACAACCTGTATGAAAGATACTTCCAAAAAGACACTCGTCTGCCAGCAAATAAGCGGCAGACAGCCAAACCAGTACAGAAATATCTCAGCAGAGGTTTATGAAAAAGGAGTATATTGTAGATCTAAAGAGGGAGACAAAAAACAAGTCCCTGCGACCAATTATGGAAGGTTTATGATAAATTTCCCATTATGTGAAAAAAGAGGGGAAACTGGCCCTCAGTATAGGCTGAAAATCTCACTCTGTGAAGAATCAAATGCACGTCGTCATTCTTTGACTACCTCCAGCAGAGGCAAAGTAAAGACTGAGGTATCCTGGAGGATATTAGAAGAATGGTTCAGAGCATTGTACAAAGACACCCCTGAGTAGCGTATGGTCACACTACTTGGTCACATGAGGCCGCAGAATTTCTTGTCAATGCTGATGCATTGTATGTTGATGTGTTATTTCATTGGTATATTGAGTTGACAATTAATGAGGGTCGCTCATAATGCTGCCATAAAGGCAATGAATTTGACTTAACTTTATAAAACCATGACCTTTTCAAAACGCCAATACCTGTGTCTGTCGTTATTGGTTTTAAAGTGTTAAGTATTTTGGTAAAAAGTTTTAAGTTAATGGGTAGATTTTTAACATGGAAATAAAGGCCTAAGGTATAAAATCCTTATGCACTAAGAGCCAGAAAAAGACTGTTTGACTCACATCTACCTACTTGTATAAATTTAAAGATTGAACTACTTTACTCTTTCTAGTGATTATTACACTTAATATTGTAAGTTTCCTGGGGAAATACAAAAATAAATGGCTATTCTGTCCACAAATGGGTGCAACCTTGTTCATACATTAGTGTGTTCCAAAAAATTTTTTACACACTTTCTTCTTTGTCTCAACTTTATATATATTTAATTTTGACACAGAGTGTTTTAGAGTGCTACTCTACTTAGTGGTTTTTATTTTTAATCTTTTCTTTAATATTAAAAAAAAAGTAAACTATATTTTTAGTAGCATATATTGTTGGCACCTTCCTTCATTTTGAGAAACAAAAAAAAAAGATTATTTTACCTACTAAAAGTTGGGACAGTTTATTGTGCGTGGGCCAGCAGTGGCAATAAACTAGAGTGATTCCACATACTCAGGAATACCACTGCCATGTTTAGCTCTGATAGAATTCACATACTTGAAATTGTTACTTCCACTTAGCCTCTTCTATAAGGGAAGATAAATTAAGAAAAACTTTTTTTTTTCTTCAGATTTATTCTTAAATTTCTAACTTATTCTGAATGAACATGGTCTTTTATCTGTGAAAGTTTAATTTAAACTGTAACGTGTACAAACTTGCTTGTAGATGTATCAACTTGACATTTTAACATACAGTCCTAGCCAAAAAAAAATTGAGAATGACACAAATATTAATTTTCACAAAGTCTGCTGCTTCAGTGTTTTTAGATCTTTTTGTCAGAACTATGGTACTGTATACTGAAGTATAATTACAAGCATTTTATAAGTGGCAAAGGCTTTTATTGACAATTACATTCAGTTTATGCAAAGAGTCAATATTTGCAGTGTTGGCCCTTCTTTTTCCAAGACCTCTGCAATTCGCCCTAGTATGCTATCAATTAACTTCTGGGCCACATCCTGACTGATGGCAGCCCATTCTTACATAATCAATGTTTGGAGTATGTCATAATTTATATTTTGTTTTTTTTGTTCACCTGTCTCTTGGGAATTGACCACAAGTTCTCAAAGGGATTAAAGTCTAGGGAGTTTCCTGGCCATGGACCCAAAATTTCTATGTTTTGTTCACCAAGCCACTTGGTTATCACTTTTGCCTTATGGCAAGGTGCTCCATCATGCTGGAAAAGACATTGTCACCAAACTGTTCTTGGATGGTTGGGAGAAGTTACTTTTGGACGATGTTTTTGTACCATTCCTTATTCATGGCTGTGTTCTTAGGCAAAATTGTGAGTGAGCCCACTCCCTTGGCTGAGAAGCAACCCCACACATGAATGGTCTCAGGATGCTTTACTGTTGGCATGACCCAGGACTGATTGGAAACACCCACCTTTTCTTCTCTGGCCAAGGTTTTTTCTGGATGCCCCAAACAATTGGAAAGGGGATTCATCAGAGAAAATAACTTTACCCCAGTCCTCAGCAGTCTAATCCCTGTACCTTTTGCAGAATATCAGTCTGTCCCTGATGTTTTTCCTGGAGAGCAGTGGCATCTTTGCTGCCCTTCTTGACACCAGGCCCTCCTCCAAAAGTCTTCGCCTCACTTTGCGTGCAGATGCACTCACACCTGCCTGCTACCATTCCTGAGCAAGCTCTGCACTGGTGGTGCCCAGACCCTGCAGCTGAATCAACTTTAGGAGACGGTCCTGTCGCTTGCTGGACTTTCTTGGGCACCCTGAAGCCTTCTTCACAACAATTGAACCTCTCTCCTTGAAGTTCTTGATGATCCAATAAATTGTTGATTTAGGTGCAATCTAAGTAGCAGCAATATCCTTGCCTGTGAATCCCTTTTTATGCAAAGTAATGACGACTGCACGTGTTTCCTTGAAGGTAACCATGGTTAACAGAGGAAGAACAATGATTTCAAGCACCACCCTCCTTTTAAAGCTTCCAGTCTGTTATTAATTAAGTCAATCAGCATGACAGAGTGGTCTCCAGCCTTGTCCTCGTCAACACTGACACCTGTGTTAACGAGAGAATCACTGACATTTCAGCCATAAATACTCTGTTTCGGGGACATCTCCCTCAGCCCCCCCCTGTGGGATAATGGTATTTCCTCAGATATCCTCTGCTGTACTTGTACAAATACTGGATGGGCTTTCTACTGGATACTGCTGTAGTTTTGTGACTGGTAAGGCGGGGAAGGGATGCTAACATGTGGGATATAATTCCCACCACCAGAAGGCCAAGAACCCACACAAGAGCTTAAATTCCCTCCCACGTTCCATCTCTCAACTACTTGCTTAAAGATTAATGTTTGGGGGACTCAGATCAATGTGAGACCTTTTATCCCTTGGAAATATCAGTCACAAAGAAGACAAAAGAGATTTCCAGCAAGCTGAATGATACAGGGACATAGGCATACCTGGTTATGTGCGCAGTAAATATCCTCAGGTGTTTCAGGGATATGTCCCTCAGCCTCCCCTGTCAGATAATGGTATTTTCTCAGATATCTTCTGCTGTACTTGTACAAGCACTGGATTGGCTTTCTACAGGATACTGGGACAGTATCTACTGGGGAGGGGTGCTACTTCAGGTAAGTTACTTATAACAGCACACACAAAGCCCAGAGGTTATTAGAAGGTACTCACACAGGTACAGCATATCCAGGGGACTTAGCCTATCATCCCATTGACACCCTCTAATCAGGTTCATAACTGCCCTACATTACTCAAGAGGGCACTGTAAGACCACTGATCCCCTGTTTAACTATTTAGCAACCCTGGGACCCCTATTTTTAAAAATAGGTTATGGCCCTTTAAGAAAGTAGCTGATTGCTCTGTTTCCTCACAGAACATTCAGGTTAGCTTGGGCAGCAGGTTGTTAGTGTTTTGGGGTATTTTTATATATATATATATATATATATTTTTAAAGTCAAAAGGGGGCACCAGCGCTAAAAAACTATAACACTTCTTATTTTTTAATTTGATTTCTGTGTTGGTTACTGTTAAGTGTACGCGTGCTGCCTAAGATGCAGTGTACCCTTGTCACTGTAGTTAATTGTTAATAGAAAGAGAAAATCAAGTAATGGCGCACAGCTGATTACTATTGATCAATAAATTGAAGTATTGTCAATATCAATGTATTGCTGATTGATATGTCATACAAATAAAAGTAAAAATAAAGTGCATATGTCCATAAAATTGGTTTTTAGCTCAAGTTATTTCTTATGCTTCAACAGTTTTTATCCTTCTAGGGTAAGTAAGATGTGCTTACCAGAAAATACCTCAATCCTATGAGGTAAGGTGTCAGCCTTTTTTGGGGGTTTACAGATGGTTCTTGGACTCTTGTCGAGATGAAAAAAACTTTTCTTTTCTTTTGAATTGTGTAATCTTGCAATTTCTGCAGTATGCCTTTAATGGAAATCCTGGACTCTCTTGTGAAGATGTTACAGCTGGATGTAATTTGACAAACAGTAATGGAGACTCCTGGACTCTTTTCTTTTCTTTTCCTTATGGTGGTAAGGATCTTTATCAATTCTGATGAATACTAAAGTCCAGTCGATAATCCCAAAAAGCTAACAGCACAGCTTCTGCTGTGATGAGTTTGCTACAGCCAAATACAGCAGCATCAGTTATTTCTGTTTGTTCACTGCAGTTTCTCCCATGACTCTATCCCACAAGAATTATGGCACAGACAATCACCGCCTCTCAGCATTAGCTGAAAAGCTTTAGTATTCATCAGAATTGATAAAGATCCTTACCACCATAAGGAAAAGAAAAGAGTCCAGGAGTCTCCATTACTGTTTGTCAAATTACATCCAGCTGTAACATCTTCACAAGAGAGTCCAGGATTTCCATTAAAGGCATACTGCAGAAATTGCAAGATTACACAATTCAAAAGAAAAGAAAAGTTTTTTTCATCTCGACAAGAGTCCAAGAACCATCTGTAAACCCCCAAAAAAGGCTGACACCTTACCTCATAGGATTGAGGTATTTTCTGGTAAGCACATCTTACTTACCCTAGAAGGATAAAAACTGTTGAAGCATAAGAAATAACTTGAGCTAAAAACCAATTTTATGGACATATGCACTTTATTTTTACTTTTATTTGTATGACATATCAATCAGCAATACATTGATATTGACAATACTTCAATTTATTGATCAATAGTAATCAGCTGTGCGCCATTACTTGATTTTCTCTTTCTATTAACAATATATATATATATATATATATATATATATATATATATATATATGTATTTTTATATATATATATATATATATATATATATATATATATATATATATATACTTCGAATGCTTTCTACTTTTTTTCAGCCTTTCTGAGGCACTAGTACTGTTCTGGGCGTTAGCCCCACCCTCAACTTTAGTCTTTTCCTCCTCACTCACCTGCAACTGGGGAGGAAAAGGCCTTTGGAGTATCTGCCTTTATTTTTACATCACAATCCTGCATTAGACTTTGGTCTTGTCACTGGAGGGGGTGTGTACCCACGCAGAAGCTGTCAGAGGGTCACAGGTGTATTTTATTAGTAAGTCGATCTTAGAGCCTAGGTATAACCTTACCTTATAAAGCACTTTACATGTGTTAGGTGGGTTATTTAGTTAGTGTAGAGGGCTCTCTACCATTTCATTTTATCACTGTATGTCTGTTATTTTAAACTCTGCTATCCTTTGAGTTTTGCATATAATGGAACCCAGTAAATTTGTCCTCACTGAAACTATGTCAAACAATATGGAAGAGGACCCTGCAGATACCTCTCCCTGTACATTTTTATGTCAGTTTTGCAAATCTGTTCCAGTGTACCAGGTCAATCACTTTGTAATAGTTGTGTACCTCAATTTCTGCATGCAAATCAGCCACTTACCTCTACTTCTTCTAAGGAATTGTGTCCTGTATATTTTAATTTAGGGATCCTCTACTGACTTTATTCCTGAGATTAAAGATAATTTACAGAGGGCTATGGCAGAATATTTAGCGGCTATCCTCAAGCCAAGTAAGCGGAAAAACAAATCTTGGGATTTGCCTCACTCTCTTGATATGGGTATGCAAACTCCCCTAAACCTCAAATTCCTTTTATGCTTCAGAGCTCTGATTCTGAGGACTCAAAATCATCCAGTTCAGATGGGGAAGTGTCCTCTGGTCAACAGGAGAATTTGACAATGCTTTCAGATTTAATCTGGAATATATTCACACCTTGTTGCTTGAGGTACTGAGAACTCTGGGTATTTCTGAGGAAGAAAAAAAAAAAAACAAGCCTGTAAATCATTTAAATGTCCTAAGATTCATAGGTATTTCAGGTTCCTGACTATTTAGTCAAAGAATGGAAAAAATCTGGTATTCCTTTCGCTCCTCCTTCCAGGTTTAAGAAAATGCACCAATTCCAGAGCAAAACATAAAATTATAGGAAACCATACTTAAGGTTGATGGAGCTATTTCCACTCTTGTCAAACGCACAACCATCCCCATGGAGGATAGCACCTCTTTCAGGGATCCAAATGTCTGCAAAATGGAGTCTTTCTTGAAAGCTCTTCCTTCAGACAGGTCTTCTGCTTAAACCAACTTTATCTATCACCTGTATGGCCATGGCAGGGGCCCTCTGGTGTGATTGTCTATCCAAAATGGTTTCGGAAACACATCCTCTGCTGAGGATATCCAGAATTGCATTAAAGCCCTTAAAATGGCTAACACCTTTATATGTGATGCAGTAATGGACATCATCAAGACTGATGTCTACGGCAGTTATTGCCTTATGGGGAAAATCATGGTCACCAGACATGTTTTTTTTAAAAAAAAATAGGCTGATGACTATTTCCTTCCAAGGGAAGATTCCATTTGGTTCTGACTTGGACTCAATTATTAAGGCTGTTACTGGTGGGGAAAAAATAAAATTTATGCTTAACTGATAAATGTATTTCTTTCCAGACATGAAGAGTCCACAACGTCATTCCAATTACTAGTGGGATTTTCACTACTGACCAGCAGGAGGAAGCAAAGAGCACCACAGCAAGCTGTTAAGTGTCATTTCCCTTACCCATAACCACCAGTCATTCAGCTGAAGGGAAATGGGAAAAAGAAGATAACACAAAGGTGTAGAGGTGCCTGAGGTTTAGAAAAAAAAAAATACTGTCTAATCTTAAGGGTGGGGTCATGGACTCTCCATGTCCAGAAAGAAAGAAATTTATCAGGTAAGCATTTATTTTCTTTTCTTTCCTAAGCCATAGAGAGTCCACAACATCATTCCAATTACTAGTGGGAACCAATGCCCAAGCTAGAGGACATGGAATGAACAGGGAGGGAGAACAAGGCAGGCAGGCCAAAAACAGAAGGCACCACCACTTGAAGAACCTTTCTCCCAAAAGAGGCAAAAGTATAACATTTGAAAAAGTATGCAGAGAGGAACATGTTACAGCCTTGCAAATCTGTTCCACAGAAGCTTCATTTTTGAAAGCCCAAGAAGAGGAGACAGCCCTAGTGGAATGAGCAGTAATTCTCTCAGTAGGCTGCTGGCCAGCAGTCTCATATGCAAAACAAATCTTACTTCTCAACCAGAGGGAAAGACAAATAGAAGTAGCTTTCTGACCCTTACGTTTTCCTGAGAAAAAAACAAACTGGGCAGAAGACAGACAAAAATCCTTAATAGCCTGTAGGTAGAATTTTAGAGCACGCACAACATCCAAGTTTTGCAACAGACGTTTCTTATGAGAAGGAGGATTAGGACAGAGAGAAGGAACAACTATTTCTGAATTGATATTTCTATCCGAAAACCACCTTAGGGAGAAACCCCAACTTAGTACGAAGAACCGCCTTATCCGCATTAAAAATAAGGTAAGGCAAATCGCACTGCAAAGCCAAGAGTTTCAGAAACTGTCCGAGCAGAAGAAATAGCAATAAGAAACCAAACCTTCCAAGATAACAGCTTATTATCTATGGAATGCATTGGCTCAAACGGAGCCTGCTGCAAAACTCTAAGAACCAGGGCCTGACAAAAAAAAGATTGAAGATCTGGCACATCCACCAGATGCTTATGTAAAAGAATAGATAATGCAGAAATCTGACCTTTCAGAGGCCTTCCCGGAGAAAAGCCAAAATTCTATGAATCCTGACCCTACTCCAAGAGTAGCACTTCGATTCACACAAATAAAAAAGGTATTTACGCCATACCTTAAGGTAATTTTTATTACAGGCAAACGAGATTTGGATGGAGGAAAGGACCCTGAGTTAGAAGGTCCTTCCTCAGAGGTAACCTCCAAGGAGGAAGAGATGACATCTTCACAAGGTCTCCATACCAGATCCTGTGAGGCCAAGCAGGAGCTATTAGAATTATAGACGCTCTCTCCTGTTTGATACGAGCAATGACTCGTGGAAGGAGCGGGAACGGAGGAAAAAGGTATTCTAGACCGAATTCCCAAGGGACCGCCAGAGCAACTTTTAGAGCGGCCTGCAGATCTCTTGACCTTGAACCGTACCTTGGAAGCATGGCATTCTGACGAGACACCATCAGATCTAACTCCGGCATCCCCCACTTGTGGGTTAGCCTGGAGAACACCTCCGGATGGAGAGTCCACTCCCCAGGATGGAATGTCTGTCTGCTCAGAAAATTCGCCTCCCAGTTGTCCACTCCTGGAATGTGGATAGCAGATAGAAAACAATTGTGAGCTTCCGCCCACTGAATTATCTATGCCACCTCCTTCATGGCTAAGGAACTAGCCAGTACCTCCTTTATTAGTAAACAAAGGTGTTCAAGCTTAAATCTGAAGTTTTCTTCTTCAGCATCAGAAAAAGGAATTATACTGTCTGAATCTGAGATTTCACCCTCAGAGGCTACTGAGGTATCGTCCTCATCAGACTTATGAGGGAGGGGCAACCTGTGTAGCAGCAGACAGGACACCTTACTAAAACAAAATGTTTTAGATTTCCATTTGTGCTTCCCCATCATGGGAAAAGCAAATAAAGCCGCTGATACCACAGAGGATATCTGCGCAGCAAAATCTGATGGCAAATAAACTCCTCCAGGAGGCTGAGAGGAACTACAGGGCACTTTATGTGAAGCTGTGGAGGCTTGGGACGTTAGAGGAGAAAGCTGTGGCATTGCCTGAGAGACATTAGGCTCAGAAACAAAAAGTTTATCTTTACATTTCAAAGTTTTCTAAACACGAAGAACAAAATTGCCTAGGTAATACAATTTGGGCCTCAAGACACAAACATTTATCCATAGTAGCAGACTCCTGTTCCATGTCCATAGGTAAAAGAATTCCCAATAATTAAAGGAATGATTGATATATGAAAATGACACTGTCACTTTAAGAGAAGAAAAACGTTTTAATCTCCTCAGAGCAATATTCCAAACAAATAAAAAGGCACCTCTACACCTCAGGCAGACTGAGGTGCCCTACCTTAACCTTCAATTCCCAAATTATTAGCCAAGCAGCTGTACAACGATCGAAAAAAAAATGATCCGACACCAAGCTGTCCAAAATGACACCACTCCGCTCAGTCGGGTGAGGGAGGGTTCACATGACCTGCAGAAAAAGAAACTGCGCAGCAATAACTAAAAGCGCACATTTCTAGCAGCAACTGCCTAGAAAAAATTTAATACAACAAAGTAGAGCCCAACAATCACATTTTCTAATAAATAAAAGTTCTTATAAACTGAAACATATATAGAAAGCCTCAGAGAAAACATCCCATAACCACATGGAAAGTTAACCCCTTAGTCTCCACACATACATAAAGTGCCTGCACCCTGCCCAAATAAATACTTCCTAAAGGATTAATTATGTCCCAATAATTACTGCAGGAAAATCTTCTCAAGTGCAAGTCTCCAATACATAGAAGACAAAAGCACTTACCTACAAATCAAGCTTTCTGGCAGGAAGACAGCTCACAAGGCATGATAGGACACATACTCCTATCAAAGACCTGCAGAAAAAGAGAGAACAGAGTAACCAACTCTGGCTTTCTATACAAAAGGGCAGCAGACATTTTAGAAAACCAAGCAAGGTCTACCTCACAACTTCTAACTGCTTAAAAGCCACCACTACTCTTACTAAAGAGATTGATGTGGACACAGCTAAACCCAAAACCTTGCTTGCAGGGAAAAGTACTCGAAAAAGGAATACATTCTTCAAACACCGAATTTCACCTCCTCCATTGACAGAGGCCAAGAGAATGACTGGGGGTTATGGGTAAGGGAAGTTACACTTAACAGCTTGCTGTGGTGCTCTTTGCCTCCTCCTGCTGGCCAGGAGTGAATATCCCACTAGTAATTGGAATGACGTTGTGGACTCTGCATGTCTTAGGAAAGAAAGGGACTTTTCTCCCTCAGGGCAAGAAATACAAGGGAAAAAACAGACAAGGTAATCGTTTTCGTTCCTTTCATCTATCAAGAGATCAAAAGTCCTCCTCCATTTGAACCAATGCATTCCATTGATATCAAACTTTTATCTTGGGAAGTGCTTTCTTGTTAGCAATCTCCTTCCTAAGGTGATTTCTTTGGAAAATACCTATCAGGAGATCGTTGTTCTTTCTTTATTTCCAGATCCTGCTAATCATAAGGAATGACTTTTACATAATCTTAATGTAGTCAGAGCATTGACGTTTTATCTTCAGGCTGCTAAGGAATTCAGACAATATTTTAGCTTGTTTGTTCATTATTCTTGGACTCAAAAACAGAATTTATGTTTACCTGATAAATTTCTTTCTCCTACGGTGTGTCCGGTCCACGGCTTCATCCTTACTTGTGGGATATTCTCTTCCCCTACAGGAAATGGCAAAGAGAGCACACAGCAAGAGCTGTCCATATAGCCCCCCTCTGGCTCCGCCCCCCAGTCATTTGACCGACGGTTAGGAGAACAAGGAGAAACTATAGGGTGCCGTGGTGACTGTAGTGTACAGAAATAAATATTTTAAACCTGACTAAAAGCCAGGGCGGGCCGTGGACCGGACACACCGTAGGAGAAAGAAATTTATCAGGTAAACATAAATTCTGTTTTCTCCTACATTGGTGTGTCCGGTCCACGGCTTCATACTTACTTGTGGGAACCAATACCAAAGCTTTAGGACACGGATGAAGGGAGGGAACAAGTCAGGTTACCTAAACGGAAGGCACCGCGGCTTGCAAAACCTTTCTCCCAAAAACAGCCTCCGAAGAAGCATAAGTATCGAATTTGTAAAATTTGGCAAAAGTATGCAGAGAAGACCAAGTCGCTGCCTTACAGATCTGATCAATAGAAGCCTCGTTCTTGAAGGCCCATGTGGAAGCCACAGCTCTAGTAGAGTCAGCTGTAATTCGTTCAGGAGGCTGCCGTCCGGCAGTCTCATAAGCCAATCGGATGATGCTTTTCAGCCAGAAAGAAAGAGAGGTAGCAGTAGCTTTCTGCCCTCTCCTCTTACCAGAATAAACGACAAACAAGGATGATGTCTGTCTGAAATCCTTTGTTGCTTCTAAATAGAATTTTAAAGCACGGACCACATCTAGGTTGTGTAACAAACGTTCCTTCTTCGAAACTGGATTCGGACACAGAGAAGGAACAACTATTTCCTGGTTAATATTCCTGTTGGAAACCACCTTAGGAAGAAAACCAGGCTTGGTACGTAAAACTACCTTATCTGTATGGAATACCAGATAGGGAGAAGTACACTGCAAAGCAGATAATTCAGAAACTCTTCTAGCAGAAGAAATAGCAACCAAAAACAGAACTTTCCAAGATAGTAACTTAATATCTATGGAATGCATGGGTTCAAACGGAACCCCCTGAAGAACTAAATTTAGACTCCAAGGAGGAGTCATAGGTCTGTAGACATGCTTGATTCTAACTAACGCCTGTACAAACGCCTGTACATCTGGCACGGCTGCCAGACGTTTGTGTAACAAAACAGACAGAGCAGATATCTGTCCTTTTAAAGAACTAGCTGACAAACCTTTATCCAAACCCTCTTGGAGAAAGGAAAGAATCCTAGGAATTTTAATTTTACTCCAAGAGAATCCCTTGAATTCACACCAACGGATATATTTTTGCCATATCTTATGGTAAATTTTCCTAGTTACAGGTTTTCTGGCTTGAACCAGAGTATCTATAACTGAATCTGAAAACCCACGCTTAGATAGGATCAAGCGTTCAATTTCCAAGAAGTCAGTTGCAGGGAGACTAGATTTGGATGTTCGAATGGACCTTGTACTAGAAGATCCTGTCTCAAAGGTAGCTTCCATGGTGGAGCCGATGACATATTCACCAGGTCTGCATACCAGGTCCTGCGTGGCCATGCAGGAGCTATTAGAATCACCGAGGCCTTCTCCTGTTTGATCCTGGCTACAAGCCTGGGAAGGAGAGGGAACGGTGGAAACACATAAGCTAGATTGAACGACCAAGGCGCCACTAATGCATCCACTAGTGTCGCCCTGGGATCCCTGGATCTGGACCCGTATCGAGGAACCTTGAAGTTCTGACGAGACGCCATCAGATCCATATCTGGAGTGCCCCATAGTTGAGTTAACTGGGCAAAGACCTCCGGGTGGAGTTCCCACTCCCCCGGATGGAAAGTCTGACGACTCAAATAATCCGCCTCCCAGTTGTCTACTCCTGGGATGTGGATTGCAGATAGGTGGCAGGAGTGATCCTCCGCCCATTTGATGATCTTGGATACCTCTCTCATCGCCAAGGAACTCTTTGTTCCCCCCTGATGATTGATGTACGCTACAGTCGTCATGTTGTCCGACTGAAATCTTATGAATCTGGCCTTCGCTAGGTGAGGCCAGGCCAGGAGCGCATTGAATATCGCTCTCAGTTCTAAAATGTTTATCGGGAGGAGAGACTCTTCCCGAGACCATAGACCCTGAGCTTTCAGGGAGTCCCAGACCGCGCCCCAGCCTAAGAGACTGGCGTCTGTCGTGACAATGACCCACTCTGGTCTGCGGAAACTCATTCCCTGAGACAGGTGATCCTGAGTCAACCACCAGCGGAGTGAGTCTCTGGTTACCTGGTCTAATTGAATCTGGGGAGACAAGTCTGCATAATCCCCATTCCACTGTTTGAGCATGCACAGTTGTAATGGTCTTAGATGAATTTGAGCAAAAGGAACCACGTCCATTGCTGCAACAATTAATCCTATTACCTCCATGCACTGAGCTATGGAAGGCTGAGGAATAGATTGAAGAACTTGACAAGCGTTTAGAAGCTTTAATTTTCTGACCTGTGTCAGAAAAATCTTAATTTCTACAGAATCTATTATTGTTCCCAGAAAAGGAACCCTTGTGGACGGGGACAGGGAACTCTTTTCTATGTTCACCTTCCACCCGTGAGACCTGAGAAAGGCTAACACAATGTCTGTATGAGCCTTTGTTTTGGAAAGAGACAACGCTTGGATTAGAATGTCGTCTAAGTAAGGTGCTACAGCAATGCCCCTCGGTCTTAGAACTGCTAGAAGGGACCCTAGCACCTTTGTGAAAATTCTGGGAGCAGTGGCTAAACCGAATGGAAGAGCCACGAACTGGTAATGTTTGTCCAGAAAGGCGAACCTTAGGAACTGATGATGATCTTTGTGGATAGGGATATGTAGGTACGCATCCTTTAAGTCCACGGTAGTCATATATTGACCCTCCTGGATTGTTGGTAAAATCGTCCGAATGGTTTCCATTTTGAATGATGGAACTCTGAGGAATTTGTTTAGAATTTTTAAATCCAGAATTGGCCTGAAAGTTCCCTCTTTTTTGGAACTACAAACAGGTTTGAGTAAAAACCCAGACCTTGTTGTGCTGTTGGAACTGGGTGTATCACTCCCATCTTTAATAGGTCTCCTACGCAATGTAAGAATGCCTGTCTCTTTATCTGGTCTGAAGATAAGCGAGACATGTGGAACCTTCCCCTTGGAGGAAGTTCCTTGAATTCTAGAAGATACCCCTGAGAGACTATTTCTAGTGCCCAGGGATCTGGAACATCTCTTACCCAAGCCTGAGCAAAGAGAGAAAGTCTGCCCCCTACTAGATCCGGTCCCGGATCGGGGGCTACCCCTTCATGCTGTCTTGGTAGCAGCCGCAGGCTTCTTGGCCTGTTTACCCTTGTTCCAGCCTTGCATTGGTTTCCATGCTGGTTTAGGCTGGGAAGTGTTATGCAATAAAAACGTTTTTAGACAAAACCGTTACTGTCTCTTTAAATAATAAAAAGAGCACACTTTATTTCTGAATGTTTGAAAAACTATCCGATCTTTACAAAATTTACACCCCAGTGTCTTAATGCTTTGAAAGTATTGCACACCAAATTTCAAGTCTCTAAGCTAATTGTTCAATTTACCAGTTTAAACACAGGCGCGAAAATGAGGCCTCCTCCCTCTGCATACCAGAGTGAAGGGGCCTTCCTGACTAGATTAGGCGTCTAAACAACTGCCAGGCGTAATAAAAACGTTCCCAAAAGTGTTTCAAAGTCACAAAACACTCCAAATGTCCTATAAATATGATATAAATCAATCGATTTAGCCCACAAGTGTCAACCAGCATAGAGCCCATTTATAAGCCTTCATTCTATTATGAGTCTAAGAAAATGGCTTACCGATCCCATAAGGGAAAACTGACAATCTTCTAGCATTACTATGTCTTGTTAGAAAAAGAGACTAGTCATACCTGGAGCAGAAAAATCTGCAAACTGTTCCCCCCAACTGAAGTTCTCTGGTTTCAACAGTCCTGCGTGGGAACAGCAATGGATTTTAGTTACTGGTGCTAAAATCATACTCCTCTTTTAACAGAACTCTTCATCACTTTCTGTTGTAGAGTAAATAGTACAAACCGGCACTATTTTAAAATAAACTCTTGATAGAAGAAATAAAAACTACAACTAACACCACATACTCTTTACCATCCCCGTGGAGATGCTACTTGTTCAGAGCGGCAAAGAGAATGACTGGGGGGGCGGAGCCAGAGGGGGGGGGCTATATGGACAGCTCTTGCTGTGTGCTCTCTTTGCCATTTCCTGTAGGGGAAGAGAATATCCCACAAGTAAGGATGAAGCCGTGGACCGGACACACCAATGTAAGAGAAAAGGGCAAAAGGTTTCTACTGTAGGGAGGGAGGGCATGTCCGACCACTGACCAAGATGGCTGCTTCTTAACTAGGGCTAAACAGAGGAGCTGTTAAAACTGCTGCTTACCACTACTATATCCCACATACCAAGCTTATCCCCAGAGATGTGATGACAATTAGCATTTGTGAAGAAGTTTTGAGCACTATTTGTTTTGGATTCCAGCCCAGCAGACCAGAAACTATGAGGAACGCAGCGGAGGCCTGATGACGGCCTAGACCCTCATACACCTGATGCGGTTAGATTAACCAGCCAGTTGTGCTGAAGAACGACCACATTCTCTATACCACTCTATTACACAATTGGGGCTATTCTAAAATATTACCTATATCTATCACCATGGAGGATATCTCGCAGAAACTGCATATCATCTTTGCAGACTTTTGAAACAGCAGAGATTCGGGTTTTGGATTGCATGCTACAGCTTCCTCAGTGTGAAAAGATACAACACCCGGAGCCCATGGCACTACTGCTGAACTGATATTTGTGGAGACAGAGGCAAGTCGCTAGATATAACAAGTTGACCAGCTCTGGCCTGACCTAGTGGGCTGTGGCCAACCCTGTGGAGCGTGCCACTATACATCTATCGCATAGAAGTGTCAAACCAACGGACCTGCAAGTTGCCATGAAAGTTCTCCCAACACACATGTCTAATATTGAGAGTGCAGGAACCTAGCGACTGGATCTCCGATCACCACTTATATGCCTGGAAGACAGACACGGAGGAGGCATCTACACATTATGCTGAAGCGAAGTCAGGTGCCACATCAAATATATCACTGAAGTTTTATTATCAAGAGGCTGAGAAGACAGAGTACATACCTCTATTGCGACCCCAGAATATCCCTATTACACAACAACTTGGGAGTACCGGTGTGGGGTAGGTTATTATAACCCCCATAGCAGAAACTGCATTAACTTACTAATGCGGTAATTGCCCAAGAATTGCTGTTATCCGTATCTACCTACTGGAACTATTCCTAATGACACAGAGGTATACTGCCTTAGATCTCACGATAGGTATAGGACCTTTGGTTAGATATACAGCTTTACCCCGCTGGATGTTGTTTTAGTAACCAGTCATATATAGCGCATACTGTCTTAAATTTTTGAAGTTTCCTATAGCGCACTCTTGTTAATATTAACAAGTTTTCCTCAGACCATTAACATGTAGTATACTAGCATGTCTTTTCTGTTCAACGTTGCTATGTACAAATTGAATCTGCTTTTAACTAGCCCTCCTGAATTTAATACCGTTTAACACATGACTCCCTGACAATACTAGTGATATCCTCCATATTTCAATATACACAGAAAGGTTTCACTATCACATATAGCATTATATTAATATTTATATCCAATAGGAATTGAGGGTACACTTCAATTGTAGAGCTATATAACTTTCTGACAACAGTGCTTATCTACACTTGAATAAGCTCTATCCCTATTACAGTTTTAATTAATAGAAGCTCCATTCCTAGATAGTAGACAGATTACTAGCACATCTGCCCAGGATCTTTCATAGATACCAGATATCTCCATTAGATGGAAGTACAAATTGAAATATGGTTATACAGATTAAGCAAGATTCTCACAGCTTTAAACACATCAAGGAAGGATTCAAAGTTGGTGAGAGATTCCCATGATAGAGTACAAAGTAGCCCTCACTAATTATAAATACGGCTCCATTCATATATATTCTTGTCAAGGGCTCACGTGTGACCCTATATGTTCAATGTTCAGAATATACCCCTTACCATTCCCCTTTTTAATGCATATTTATGTAAATGGTCCAAGGGTGACCTTTTGTTTTACTTCTAGGGATTTCTCCATTATTAATCTTGGTATTCAGAAATAAGGGTTGACTATAGTATACTAAACCTGTATTAAAAGAGAGGGAAAATGAGGTTACTATATACAATGTCCAAAATATACAATTTCTACATAGGGCTAATCCTTAGAAGCATATCTAATGTATAATACTATTACGTTTAATTTCTATATTAAAGCTACAGCTTAAATCAATTTGCTTGAAGTGATCTGTATGTTAACTACAGCTGTTGATATACTACATAACAATGTTGGACTGACGTTCTTAAGACATTGATAATACAGAATGTTCAGTTTTCAGCTTCCAAACTTGGCCTTCCAAGCATTCAACTGCTACAGTACCATAAGACACCCTACAAGCTGAAATAACATCTAAGCTTATAACGGCATCTCTCTGTTAAGATGGCATTGATTTTGTACACCTATGCTTATTATTTTCTTTTCCTATTCTGTATGTATTATTGTAACCTCAATAAAAAATATTATTTTAAAAAATATACCTTTTCAAAATGTTACCAATTTGATGTTTTTGCTTATTTGCAAGCAGCTTTTGGCAGGAATGATAAATAGAAACTGCCAGAAAATTGTCCCACCCATTCCATAACATGGACAATCTGCTTCGGTATTAATCTCATATGTTATTGAGCTCTATGGACTTTAATCATTTAAAGAAAAAAAAAACCAAAATTTATACTTACCTGATAAATGTATTTATTTATTTCTTGACACGGTGAGTCCACGGATCTTCTAATTACTATTGGTAATCAATACCCAAGCTAGAGTACACAGATTATAAGGGAGGGACAAGACAGGGAAGTTAAATGGAAGGCACCTCTGCTTGAAGAACCTTTCTCCCAAAAGAAGCCTCAGCCGAGGCAAAAGTATAAAATTTATAGAATTTTGAAAAAGTGTGAAGAGAGGACCAAGTTCCAGCCTTTCAAATCTGTTTAACAGAAGCTTCATTTTTGAATGCCCAGGAAGAGGAAACAGCCCTTGTAGAATAAACCGTAACTCTCTTAGGAGGCTGCTGTCCAGCAGTCTCATAGGCAAAGTGAATGATACTCTTCAGCCTCAAAGAAAGAGAAGTAGCCGTAGCTTTCTTCCCCTTATGTTTCCCAGAGAAGGCAATAAACAGAGCAGAAGACTGACGAAAATCCTTAATCACCTGTAAATATAATTTCAATCCATGCACCACGTCTAGATTGTGCAGCAGACGTTCCTTCTGAGAAGGTTTAGGACACAAGGAAGGAAAACAATCTCCTGATTAATGTTCCGATCTGAAACTACCTTAGGGAGAAACGCTAACTTAGTATGCAAAACTACCTTATCCGAATAAAAAAGAAGGTAAGGGGACTCATACTGTAATGCTGAGAGCTCTGAAACTCTACAAGCAGATGAAATAGCAACAAGAAACAAAACTTTCCAAGATAACTTAATATCTAAGGAATGCATAGGCTCAAACGGAGCCAGTTGAAGAACTTTAAAAACTAGGTTAAGACTCCAGGGAGGAGTAACCAGCTTAAACACAGGCCTGATCCTGACCAAGGCATGACAGAACAATTGCACATCTGGGACATCCGCCAGACCTTTATGTAACAAAATAGACAAGGCCCTTTAGGGAACTTGCCGATAAACCCTTCTCCAAACCCTCTTGCAGAAAGGACAGAATTCTAGGAATCCTAACTCTACTCCAAGAGTAGCCTTTGGATTCACACCAATACAGATATTTACTCCATATCTTATGGTAGATCTCTCTAGTCACAGGCTTACGAGCCTGAATTATGGTCTCAATGACCGATTTGAAAATGCACGCTTAGATAAAATTAAGTGTTCAATCTCTAAGCAGTCAGCTTCAGAGAAATTAGATTTGGATGAAGGAAGGGCCCTTGAAGTAGAAGGTCCTTTCTCAACAGAAGTCTCCAAGGTGAAAGAGATTACATCTCCACCAGGTCTGCATACCAAATCCTGCAAGGCCACGCCGGTGCAATAAGGCTCACCGACACCCTCTCCTGTTTGATTTGAGCAATGACCCGAGGTAGAAGAGCAAACAGGTGAAATAGGTATGCAAGACTGAAATTCCAAGGTACCGCCAGAGCGTCTATCAGTACAGCCTGAGGGTCCCTTGACCTCAACCTGTACCTCGGGCGCTTGGCATTCTGCCGAGATGCCATGAGATCCAGTTCCGGCTGTCCCCATTTGAGAATCAAGCTGGAAAACACTTCCGGGTGGAGTTCCCACTCCCCCGGGTGAATGAAAGGTCTGTCTGCTCATAAAATTTGCCTCCCAGTTGTCCACTCCTGGGATGTGGATTGCCGACAGACAGCAGTTGTGGGTCTCCGCCCACTGAAGATTGCTCTCAGCTCCAGAATGTTTATGGGTAGAACAGACTCAGACCGAGTCCATGTCCCCTGAGCCTTTAGAGACCCCCAGACTGCTCCCCATCCCAGTAGACTGGCGACCGTTGTCACAATCACCCAGGTGGGTCTGCGGAAGCAGGTTCCCTGGGATAGATGATCCTGAGACAACCACCAAAGAAGGGAATCCCTTGTCTCCTGCTCCAGATGCAACTGTGGAGACACATCCGCATAATCTCTGTTCCACTGCCTAAGCATGCATAACTGCAGAGGTCTGAGGTTGAAACGAGCAAACGGGATGATGTCCATAGCCGCTACCATCAGACCGATTACCTCCATACATTGAGCCACTGATGGTCGAGGTGAAGACTGAAGCGCTAGACAAGAATCGAAAATCTTTAATTTCCTGACTTCTGTCAGAAATATTTTTATTGATAAGGAATCTATTATGGTTCCCAAGAAAACTACCCTTGTAGTTGGAACTAAGGAACTCTTTTTCAAATTCACCTTCCATCCATTAGATTGTAGGAAGGATAACATTTCTGTGTGGGATTTTGCTCGTTGAAAGGATGGTGCCTGAAACAGAATGTCGTCTAGATAAGGTGCCACTACAATGCCCTGCAATCGGAGCACCGCCAACAGGGATCCCAGAACCTTTGAAAAAATTCTGGGAGCTGTGGCAAGACCAAATGGAAGATCCACAAACTGGAAGTGTTTGTCTAGAAATGCAAACCACAGAAACTTGTGATGGTCCTTGTGGATGGGAACATGCAGGTATGCATCCTTTAAATCCACAGTTGTCATAAATTGACCCTCTTGAACCAAGGGAAGAATGGAACAAATATTTTCCATCTTGAAGGACAGTACTCTGAGGAATTTGTTTAGCCTGAATTGAGGAGATAGCCCAGGCGCCTACCAAAAGGAGGCGGGTACTAAAACAATCGAGGGTGTCAGAACTGTTCTGATTAAAAATTCAATTTAATTACAAAAATGACATAAAATACAAACTAACATGGATCCATGAAAGCTAACAATAATAAATTAAGATAATAAACAATATAAAAACATAAAAGCGACAATATGCAGAATTCAATATAAAATCGACAATATGCAGAATTCAATATAAAATCACAGTGTTGGTGGCTGGTGAAAGGTAGGTACGCTGACTGAGCTGTGTAGAACTCTGATGCGGTGCAAGGTAATGTGGATAAAGAGGGGGGTGTCCTTCCGCCCTTGTGTATCAAATGGGTGTAGGAGAATAATGAAGGGGTTGTGTAAAAGAAATAAAAAATATATAAATAAAAATGAGGACAAGATTAGAATCCTAGGGGTGATGCTAAAAGGCCGGATTTACTAAAAAACAGACATGTAGTGACTTAGAAAATCAGTCTCCAATATAAAAAATGAAACGCAGAGTACGTGATTAAACGTATCTAGCTGAGTCCAAATACAATGGTGGAAACGTTTATAATAGTGTCCAAATAAACAAAAATTGAGTGATAATTTCCAAATGTAAAAAATGCAAAAAAGGGAACAAAGTGAAAAAATAGAAAAAATGTGAAGGTGTCCAAAAACAAAAATAATGGATAAGTCAATCCAAAGTGGTGGTATCAAAAAGAAAAAGATTAAAGTAGATAAAGTTACGTGCTCTGGCCACAACAAACAGTGTTTGCTGTGTCACTTGATTGTAGGGATCACCACTACGGTGTGTGTTGCTATTAGGGCTTGGGGTGTGACGATCTCTTCCTAAAACAAAAAAATTAATAATAGTGTAGGTTGTATAACAATGTTGAAAAAGTAGAAATAAGGCTTACCAGTGTCTACGCGTTTCGGCCCGTATCAGGCCTTTCTCAAGACTCAATTTGTTTAGCCTTTTGAGATCTAAAATTGGTCTGAAAGTTCCCTCTTTTTTGGGAACCACGAACAGATTGGAGTAGAACCTCAGACCCTTTTCCTGCAATGGGACAGGGACTATCACTCCCAGGTCGGAAAGGTCCCGAACACAGTGTAAGAACGCCTCTCTTCTTATCTGGTCTACAGATAATCTTGAAAGCAGAAACCTGCCCCTGAGAGGAAAGGTCTTGAACTCTAACTTGTATCTCTGGGACACGATGTCCACCGCCCAGGGATCCTGAACATCCCGAACCCAAGCCTGAGCGAAGAAGGAAAGTCTGCCCCCCCACAAGATCCGGGGGCAGGCCCTTCATGCTGCTTTTGAGTCAATAGCGGGCTTCTTGGATTGTTTTCCCTTGTTCCAAGACTGGTTGGGCCTCCAGGAAGGCTTGGACTGTTCCAGCTTAGAAGGATAGGAAGGTTTACCCTTGAAGTTTCGAAAGGAATGAAAATTGCTCTGACGTCTCTTCTGCTTATTCCTCTTATATTGAGGGAGGAAGTGGCCCTAAGTCATAGGAGGATGTCTCTTGTCCCAGTAGTACTTTTAAAGTGCCATCTTTTATTCTGTATACGCTCCCAGAAAATAAAAAGTTAGCACTTCCCTTTAGAAATCTGCCTGGCAGCAAGGCAGCTCACTAGGTTTGAGAGCCATGTTCCCTTACATGGACCTGTGGAAAAAAACGCAAAGACTGAGGGCTTTTGAAGTTAGGGCAGCATTAAATATATGGGCGGCGCAGTGACGATTATACCCCACAAGTTCCCATTGCTTGAAAGCCACCACTGCTCTACTGAAGAGACTGATATGGACTACAGCTACACCCTAGTAGGACAAAGCAGCACAATCTTGCACTACTTAAAAATTAACAAATCTTGCTTGAAGAATCTTCTAACACCTAAACTTTACCACTTCCTTGCTCTAACGTAGGCAAAGAGAATGACTGGGGTTGGAGGGAAGGGAGATATTTAACAGCTGTAGTGCTCTTTGCCCCCTCCTGCTGGGCAGGAGTAATATTCCCAATAGTAATTAGATGATCCGTGGACTCACCGTGTCATTAGAAACATAATTTATGCTTACCTGATAAGTTATTTTCTTACAGAATGATAGTCCACAGGCCCCGCCCATTTACATTTTTGGGCGACAGTTCTAATTGGCACCTATATAGACCCTGCTTTTATCTTCACTATTTGTTTCCTATTCTCTGCTCAGCTATGCGTTTAACGGAGGAGAGAGATAGGAGGGAATTTAAGCTCTTGTGTGTGTTCTTGGCCTTCTCCTACATTATATCCCACATGTTATGGAGCCCTGTGGACTAAAATCATTCCAAAGAAAAGAATTTATCAGGTAAGCATAAATTATGTTTTTATGTAATTTAATTATGAAAATTGTTGATTTTCTAATTCTTAGAGCTGGATATGCACCCTATAGCAAGACAATAGACATGCATTTTAATTACAAAGTGTTTACTGTCCCTTTAAAGGTACTAACTGGCGATAAATGACTTGATGTGTATGTGATGTATATATGGAAGACAAGTATGTATTCTAAGGTCTGTTGCTATATTAAAGAAAAGGGTAGTGAGTAAAGTAGATTTTTATAAACAGAAGGACTTTGCAGACACAACACAGCCAGGCTGTGTAAATAAATTTTCACTTTAATACACAATAACAGACATACACAATGAGATGAATTAAGCTGTACTGGAAACAGAGATTACATAAAATGCAGAAGATATTTCAATAAGAAGAAATATGCACTATTAATAACAGCTTCATTTGACCAACATCATGAGCAAAGTCAGTTTTTTTTATTTTTATTTGTTAACCTCTTTACTTTGTGTGGAATGCCCTATGAAACCAAGATGTAGATGACATACACACGAGACAAGTTCTTTAAGAAGATGTTCCATTTTTTTGTCAAAATTAAATATTTTTATAATATACATTTAGGTTGATAAGTTTACTCACCCATACATAATGCTGTATACCCATACATATCTATATATATATGCAGAGGTGAGTGATAGTACCATTTAACCCAGTGTTACAACACAATGCATATTGTCAGTGAGACACACACTATCTGCTCAGTAGTATCAACTAAAAAATTAGATTTTCCCAACACTGACCATGTAACTGAGTGCTCTAATGGTAGTGAAATCTCTCAGCTGATTAGGAATTTCTAATTATTCTTAAAGGAACTTTCCAAACAGAAAAAAAGAAAAGAGTAGAAACTAATACAATCTGCTGAACTTTCATACTAAGGTTTAAATCACAGTATGGGCTACAAAACACTGTATATTACCTACACTATTAAAGAGGATTAAAAATCTAAACAACTAAGACAAGTCTATATGAAGAAACTGCTAAAAAGCACCAAGAAAAACAAAGGAATATAACATTGAAGGCAAATCACTGCCCACAAAATTTGAGTTATGGTCCTATAGGTTCTGAACTGTCTGGAGACAGGTAAGTAAAACATTTAAAAACCCTCCTTTGCTGCAGTAACTTTTATGTCCCATTAAGAAGAACAGCGATGTTGTAAACACTAAAAAGAGCCTCATTCAGTTTTTACTGGTTTCATTAAAATAGAATAATAAAATATATTGCCCATTTCACAGTTTCGTTAAAGTACTGACTGGGAAAATCTACTTTTGCTAACTGCATAGGTTTTTTTTTTATTCATGTAGATGGGGCTTGCAATTTTATATATATATATATATATATATATATATATATATATATATATATATATATATATATATATATATATATATATATATATACACACACACATAGAGAGAGAAATGCACTCACAGGAACAAACAACCAGCTCAATACCATTGTTAGCCTGTTCTATGGCGATTTACCACCTGGGTGCAGCTTCTTTTAGCTCAGTACTGCTTTTCACAGAGTAGAACTTTCCTGTAGTATATCAGTCTGATCCCGCTTATTATGGTCAGTCCAGCGCCGAAATACCAGGCAATTATACATAGCTTTACATATTATGCTTACAAATGCTATTCCATACTGTAAAATAATAAACCTCTACCAAACATGCACATTACGGGTTCATGTGAGTAATACCCACCTTCCCTTCCACAGGAATTAGAACTGACATCAATTATCTACTAATTTGGCAACTGAATAATGGCTAACGTGTATTAACTAAACCCCTCATTCCATATTATCTTGAATGGTGCTTCCGTGCTTTTTAAGTGAATCTGCCTGACAATGCTTTGCAGTGGTTGTGGTGCTATACAAATAATTAATAGAAAAAGGATCATAGCTAAGGTGGACAGTACCCAAAACAGGGCTGACTGAATACTAAAAGTGCTGAAATTATGAGAAACAGGGGCACTGTTAGGATATTATTATTCTGGGGCTTGAGATAAGTGAGAAATCCTACTAATACCTATTCTCCCTGACATCAGACATATTTGCATCCGTATCACACACACACACGTACCTATAGGGCAGCATACTTATGACAATTTAAAGTTCTGATAAAACTTTGCACATTATAACACAATACTCACAGTATCACACACCTAAGCCCCATTAAAAACAACCCTGAATATGGATTTATATTCAATAGAGACCATTTTAAAGGGACATTAAACCCAAATTTTTACTTTCATGATTCAAATAGGGAATACTATTTTAAACAACTTTCTAATTTACTTCTGTTATCTAATTTGCTTAATTCTCTTGCTTTTCTTTCCAGAAGAGCATATCCAGATAGGCTCAGTAGCTCTTGATTGGTGGCTGCACATAGATGCTTCATGTGATTGGCTCACCCATGTGCATTGCTATTTCTTTAACAAAGGATATCTAAAGAATTAATCAAATTAGATAATAGAAATAAATAAGAATGTTGTTTAAAATTGTATTCTTTGTCTAAATCATTAAATAAAAAGTGTGGGTTTAATGTCCCTTTAAGCTTACTACATTCCATAATTTTGAAGGGACATATACTTACTTCCATGCATATCAAAGAGCACTATTTAAGCATGAATTTGGACTTGGGGTCTGATTCCTCAATGGCTGATGAGCAGAAGTCCTGCTGCTTTATTGGTGGATGGAGACAAGCATCACAAGCATAAAAGCAACACTGTATCAGCTTAGGAACATCCCTTTTACAAAAGCCATTGTCATGTTATTTTTTAAAATGCTCTCTTTTAGATGCAACAAAGACTTTTTGCCCCTTTAAAATTTGTCAGAACATTGCCATTTGTGAAGCACATTTCATGGTAAATAAATGGACTGGTAGTTTTTAGTAAGTCAATTTAATATATACATTAAAGGGACATGAAACCCAAAATATTTTTTTCATGATCCAGATAGAGAATACAATTTTAAACAACTTTTCAATTTACTTTTATTATTTAATTTGCTTCCTTCTCTTGTTATCATTTGCTGAAAGGTTTATCTAGGCAAGTTCATGAGCAGTAGAGAACTTAGGTCCTAGCTGTTGATTGGTGGCTGCATATATATATTGAATGTGATTGGCTCAACCATGAGTTCAGTTAGAAACCATTAGTGCATTGCTGCACCTTCAACAAATGATACCAAGAGAATGAAACAGATTTGATAATAGAAGTAAATTAGAAAGTTGTTTAAAATTATATTCTTTATCTGAATCATGACAGAAAAATTTTGGGTTTCATGTCCCTTTAAGCTTACTTTATGGCTATCATGTTTATACCTTTACTTCTCGTCTCATTTATAATTTTTATTAATTTCATGTTTATAGTTTGTGTTTCCACAAAAGCTTGTGTCGTCTTACTCAGTCAATAAAATAATGCATAAAGTTCCATTGCCTTATGTAAGGTTGTGTTTGTCAGGAATATGTTTACAGTGCATGTTGATTAGGAAGTGTGTTGTGGGACTTACAGTCAGCACAATAACACACAGGTCACTCTGCTGTTGAGGTAGGTAATATATAAAAGCAACAACTTAATCTATTCTTTAAATCATAAAAGCACATCTCGTATAGATTAAACAAATGACAAAAAAATAAAGTGAATGCAGATAATGGGGCATGAGTCATGCTGTGAATCTCTGAAAAAACCTTGGTAGTTAACGAGAGATGAGCAACAAAACCACAGTTACTATTATTTCCAAGCTTGCATATGCACATATATAATAGATTTAAAAAAAGGCTTTAAAAATAAAATACATTTGTCATATTTCTGGATAAATTCTTTGGCAAATCTGTAAACATTATGGACGTATATAAAAGCTCACAAAAGCTAAAACTATACTGTATCATTCAAGTAATATTATAGGTAGATTGAACAAGACGTAAGAATACCTATAAATAAGGAGGCAGATGCTCCTAGCACCAAAGACCAGGGACTTACTTTTGCTATCATATGGTCTACTCTGCCTTTTTGCACTGAAAGGCTGTGAGGTATTTTACTGGACAGATGTATAATGGATATATGAATGTACCATATTTCAAATGAAAATTATCAATAGATGCCAACATTTTGGCTTCCATTTCTTTGCTCTATTTAGATACAATGTTCTTAGTTTGTTTTTAAAAGTGACCCAAATCATGCAAATGGCATAAACCTTAGGAATCCTTTCTTCCTAAAACAAGGCTTGACAAATCTATGGAATTATAACTTGCAACTTTCTGGATTTTTCTACAATACAAACACCCTTGTCTGGCTCATACTCATACAAATTCTTGCTTAGCTCCTTTTAAATAGTTTTCTTCTTTGTACACACAGGATGCAACATTTTAAAAAATAATTTATTTGTAATGTATTTAATCTGGAAAGTTAGAAATCACTCATCGAGGCATTAATTTGCACCTTGTTTGAATTTACATACGACGGACATTTTTATAGCTGAACTGCATTTTGGTGTTGGATTAATGGCACATCCACAAAAAGATCACATTTATGATATTGTTGCAATATACAAAAATATATTTTAGTAAATAAGCCCAGCCTGGTCCACTGTAAAGAACTTTCTGTGATAAACAAGCATGGTGATGTGTAGCAATTTCATCTTTCAGAGTGACAATGTACTGACACTAGGAAGGCCCATGCTCTATAAATGCAAAATGCAATCTCTCTGGCAATATATGGAGCACCGTAGAGTTGGCACAGATATGGTTTCCCACTATTTATTAACAAATAAAATGGTTCAAAAGGGAAAAAAAAAGAACCACCATGGAAAGAATAGAGGGCAGACACAATTCCTCTATCCTGACTCATTAAAAGGGGCCACGGACATTATGAATTATCCCTGTCTTTCTCTAATTCAGATGCAAAAATTCTCTGAAATAAACTTAATATCTAACTAAAAAAAACTACTAAAAGTTAAAATAAAATTAGTTGTCATGCTTTTTTAAAAAAAAAATCAGAAACATTCAAGCACATTCAAATTAAAAACCACCTTCAACTAAACATCAAGTAGTGTTGCAAGAAGCAGGAGAGCTATGTTGACATTTTTCTTTTTAAGGGATTGTTAAAAGATGGTGATAATCCTGAAGGAGTATTTTTGTTTCAGTGTGTGTGATTATATTATATATTTATTTAAAATACACATAAGACCACAACACACAAAAAGTAAAAGATGGGGAGTGCTAAAACACCCCAAGGCCCGTAAACCCATCCACTGCAGTTTGGGCTATGAGCAACACACTGCATGCAGTGCACTGTTGCTTTAAATGCACTTCAGGCAGCACATGGGTAATAGGACAAACTACCACTGAGAATGCAGGAGTAAAAAGAAAGGAAATGGATCAGTATCTTTGGATGGAAGGGACAGGAATGTTTTGGTACCAAGGGATTGAGCACTGCTTGACAAAAACTTTTGGCACATAAAAGTCAAGCATGACTGTATGCCCTCTGGTATCAGTCTGTCTTCCACACCTTGTTAAGAACTTTCACCACCTCATCATAAATGATAAACACGATGGCCACATCCAGGCACACACGCCCCAGTCGAGGGATTGTCCCCTTGTAGAATCTGCAGAATATAAAACGGGTGGTCATTTTAAGATAACCTAAAAAGATTGCCATAGATATGATATGAAATGACATTATGAGATTTTTATATCATATTACAGAAGAGGAGACTCAGACTTACGCCCGGGGTCCTTCATACTTAAGGATCTTATAGGCACAATCCAAGGTGTTCTTGTATTTATGAGCTTCTAGACCCTGCAGGAGAGATAAAATATAGCAAGTTATATCCCAAACTTTCACTTTTTAGCTGATAAATAGTAGAACAATGTAATTGTACCTGCAACCTAGTCTTCACAACATCTAGTGGAGTGTTCCCAAATACACTAGCAGCACCAGCAATGGCTCCAAACGCACCAGTCACCAGCGGATTCATTGCCTTGTTAGGGTTGTCCCCTGAGGAAGATATACAGAGAGTAAGGGAAACTTATCACATCACTAATGGGGCTGTTCTTTAAAAGGTGCAAAAGCGACAACGAATAATTGAAAAAGGAAGTAAGTTACCAAAGAGACAGCAAATTAAATAAAGAATACAGAAAAATTAGGAAGGAGGACCAGGCAGGAAAGTCCTGGATGAATAGTCGGCTAAGGTACAACATAAAAAAGAGGGTAAAACAGCAGCTATACATGAAGCAATGCGAAGATACACAACAAGAACAGAAGCAGATGGCACAGAACAGCAAAGGAACATCAAAGACAGTAACATTAAGCAGAAAGCAAAGCTGATTCAAATCAGGAGGAAACAGTGGGCTATATACCCAGATAGCACTAACCTAACAAGAAGGGAACCAATGAGACAAAAACACAAGTGGAAGGACTACTATAGACATATAATAAACAGAAGTTGTAGCTGGTGACACAAACCAAACAAAAGAGGAGCCCTGGAATTCAATCCCAAACATCAGTAGAAGGGACACATGGACTAAATAGGAGGGGTCATAAAAGCAGAGGTGAAATGTGAGGAAAAAGCCACAGGGCCAGCAAGTACAAACACAACAAACAGAGGAGTAAGGAGTAATAAGGGAGGTGGCAGGGGCATGGCTCGTACATTAAACAAAAGAGTGGGGTGGGTACTACCTCTATACCAATTTCTGAGGGACGTCATGACAAAGAAGCGAATAGCTTGGTTGGATCCTTGCTTTAGTATTGTAGCTGTCAGTCCCTGATATGTCCCCATTATACCTAGTAAAAGAGAAACATGTTAAAACGCCATATGTGCAGGGACATTAAACACAAAATGTAATCCCCATAAAGTGTTAACTATGTATAATTAGAGTAATGCACTGTCAATTATTTTATACCCTTTTCCTGCATTTTAATTCTGAAAACTGAGAGGCTGGAGTGGATCCTGTAGGATTCTGAACTGGCCTTAAGGTGGAGGTCAATTTGGATGAATTAGTTCCCGGTTTTTAATAAACCCTAAAACAAGGGCACTTTAATTCATCAAAATTGACATTTCACTCCTTTTCTTCAAAAGCTTACCTTTAAATCCTGAATGCCGCTACAGCAATTCCCCCAGGCCGTCGGAAGCCTCTTCTTACGTCAGAAATGTTGAATCCGGCTTCCTCCAATCCCGGCTTTCACCCGGGGGGGGGGGGGATCATGGCCTGATGCAACGTCGTGATTGGAGGAAGCCGGATTCGTCATTTTGGACCCACGAAGAGGGCTTGCGATGGGCGGAGGAAGCGCTGCAGCGGCTGACAGGATTAAAAGATACGTTTTTAAAGAAAAGGAGTGAAATGTCAATTTTGATTAATTAAAAAGTGCCCTTGTTTTTAATAAGTTTATTAAAAACCGGGCACTAAATCCAAATTGACCTTCACTTTAAACATTCTATACAGCATTTGCTAGACCAGTGTAACAGGTGTATTCTGTTATATGTATATTATAATGATACAATATAACCAATACTAAAGTAGTTATATCATACGCCTAGATTTGGAGTTTTGTCGGTAAAGACCTGCATTGCTAACGAGCCTTTTTTGTCCAGCACACCCTTTATACAACGCTGGTATTACGAGTTTTCTGAATGGCTGCGTTAGCCTCAGAAAAGTGATACATTTAAAAATGGTAAATTTAGCTCCACTTCAACCCTCAATACCAGCGTTGCTTACGGTAGCAGTAAGCTGGAAAAACATGCTCATGCACGATTTCCCCATAGGAATCAATGGGGCTGAGCTGGCTGAAAAAAGACCTAACACCTGCAAAAAAGCAGCGTTCAGCTCCTAACGCAGCACCATTGTTTCCTATGGGGAAACACTTTCTAAGTCTACACCCAACACCCTAACATGAACCCCGAGTCTAAACACCCCTAACCTTACACTTATTAACCCCTAATCTGCCGCCCCGCTATCGCTGACACCTGCATTATACTATTAACCCCTAATCTGCCGCTCCGGACACCGCCGCAACCTACATTATAGCTATGAACCCCTAATCTGCTGTCTCTAACATGGCCAGCACCAATATTATATTTATTAACCCCTAATCTGCCCAACAAAAGTCGCCGCCACCTACCTATACTTATTAACCCCTAATCTGCCGACCGGTCATCCCCGCCACTATAATAAATGTATTAACCCCTAAACTGCCGCACTCCCGCCTCGCAAACACTATAATACATTTTATTAACCCCTAATCTGCCCTCCCTAACATTGCCGCCACCTACCTACAATTATTAACCCCTAATCTCCCGCCCCCAACGTCGCGCTACTATAATAAAGTTATTAACCCTAAACCTAAGTCTAACCCTAACCCTAACACCCCCCTAAGTTAAATATAATTTAAATAAAACAAACTACAATTACTATAAAAAAGTATCTAAAACTAAATACTTACCTATAAAATAAACCCTAAAATAGCTACAATATAACTAATAGTTATAGCTATTTTAGGATTTATATTTATTTTACAGGCAACTTTGTATTTATTTTAACTAGGTACAATAGCTATTAAATAGTTATTAACTATTTAATAGCTACCTAGTTAAAATAATTACAAAATTACCTGTAAAATAAATCCTAACCTAAGTTACAAATACACCTAACACTACACTATCAATAAATTAATTAAATAAACTACAATTATCTAAACTAAAATACAATTAAATAAACTAAACTATAATACAAAAAAAACAAACACTAAATTACAAAAAATAAAAAAAGATTACAAGAATTTTAATCTAATTACACCTAATCTAAGCCCCCTAATAAAATAAAAAGCCCCCCAAAATAATAAAATTCCCTACCCTAAACTAAATTACAAAGTAATCAGCTCTTTTACCAGCCCTTAAAAGGGCTTTTTGCGGGGCACTGCCCCAAAGTAATCAGCTCGTTTACCCGTAAAAAAAAATACAACTTCCCCAACATTACAACCCACCACCCACACACCCCTACTCTAAAACCCACCCAATCCCCCCTTAAAAAAAACCTAACACTACCCCATTGAAGATCATCCTACCTTGAGCTGTCTTCAGCCAGCCGGCCACCGATGGGACAGAACAGGACATCTGGACCGGCAGAAGTCTTCATCCTATCCGGGCAGAAGAGGACATCCGGACCGGCAGACATCTTCATCCAGGCGGCATCTTCTATATTCATCCTTCCGGAGCAGAGCGGAGCCATCTTCTATCCAGCCGATGCAGAGCCATCCTCTTCTTCCGACGGACTAATGACAAATGAAGGTTCCTTTAAATGACGTCATCCAAGATGGCGTCCCTCAAATTCCGATTGGCTGATAGGATTCTTTCAGTCAATCGGAATTAAGTTTGGAAAAATCTGATTGGTTGATTTACCTCGCATATTGGCTCATCCAATCAAATTGAACTTCAATCCGATTGGCTGATTAAATCAACTAATCAGATTTTTCCTACCTTAATTCCGATTGGCTGATAGAATCCTATCAGCCAATCGGAATTCGAGGGACGCCATCTTGGATGACATCATTTAAAGGAACCTTCATTCGTCGTTAGTCCGTCGGAAGAAGAGGATGGCTCTGCATCGGCTGGATAGAAGATGACTCCGCTCCGGAAAGATGAAGATAGAAGATGCCTCCTGGATGAAGATGTCTGCCGGTCCGAATGTCCTCTTCTGCCCGGATAGGATGAAGACTTCTGCCGGTCCGGATGTCCTCTTTTGTCCCATCGGTGGCCGGCTGACTGAAGACGGCTCAAGGTAGGGTGATCTTCAGGGGGGTTAGGTTTATTTAAGGGGGGAACAGGTAGGTTTTAGAGTAGGGGTGTGTGGGTGGTGGGTTGTAATGTTGGGGGGGGGGGGATTGTATTTTTTTTTTTTACAGGTAAAAGAGCTGATTACTTTGGGGCAATGCCCCGCAAAAAGCCATTTTAAGGGCTGGTAAAAGAGCCAATTACTTTGTAATTTAGTTTAGGGTAGGGCATTTTATTATTTTGGGGGGTTTTATTTTATTTTATTAGGGGGCTTAGCTTAGGTGTAATTAGATTAAAATTCTTGTAATATTTTTTTATTTTTTATAATTTAGTGTTTGTTTGTTTTTTATTATAGTTTAGTTTATTTAATTGTATTTTATTTTAGATAATTGTAGGTAATTTACTTAATTTATTGATAGTGTAGTGTTAGGTGTATTTGTAACTTAGGTTAGGATTTATTTTACAGGTAATTTTGTAATTATTTTAACTAGGTAGATATTAAATAGTTAATAACTATTTAATAGCTATTGTACCTAGTTAAAAATAAATACAAAGTTGCCTGTAAAATAAATATAAATCCTAAAATAGCTACAATGTAACTATTAGTTATATTGTAGCTATATTAGGGTTTATTTTATAGGTAAGTATTTAGTTTTAAATAGGAATAATTTATTTAATTATAGTAAATTTATTTAGTTTTATTTAAATTATATTTAATTTAGGGGGGGGTGTTAGGGTTAGACTTAGGTTTAGGGGTTAATAACTTTATTATAGTAGCAGCGACTTTGGGGGCGGGAGATTAGGGGTTAATAATTGTAGGTAGGTGGCGGCGATGTTAGGGAGGGCAGATTAGGGGTTAATAAAATTTATTATAGTGTTTGCAAGGCGGGAGTGCGGCGGTTTAGGGGTTAATACATTTATTAAAGTGGCGGCGATGTCCGGTCGGCAGATTAGGGGTTAATAAGTGTAGTTAGGTTGTGGCAACGTTGGGGGGGGCAGATTAGGGGTTAATAAATATAATATAGGTGTCGGCGATGTTAGGGACAGCAGATTAGGGGTTCATAGCTATAATGTAGGTGGCGGCGGTGTCCGATCGGCAGATTAGGGGTTAAATAATTTTATTATAGGGTTTGCGATGTGGGGGGCCTCGGTTTAGGGGTTCATAGGTAGTTTATGGGTGTTAGTATACTTTGTAGCACTGTAGTTAAGAGCTTTATGTTCCGGCGTTAGCCCATGAAACTCTTAACTACTGACTTTTTTATGCGGTAGGAGTCTTGGAGGTAGAGGCTGTACCGCTCACTTTCTCCAAGACTCGTAATACCAGCGTTAGGCAAATCCCATTAAAAAGATAGCATACGCAATTGACGTAAGGGGATTTGCGGTAGCCTCGAGTCGCGGAAAAAAGTGAGCGGTACACCTGTACCTGCCAAACTCTAAATACCAGCGGGCGTTAAAAAGCAGCGTTAGGACCCCTTAACGCTGCTTTTTAAGGCAAACGCAGAACTCTAAATCTATTTTATTATTATTTTTATCATTATTTTGCGTGCAGATATTTTGCAATGCTTACAAATATTTGCATATTATAAATAAATACGGAAAATGTCCTTTCATGTACAGTAAGCATCTGCTAAAACTATACACAAAAAAACATAATTTATGCTTACCTGATAAATTCCTTTCTTCTGTTGTGTGATCAGTCCACGGGTCATCATTACTTCTGGGATATTATCTGCTCCCCTACAGGAAGTGCAAGAGGATTCACCCAGCAGAGTTGCTATATAGCTCCTCCCCTCTACGTCACCTCCAGTCATTCGACCAAAGACCAACGAGAAAGGAGAAGCCAAGGGTGTAGTGGTGACTGAATTATAATTTAAAAAATATGTACCTGCCTTAAAAAACAGGGCGGGCCGTGGACTGATCACACAACAGAAGAAAGGAATTTATCAGGTAAGCATAAATTATGTTTTCTTCTGTTATGTGTGATCAGTCCACGGGTCATCATTACTTCTGGGATACCAATACCAAAGCAAAAGTACACGGATGACGGGAGGGATAGGCAGGCTCATTATACAGAAGGAACCACTGCCTGAAGAACCTTTCTCCCAAAAATAGCCTCCGAAGAAGCAAAAGTGTCAAATTTGTAAAATTTGGAAAAAGTATGAAGCGAAGACCAAGTTGCAGCCTTGCAAATCTGTTCAACAGAGGCCTCATTCTTAAAGGCCCAAGTGGAAGCCACAGCTCTAGTGGAATGAGCTGTAATTCTTTCAGGAGGCTGCTGTCCAGCAGTCTCATAGGCTAAACGTATTATGCTACGAAGCCAAAAAGAGAGAGAGGTAGCAGAAGCTTTTTGACCTCTCCTCTGTCCAGAATAAACGACAAACAGGGAAGAAGTTTGGCGAAAATCCTTAGTTGCCTGCAAGTAGAACTTGAGGGCACGAACTACATCCAGATTGTGTAGAAGACGTTCCTTCTTTGAAGAAGGATTTGGACACAAGGATGGAACAACAATCTCTTGATTGATATTCCTGTTAGAGACAACCTTAGGTAAGAACCCAGGTTTAGTACGCAGAACTACCTTGTCTGAGTGAAAGATCAGATAAGGAGAATCACAATGTAGGGCTGATAACTCAGAGACTCTTCGAGCCGAGGAAATAGCCATTAAAAATAGAACTTTCCAAGATAACAATTTTATATCAATGGAATGAAGGGGTTCAAATGGAACACCCTGTAAAACGTTAAGAACTAAGTTTAAACTCCATGGCGGAGCAACAGTTTTAAACACAGGCTTGATCCTAGCTAAAGCCTGACAAAAGGCCTGGATGTCTGAATTTTCTGACAGACGCCTGTGTAACAAGATGGACAGAGCTGAGATCTGTCCCTTTAATGAGCTAGCCGATAAACCCTTTTCTAAACCTTCTTGTAGAAAAGACAATATCCTAGGAATCCTAACCTTACTCCAGGAGTAATCTTTGGATTCACACCAGTATAGGTATTTACGCCATATTTTATGGTAAATCTTTCTGGTAACAGGCTTCCTAGCCTGTATCAGGGTATCAATAACCGACTCAGAAAAACCACGTTTTGATAAAATCAAGCGTTCAATTTCCAAGCAGTCAGCTTCAGAGAAGTTAGACTTTGATGTTTGAATGGACCCTGAATCAGAAGGTCCTGTCTTAGAGGTAGAGACCAAGGCGGACAGGATGACATGTCCACTAGATCTGCATACCAAGTCCTGCGCGGCCATGCAGGCGCTATTAGAATCACTGATGCTCTCTCCTGTTTGATTTTGGCAATCAATCGAGGAAGCAGCGGGAAGGGTGGAAACACATAAGCCATCCTGAAGTTCCAAGGTGCTGTCAAAGCATCTATCAGAACCGCTCCCGGATCCCTGGATCTGGATCCGTAGCGAGGAAGTTTGGCGTTCTGGCGAGACGCCATGAGATCTATCTCTGGTTTGCCCCAACGTCGAAGTATTTGGGCAAAGACCTCCGGATGAAGTTCCCACTCCCCCGGATGAAGAGTCTGGCGACTCAAGAAATCCGCCTCCCAGTTCTCCACTCCCGGGATGTGGATTGCTGACAGGTGGCAAGAGTGAGACTCTGCCCAGCGAATTATCTTTGATACTTCTATCATTGCTAGGGAGCTTCTTGTCCCTCCCTGATGGTTGATGTAAGCTACAGTCGTGATGTTGTCCGACTGAAACCTGATGAACCCCCGAGTCTTTAACTGGGGCCAAGCTAGAAGGGCATTGAGAACTGCTCTCAATTCCAGAATGTTTATTGGCAGGAGACTTTCCTCCTGACTCCATTGTCCCTGAGCCTTCAGAGAATTTCAGACAGCGCCCCAACCTAGAAGGCTGGCGTCTGTTGTTACAATTGTCCAGTCCGGCCTGCTGAACGGCATCCCCCTGGACAGATGTGGCCGAGAAAGCCACCATAGAAGAGAGTTTCTGGTCTCTTGATCCAGATTCAGAGTGGGGGACAAATCTGAGTAATCCCCATTCCACTGACTCAGCATGCACAATTGCAGCGGTCTGAGATGTAGGCGTGCAAAGGGTACTATGTCCATTGCTGCTACCATTAAGCCGATCACCTCCATGCATTGAGCTACTGACGGGAGTTGAATGGAATGAAGGACACGGCATGTATTTAGAAGCTTTGTTAATCTGTCTTCTGTCAGATAAATCTTCATTTCTACAGAATCTATAAGAGTCCCCAAGAATGGAACTCTTGTGAGAGGCAAGAGAGAACTCTTCTTTTCGTTCACTTTCCATCCATGCGACCTTAGAAATGCCAGAACTAACTCTGTATGAGACTTGGCAGTTTGAAAGCTTGAAGCTTGTATCAGAATGTCGTCTAGGTACGGAGCTACCGAAATTCCTCGCGGTCTCAGAACCGCTAGAAGAGCACCCAGAACCTTTGTGAAGATTCTTGGAGCCGTAGCCAATCCGAATGGAAGGGCTACAAACTGGTAATGCCTGTCTAAGAAGGCAAACCTTAGATACCGGTAATGATCTTTGTGAATCGGTATGTGAAGGTAAGCATCCTTTAAATCCACTGTGGTCATGTACTGACCCTTTTGGATCATGGGTAAGATTGTCCGAATAGTTTCCATTTTGAACGATGGAACTCTTAGGAATTTGTTTAGGATCTTTAAATCCAAGATTGGCCTGAAAGTTCCCTCTTTTTTGGGAACCACAAACAGGTTTGAGTAAAACCCTTGTCCTTGTTCCGACCGCGGAACCGGATGGATCACTCCCATTAATAATAGATCTTGTACACAGCGTAGAAACGCGTCTTTCTTTATTTGGTTTGTTGACAACCTTGACAGATGAAATCTCCCTCTTGGGGGAGATAATTTGAAGTCTAGAAGGTATCCCTGAGATATGATCTCTAGCGCCCAGGGATCCTGGACATCTCTTGCCCAAGCCTGGGCGAAGAGAGAGAGTCTGCCCCCCACTAGATCCGGTTCCGGATCGGGGGCCCTCGGTTCATGCTGTCTTAGGGGCAGCAGCAGGTTTTCTGGCCTGCTTGCCCTTATTCCAGGACTGGTTAGGTTTCCAGCCTTGTCTGTAACGAGCAACAGCTCCTTCCTGTTTTGGTGCAGTGGAAGTTGATGCTGCACCTGCTTTGAAATTCCGAAAGGGACGAAAATTAGACTGTCTAGCCTTAGCTTTGGCTTTGTCCTGAGGTAGAGCGTGGCCCTTACCTCCTGTAATGTCAGCGATAATTTCTTTCAAACCGGGCCCAAATAAAGTTTGCCCCTTGAAAGGTATATTAAGTAATTTGGACTTAGAAGTTACATCAGCCGACCAGGATTTTAGCCACAGCGCCCTACGTGCCTGAATGGCGAATCCTGAATTCTTAGCCGTAAGTTTGGTTAAATGTACTACGGCCTCCGAAATGAATGAATTAGCTAGTTTAAGGACTCTAAGCCTGTCCGTAATGTCGTCCAGCGTAGCGGAACTAAGGTTCTCTTCCAGAGACTCAATCCAAAATGCTGCCGCAGCCGTAATCGGCGCGATGCATGCAAGGGGTTGCAATATAAAACCTTGTTGAACAAACATTTTCTTAAGGTAACCCTCTAATTTTTTATCCATAGGATCTGAAAAAGCACAGCTATCCTCCACCGGGATAGTGGTGCGCTTAGCTAAAGTAGAAACTGCTCCCTCCACCTTAGGGACCGTTTGCCATAAGTCCCGTGTGGTGGCGTCTATTGGAAACATCTTTCTAAATATTGGAGGGGGTGAGAACGGCACACCGGGTCTATCCCACTCCTTAGTAACAATTTCAGTTAATCTCTTAGGTATAGGAAAAACGTCAGTACTCGCCGGTACCGCAAAGTATTTATCCAACCTACACATTTTCTCTGGTATTGCAACAGTGTTACAATCGTTAAGAGCCGCTAAGACCTCCCCTAGTAATACACGGAGGTTTTCCAGTTTAAATTTAAAATTTGAAATATCTGAATCCAATCTGCTTGGATCAGAACCGTCACCTACAGAATGAAGCTCTCCGTCCTCATGCTCTGCAAGCTGTGACGCAGTATCAGACATGGCCCTAGAATTATCAGCGCACTCTGTTCTCACCCCAGAGTGATCACGCTTGCCTCTTAGTTCTGGTAACTTAGCCAAAACTTCAGTCATAACAGTAGCCATATCTTGTAATGTTATCTGTAATGGCTGCCCAGATGTACTAGGCGCCATAATATCACGCACCTCCCGGGCGGGAGACGCAGGTACTGACACGTGAGGCGAGTTAGACGGCATAACTCTCCCCTCGCTGTTTGGTGAAATTTGTTCAATTTGTACAGATTGGCTTTTATTTAAAGTAGCATCAATACAGTTAGTACATAAATTTCTATTGGGCTCCACCTTGGCATTGGAACAAATGACACAGGTATCTTCCTCTGAATCAGACATGTTTAACACACTAGCAATAAACATGCAACTTGGTTACAATCTTATTTAACAAAAACGTACTGTGCCTCAAAGAAGCACTAAACGATTAAATGACAGTTGAAATAATGAACTGAAAAACAGTTATAGCATCACTCTTTAAAAACAACACAACTTGTTAGCAAAGGTTTGTTCCCATTAGTAAAGTAACACTAATTAAATTTTAAACATAAAAATCACAGAGCAACGTTTTAAAACACAGTCACTACATAAGTCTCACAGCTCTGCTGAGAGAATCTACCTCCCTTCAAAGAAGTTTGAAGACCCCTGAGTTCTGTTAGAGATGAACCGGATCATGCAGAAAATACAAGAGTAACTGACTGGAAATTTTTGATGCGTAGCAAAGAGCGCCAAAAACGGCCCCTCCCCCTCACACACAGCAGTGAGAGAGAAACGAAACTGTCATAATCAAAACAAGCAAACTGCCAAGTGGAAAAATAATGCCCAAATATTTATTCACTCAGTACCTCAGAAATGCAAACGATTCTACATTCCAGCAAAAACGTTTAACATGAATTAAATACCTATTAAAAAGTTTAATGTACTTTTACAGAGTAATTCCGGTGAAATACCATCCCCAGAATACTGAAGTGTAGAGTATACATACATGTCATTATAACGGTATGGCAGGATTTTCTCATCAATTCCATTCAGAAAATAAAAACTGCTACATACCTCAATGCAGATTCAACTGCCCGCTGTCCCCTGATCTGAAGCTTTTACCTCCCTCAGATGGCCGAGAAACAGCAATATGATCTTAACTACTCCGGTTAAAATCATAAGAAAAAACTCTGGTAGATTCTTCTTCAAACTCTGCCAGAGAAGCAATAACACGCTCCGGTGCTATTGTAAAATAACAAACTTTTGATTGAAGTTATAAAAACTAAGTATAATCACCATAGTCCTCTCACACCTCCTATCTAGTCTTTGGGTGCAAGAGAATGACTGGAGGTGACGTAGAGGGGAGGAGCTATATAGCAACTCTGCTGGGTGAATCCTCTTGCACTTCCTGTAGGGGAGCAGATAATATCCCAGAAGTAATGATGACCCGTGGACTGATCACACATAACAGAAGAAAATGCTCATACTTTTTTATTTACAATTTATGCCATGTGATCTTTCCTGATGTGGAATTTTTCAGCGCTATACAAATAAATGATAATACATTAATCCTAGATGGCAGAACTCAATGACGTTATCAGACACCATATTCAAACTAAAAAAAAAAAGCAAGTAAAACAGTAAAACAACCTTAAAGTGAATGTTAATTTTGATGCTAAAGTGCCCGTTTTTAAAAATTAGATTAAAATCAGGGGCACTTTAATTCATCAAAATTTACATTTCACTCCTGTTGAGAAAAAAAAAAAAAAACTTACCTTTTAAACTTGACAGCAGCTCCAGCTTCCTCCACCCGTCACAAAGCCTCTTCCTGGGTCTAAAATGAGGAATCCGGCTTCCTCCAATCACAGCGTTGAATCAGACACCGATTCCCCCGGGTGGAAGCCGTGATTGGAGAATGACCTATCCATCATTTCTGATGTCAGAAATGGCTTGCAACAACTGGAGGAAGCTGTAGCTGCTGTGAAGATTAAAAGGTAAGTTTTTTTCTCTCAACAGGAGTGAAATGTAAATTTTGATGAATTAAAGTGCCCCTGTTTTTAATCAAATTTTTAAAGGAAAGTGCTCTGTTAACCCCATTAGATCGTTTGGCTTAATGATCATGCTGGTCTGAATCTCAAGTAATCTTTCACCAGGGGGAGACCATTTCACAAAAGAAGGTTTATTACCAGAGAGAAAAAGAAAAAAACTTTCCATTTTAGCTTTGACATTTAAAAAGCACTTCAACAGTGTTCACAAACTATTTATTTGATCGTTATGGTACCTGAGTACATTGCCTCAACATGGTTCTTCCTTTACAGTAAATAAAAGGATGAAGAGTTCTTAAAACCAGACAAAACTAGGCGTTCAGTCTCCAAGCAGTTAGCTTCAGAGAATCCAGATTTGGATGGAGGAATGGACCCTGAATTAGAAGATCCTTCCTCAGAGGTAACCTCCAAGGTGGAAATCACAGAAGCTCTCTCCTGTTTGATACGAGCAATGACTCATGGAAGGAGAGCAAATGGAGGAAACTGAGGAAACAGGAATGCTAGATTGTAGATCCAAGGAACCACCAGTGCGGTTATCAGAGCAGCGTGAGGATCTCTTGGCCTAGAACCATACCTTGGAAGCTTGGCGTTTTGACCAGATGCCAATGGATCCAACTCTGGAAACCCCCACTTGAGGGCTATACTTAAGAACACCTCCGGATGGAGAGCCCACTCCCCAGGTATGAAAAGCCTGTCCGCTCATAAAATCCACCTCCCAGATGTCCACCCCCGAAACGTGGATGGCAGATAGGAGACAATCATGAGCTTCTGCCTACCGCAGAATGCGAGTCACCTCCTTCATTGCTAAGGAACTCCGGGTTCCTTCCTGGTGGTTGATGTAAGCCACTGAGGTGATGTTGTCCGACTAGAATTTGAGAAACCAGACTAACGATAATTAAGTCCAAGCTGTAAAGGCATTGAAGATTGCTCTCAACTCTTTATGGAAAGAGAACATTTTTCCCTAGTCCACAGACCCCGAGCTGTTAATGAGCCCCAAACTGCTCCCCAGCCTGACAGGCTGGCGTCTGTAGTCACAATCACCCAGGAAGGTCTCTGGAGTCATGTGCCCGAGACAGGAGGTCCTGTGAGATCCACCACGAGAGAGTCTTTTGTCAGAGGATCCAGATCTATCCTTTGTGAGAGATCTGAGAGGCCTCCGTTCCATTGACTGAGCATGCATAACTGCAGGCCTCAGATGGAACTGAGTAAAAGGAATGAAATCCATGGAAGCTCCATCAGACCAATCACCTCCACGCAGTGGGCCACAGAAAGAAGAATAGACAACTGTAGAGAAAGGCAAAAAGCCAGAAGTAGTTTCTGACATCCGTCAGTAAAAATATTCATGGATAGAGAATCTAAAATTGTTCCCAAGAAACACACCCTTGTTTCTGGTACTAGAGAACTCTTTTCCAGATTTACATTCCACCCTTGGAACGCAGAATAGACAACAACGTCTCCATGTTGAAGGACTGAACCCTGAGGAATTTGTTGAGACACTTAAGGTTCCTCTTTGGGAACCACAAAAAATCTCAAAAGAATTTTCGACCCTGTTCCCGAACAGGAACAATCACCCCCAGAGAGAAGAGGTCCTTAAAATAGTTTTAGAAGGCCTCTCTCTTTACCTGGAATGCAGATAACCTTGATATGATAATTCTGCCCCTGGAAGGACAAGACTTGAATTATATTTAGAAACCCTGGGATACTATGTCCATAGCCCAAGTATCTGGGACATTGCGTATCCCAGTCTGCCGGAAAAAAGTAAACCTTGCCCCCCTCTGATCCAAAACTGAATCTGGACTGGACCCTCCATGCTGATTTTGTTTTCCAACTATTTTTATTAGTTTTTCATAAATAATAACAGAACAATAGAACAGTGCATAATGTTGTCAAATGATATATGGTTACATAAGTTTGTTCTTCTGTAAGAATATGCATTTCAATCATTTATGTTTGATCACAGTCCAGCTGAATTCAGGTGATCAGATAAAGATGAACACTTATTACAGAAATAACAGTAGTAGTATAATTGATCACTTGCCATGCTATCTATTCCATTTCACTACAATGTGTTTTGAACATCTATTATTGTAAATATTTTAGGATCACAGAAAAAAGAAATGGTTGAGGAATAAGTGGGTTATTAAAAAGGTTCTATAGGATATATTTTCCTTTGCTTACGAAGTAAGCTCAATGGTATAAGGAGGGGGGGGGGAGAAGGGAGAAGGGGGGGGGGGGAGCCAGCAAAACTCAGAAGGTTGGGGTTGGGAGTATGAAAAAAAAAGATGTAGTTGTCATTTTAAGGCTGGGTTGGTATCAAAAATATATAACATTGTGGGGATAATTAAGATCTATGCATCTAGTTTCGATCATATAATGTCCTCAGTAGGCTGTGTCTCCTCTCTGGGATTATGTCACCACTATACCAATATAGTAAAGGGATATGTGTGTGTTGTATCTCACCTCGGAGTTTGCTGTCACCACTGGACGGAGACGAAAAATGGGTATTGGATATGACCCACTCTATCCCATAGAGTGGGAAAGGGTGAGAGGAGTTATACTTTTTTTTTTTTTTTTTTTTTTTTTTTATATTAAAGTTTCTATTTCTAAGGATACATGTTCCTATCCTTACTTAGTAAGCCATCGCTGTAGGAGGGCATATTTGGCTAGAGGATCCTATGGAGACCAAAATAACAATGTTGAGTGAAAGTTAAAACAAAGTATATAAAATATTTAAACATTGAAACAAGAACTTATAGACTAAGTGAGAGTTGGGATCACATCTGTTTCAATTTTTTACAGTAATATTATAACTACTGGTCACACACTTATTTTCTATTAGTATCTACTATGAGCCTATCAATTTAATTGCTTATATATGTAAAATTTGACCCACAAAACAGGATTAACCATTCTTATTGGGCAAAGGACTTGGAGCTGGATCTAGTTTTGATCAGTAGTGGAAATATCACGTAGTAATGTAACAGCAATATTATCTAATCTATATAGGAATGTAAAAGAAGTTAGCTACTGCTGACTGTCCTTCCTATGTTATTTACTAGAAATATAAATAAGTAATCTAGAAGTTGTCCCCATTGCACCTTCAGGAATTTTGATCATCGTCCCGCATGCACTTGCTAACAAATTAGATTGCCCCTTGGGTATGGGCCCTATACCCCGTTGGGGACGGGAAGAACTGTGAAAGGCTGCATACTCCTGTTTCCTTCTAAGGAGGGACTGTGATCCTGCTGCTGGTGAGGTAACTTTAAACCGGTCAGTATATCCCAGCTACTAGCCAAGAGGAAGCTGTTTTGAAAAGGTATTGGGATAGTCACATAGTGACAACTTGGGACTAAGCATCTAAAATTTTGGCAAAGATTATCGTATTGTCTAAAAAAAGACTTACCAATAAAAAGACTTATTTAAAAAAAAAAAAAGAGGGCTTTTTAGACCTCTATGTTTTTTATAAGGTGGTATATGCTGACCTTCCTAAATAAGGTGGTTATTTTAAAAGTGTTGCTAGCAAATTTAAAGGGAGACGTCCCTGATTTTAACGTATTGTATTTTTTCTGAATATACGATTGTTTCCGCATTTGAATACATTGATAAGAATTGTGGTGAAATAATTGATATAGTCACATTGTTACTATTGCATTGTTTCTATCATATCGCTGTTGATATAGTGTTGCCGTTTTTTTAAATTTTGATTTTTATAAAAATATATGAAACCATTTTCACCTCTAGAGATTTATTTGGGATCTATTTGAGATCAATTTAAAAATTATTTGGGATTTGTTTGAGATTATTGTAAGAATCATCTGATTTGTCAGCTGCAAAGCACCATTTTCATTTTTTAAAGTATTGTAATTATGTACTTTAAGCCTGTGGGGAGCTTATTCGGAAAGACACCCTCTGCTCCTTCCCTACCCTCTTGATTATAAAATACAACTATGGACAACCCCAATGTTCTTATGAATATCCAAAGATCCAGGGTGATGGGCAAATAAATTGATAGGGAGACATATAGAAAGTCGTATAGGATTATCAGAATAACAGAATATAATATTGCAAACTAAATTATAGCAATAGATATAGATGGTTGGAAACACCAGCCGAACAAGTAGGCAACACAACCGTGCAAAGTCAGTGCAGAATAAAAGATAGTCACATGAAGTGTTACTGACGTTACTACATCTCTCCTTCACACCCAACCAGGGTTACCCCATTCCCTTTTTTGGCAGGGAAAATACTTCTAACCCTGTCTGGTAATCTTTGGTCTTCTGTCGCATCCTTCCTTGAGGTAGCAAAACGGAGCTCGTTAACAGTTTATAAGGGGAAGTAATTTGTGTTACAGCGATATCCCATATAGTGAAGAGCAGGGTGTTGGTGACTGGTAACTTGTCAGCACCTTCTATGGCACTGAAATCAACAGAGCCCCAGATAGTATCAAAAGTGCAGCTCATATCTCTTAACCCCGTCGCTAGCTCAAGTTTGGTAGATGGAAGATCCCCTGACTGTAATTCTCCCTGCGCTGCCAATAGCTGGGGTTTCCCAGAGCGAACCACTGGCTGTAACCCCTTATATCTAGCTACCGGTGACACCGGCATATCACCCACCAGAGGCTCCATCACATCCTGGACTGGTTCCGTCACCTCGCCAAGATCAGTGGTCACAGTACATTCGATATCTGCCATATTAGGATTCCTTTGTCCGTGCATAGCACATGCATCAGGTATTTGGTGGGGTATCGTATCTGTGAGGAGTTTAACTAGGCACGACTCTATCTTCTGAAAGGAAGTCTAAAGAAGTTGTAGAATTCCCTCTCCCCCGAAATCCATATCCGCCGTGCTCCTCATTGAAACCGACATATTCAGACCTAGACTCCGGTTCAGCTGTAATTTGGACTGGAGTCCCTCTTAGAACTATCCAGTGTTTGGTAGCATGCGTCAGCTTAAAGTGTAGGCTTATGTCCCAAGATGGCGGCTGCTTGCTCAAAGTGCGGATGGCACAGTCCTGGGACCCTCAGATGTTGGTTGTCCTCTATTCTGATCAGGACCCCAGCGGGCTAAAGCAGGGTGCCCTCAAAAAGGTCTGTTCATCAATGTAGGGGCGATTTTTATATATATTTTTTTCGCGCCAAAGTCAGCCGTCGTTGCAGAGAAGAAATGTTGCCAGACGGGGGTAGAGCAGACGAGCTTGTGAGTCCAGTTTGCACTTGTGAGTCGGTTGGGTTACTGTGTCCCTGGAAGTGTTGTTAGAATAGCCAAAAAAGCGAACTTAGTAGGGTAATAGACTTAATTTTTTTATATCTAGAGAAGGAGCTTTGTTAATGTGCGTTTGTCCACTTCCCCTGCTAGCTCTGCCCCCCTCCATGCTGATTTTAAATCAGTGAAAGGTTTCTTGGCTAGCTTCCCCTTATTATTAGGCTGACTGGAGCTCCAAGAGGACTTGGATTGTTTCATGCTGGCATCCCAGATGAAGGATAAGCCAGCTCTACAGCCCAGATCCCATCCTGGATCTCCTTCTCTATGGCAGTCTCCTTAGAAAATAAATTGGACAAAGAGCCATACCAATAAAAAGGCTGTACCCACAACCGTAGTAAACCTTGTAACTGGTCACCATCCAGATGAATAAACAGTTACTTAAATAAGTCTCCAGCTTATTTATAACATATAGTGGGAATTGAACCACTGCATACAACTATAAGAATGTGTATATGTGTGTTAGACCACAACACTATAGCTCAGCACACTCCTTAAGAAAGAAAATATTTTCTAGGGGAAGGTACAATATATGTCACAGACATAAGAATAAAATACCTCAATATGAGGACAAAAAATATTGAGTCCATATAAAGTAAATATGAACACAGATAAAATAAACATATTAGTGACTTACTAATAATAAGATAAAAATGGATACATGATGTCACAGACACCCATGAGTGCCCTGAGATCACTAAAAGTAATATATGTATGTCACCTAAAATTCACGATGACATAGATATAAGGAGAATCACCTCAATATGAGAGATACAACAGAGAATCAAACAAATTAGAAAAGGTATGATCAATATAAGATCAGAGACCCCAACAGAAAACACTCTTATGGTAAGAAAGTCCAACAAAATAGATCCTTATACATAGAATAAAGAAATATAAAAAAATCTCAATAGAGTCCTAAAATAGATACTTAGGACTAAATAAAATGCCATCTAGAATCAAATACCAAAAACGGTCACCGGATGGCAGACAAAACCTTTCTATTTTCTGAACAGAAAAACTAAGGTGGCACAGCACAAAACATTTATGCTAAAAAAAAAAAAAAAAAGTACAAATTAAAAGGCAGTTCTTAATAAAATATGTTTATTTAGCTATGTGGCTGAATATTGAGAGAAAGTATACTTAAGATCTGCAGACTCAAATTACAGAGAAACACGAAGATCAGCTGAGGACCCGTTTCTCTAAATAAAATGTGCCAGCTCTACAGTCCAAGGCGGGAAAATAATATAACATGAACCGCCACTGAGCTAGTTAAAATGGCGCTTACGAGAACGCCAAACATACTGTACAAATGTGCATTTAATTATGTCCCTTAATAAAGCAAAAACAAGTCAAATACCGCCTGTGGCAACTCCTTCACATGAACACTGGTACAATATGCAGCTCCTAAGCAGCGGAGGTGCAGCAGTACTAAAGGGGAATGATGCAATAGCACTGAAAACAGTTTAAATAAAGAAAACCTAGATTATGTTCCCATCACATTAGGGAAATAAGGAGATATGGCTAAGAGATCAGGGAGATTAATGTCCAGAGTACTCTCCACGGAAAATCATACCCCTCAGAAGGACGCTGCATCTATCATAATAAGGGCAGCGCTAAAAAAAAGCAACATTCATAAACACTGAGAACAGTTTATACTGTACAAGCGGCTAAGTAACATCAGGTTACAAATCTGAGCAAACACATCAAAGGCTAAGGGGTACTTTGAGAGGAAGGATGTGTACACAGTGAGAAGAGAAAAACCATTCCCACAGTTGCAATTACTAAGTGCAGAGGAGAAAACCTGTCCATACAACGGTCTGCCTCGTAACTGCGCAAAAAAAATACTTACATAGTTTCTTGCTTGGCAGTTACCTAACACACATCCCCAAAAAAAAATGAGCCCATATAGAAAAGAAGCACCTTAAAGATCCTTAAAGCCAGAAAGCTGCATTATATCTGAAAAAAACAGATAAATATAAGAAATATACAAACCACACCCCTTTAGAAGGTCTTAGTCCTGATCCATTGTCTTTCAAATAAATATATAAGAAAGGACTTACCCTCAAGGGAAACTTCTGCTGAGGAGCAGTCACAGCAGCTGCAGGTCTGATAGCCTCACTTGATCGCCAACAGGGACCTGTAGACAGAGAAAGAACAGAGTAACAAACTCTGGCTTTCAATAAAGGGGTAGCAATAATGTTAGAAATAAAGCAAAGACAACCTCACCGCTTTCTAACTGCTAAGAGCCACCATTACTCTTACTAAAGAGATTGACATGGACACAGCATAACCCCAATCCTTGCTTGCAGGGAAAAGTACCCAAAAAAGGATTAAACATCTTCAGACACCAATTTCGCACATCCTCCATTGACAAAAGCAAAGAGAATGCCTGGGGATTATGGGTAAGGGAAGTTACACTTAACAGCTTTGCTGGGGTGCTCTTCGTCTCCTCCTGCTGGCCAGGGGTTGAATATCCCACTAGTAATTGGAATGACGTTGTGGACTCTCCATGCCATAGGAAAGAAACAAGAACTTAATCTGTTAAGATGATAAGGAGTATAAAGGGAAAGAGTATCAAAACATCTGGAATGTTTTACCTACTTCAAGGGGAAATAATGATATAGACTCAAAGGTGAAAAAAAAGGAGATAAAAGAAACGAATTCTGTAGCAAGTCACATATGACATACACCGCCTCTGAAAGGAGTCATATAAACTTCTTCTATAGGATGCCATTAAAATGATAAAAGTGAAACATTACTGCAGTCTATAAAGAATAATGTTTAGCTTTTGCTTATTATTCTTTCCCCTAACAAATATATAAAAATGTATGAGGATCTATTACCTTGAGCCCTGATTATCTCCCTCACTCCATGGAAAAATCCTCTGTACTTTGGGTTTGGTGAGCACTGATCATGAATGAACTTCACCTAAAATTAGAAGAAAAGGTACAAGGTCACCCAATGAAATGGTCTAGATCAGGTTTGTACAAAGTAAAACAAAAGGGACACAATATCCTTTTTACCTGGCTCCACATACAGCAGAATTATCTCTCTATGTCTGAACAATGGAGGTACTTTGCATGCCACTGTAGAGCTTATATGCAGAATATGGTTGCGTTGTGTTATAGTAAAGAGTTTGACACTACTCCTGTACCTCTGATTATGTGCAATATAAAGGACTCATCTATTCTGCAAACAGATTATTCAGTCCCTCACTCTGTGGATTGCAAATACAGATATTTTGGAGAAACACTTCTCCGGTTTTTCAACCAATGAATTGCAGCCCCTGCTGTTCATCTATGAAACACTTAAAGGGCCATAATACCCAAATGTTTAAACACTTGAAAGTGATGCAGTATAGCTGTAAAAAGCTGACTAGAAAATATCTCCTGAACATCTCTATGTAAAAAAGAAAGATATTTTACCTCAAAAGTTCCTCAGTAGCCACCTCCCATTGTAAAGGATTTCTAAGCAGCATTTTAGTATGTCTGTCCTGGGACAGCTGAAAGGATGAGCATCATGCACTCTCATATTATTTCACCAATCAGGTAAAGGAAGCTTAATATGAAATCTCATGAGAGTTAAGTCAAATCTCATGAGATCACAGTAAGAGTTCATGACCTCAGCACTGCTGATGCTGATTGGCTGCTGTTCATTTCTTCATTTTAATTTTTTTTTTACCTGCAGCTGGGAGCAGGTGAAGTATAACTTTTTACACAGAACTTACTCTGCTGAGCTGAGGAAATTGTGAGGTAAAATCTCTTCCTTTTTTACATAGAGATGCTCAGGTGATATTTTCCTATCAGCTTTTTACAGTTATACTGCATCAGTTTCAAGTGATTTAGCATATGAGTATTATTATGTCCCTTTAATAAAAGAAAACTGTGTCACTATTAAATGATCAGATTCATAAAATCTATAGCCTAGGTCCCAAATGATGTGCCAACATAGAAACAACACTGTCATTTAGGGATAAGACACTTTTTAATACCTGTTCAATCTTTGACACTCAGCTGCATTAGTTATTGACATAGTGCTACTAAATAACGCATATAAAGTTTGCAAAGAGTTTAAGAGGATAAGTATAGAGGATTAAGAACCTGAAACCTTAGCTTGAAAATGAAAAATTGTTTGAGAATCTGGGTTGTAGGATGACAGTTAACTATTTACATATATGGCTGCTACTGATGCAAAATTCCATTAGCGTGTACTTCTTCTAACATAGGACAGTTCTCAAACTGACCACTTGGAGGAGCCCCAAAACCACACATTCCACTATAAAAAAGTCATCTGCTGCTACTTGTAGAGGCAATAACAATATGGGTTTCTCCCTATTTGGATGCTTATCTGTATATCATAACAATGCTCTGTATGTAGCTAGACTTCTCTTCATGTGGATCATCTGTTCATTCTGTGTGTGATTGCATTGTATTGCAGGTGGTTACATTGATCTGATTACTGTGACCCTTGTCTGCATGCTATTATATTGTTCTGCATGTGGTTACATCATGCTGAGGTGCATTATTATACTGCTCCATCTGTCACTGTGGTATGTAAAGGAGGTCATTATAAGCACTAGCATATTACAATGTAGCGAAATTGTTAATGAATAATGGATTTTGTAATTTTTCCAATTCAACATATATTTGCAGTGCTCAAAATTCATTCATAAATAACCCATAAAGGTCAAGGATACACACAGGTTCCACTTCAAATGACATCCCTCAACAGCATTATTAAATAAACCCCCAAGACATTTGTGTAAGATATAAATACTTGTATTTCAGATAGCCCCTAATAGCATCAGGTCTAATAGCCAGAGCCTGGAAGTCCCCACACATCCCAACACTACAGATATGCATTAAAAGAACCAAAAAACTCAAGACTCTGCAGGAATATATATTTTTAAAAACAAACAATTTATTCAGTTTTATAATCTAAAAAAAATACTGGGAGCAATATTCAGGCAAACATATTAACACTCATTCCTGATGGCATTTGGGGCTTAATAGAGTGGACTGCACCATGACCTACAGGTAGTTGGATCTTACCTTAATAGTCTCCATGGGACAAACTACAACAATAGCCTCAGCCACACCAGCCCCAAGACCACAAAGTAAACTGTGTTTACTGTCCAGCTTCCCATCAGCATCTCGCATGTGATTGCTGAGAAATTCAAACATCCCAAAACTGCAGAAACAAAGAAAACAATGTGTCAAAGAAATGTATTGGCTAGTAGAGAAGAAGAGCAAAATACAGGATAAATATTAGAAACAGGAACACAGAGGTGCAGAGAAGACACAATCTGTAGAAAGGATGGATTAGAGGGAAGGAAGAGAGGCAGACAAGAGGAGGTGGGAGAAAAGGATAAAAGGGAACCATATGCAGCAGTGAGAGGTGAAATGGTAAAGACTAGACACAGGAACAAAGTAACAGACAAAAGCATCAAGTAATAATGCAATTATATGAGGGTCGTGGGCTGGAAATCCAAAGAGGGCCACACTGCGGAATCTGTTGGAGCTTTATAAATAAAGAATAATAATCCACCCACTCAATTCTACCCTATTAAGAGCCTAGTTTTGTTTCATATTTCTTACAGGTAGTGGTCAAATTACTGAATACAGGGACACAGCATGGAAGTCTACAGCTCAGGCAAAAAATATATTAAATAGTATTTTTCTCATTGTATCTAATCCCTGCCACTGTAGGTCACCGTTTCTAATGCAGAAAATTATATTTCTCATGTTACTTAGTGGTTAAGGTATGCAAACTCCTAAAGAGGGTGGAGTTAGGAGCTTATTCATTTGATTGGTTAATCCAACCTACCAGGCCTGTAAATGAACCATGTGACACATCCAGGTGTTACAAACTTGAAACCTTTAAAACCACAATTGTGTCCTTATGTTGGTTATTGCTTTGTCCTGATAGATCTCTGCTACCAGAGAAACAAGGTTGTCCTCTCTGCAATAACAAGGACTTTATTCACTCTGCAAAGAGAGTCTGGACAATGATCCGTAAAGAAAAAGAAAGACAGGAGTGATAAACAGAGAAATAGGGAACACTAGTATAAGATAGATAAAGGGGGTGAAGAAGGGACAGAAAACAGATGATATAAGAAGAAAGAAATACAATAAAAGAACAGTGGATTAAAGAATGTAAGGATCTAAAAAAGGAGGAAATGGAGAAAATGCCAGAGAAGTACTGGGGGAAATGGGGACAGGGAAGGGACTAAAAAAAAGCTAAAAAAGAAATCAGGGGCATATGCTGGGTTCAAGGGAAGTAGATCAGTTAGAGGGGATAAAATCTAAGGATTGAATAAAACAATACAAATTTAAACAACTTTCCAATTTACTTCTATTATCCAATTTGTTTTGTTCTCTTGGTATCCTTTGTTTGAAAGCATACCTAGGTATACTCAGGAGCTGGGAGCTAGCTGCACATATATTTCTCTTGTCATTGGTTTACCAATGAGTTCACCTAGCTGCTCCTTCAAAACACAGGATACCAAAAGAATGAAGCATAATTGATAACAGAAGTAAATATGAAAGTTGTTTAAAATGTATGTTCTATCTGAATCACGAAAAACATTCTGTATTTCATGTCCCTTTAAAATAGAGGGTAAAGTAGAAAGCAGTGCACAGGATGAGGGAAATGATCTAAGGGGGGGGGGGGAGAGTTAAGCACCAGCAGATGAGGATGAAGGGAGATTTGCTTTACACTAAAGCAATCACAACAATATAAGGCTGTGCAAAGCATGGAAATCATTCCCAGGTGCCTATTTTATGGTCTTACCGTACTGCTGCCTTTGGGATTGATCCATACAGAAGAGAACTGAGCCCCCGATACAGTCCTTTCACCCCATGGCCTTGCACTGTTTGTTTTACACAGTCATCTGAAGGACACAAACATATGAACAGCAGTTAGATAAACCCCCCTATCTAAACTTTATTTCTGTTTTAAAGTGACAGTACAAATGTTCCTAACACAAGTCTCCTATCTTACCAATAACAACCCTCTGACAAAAATCTCATGCAGTATTATACAATATCACATTCAGAATACTCACATATGCCCCGGTATCTTGGAGGATTTGCTTTCTCATCCAACTGCAGCTGCGTCTTGACATATTCTGTAGGAAATGTGATGCAAATTTCTATCCCACCAGCAATGCCTCCTGTGGACAAAACATAGGGTCACTGTGTTGTACGTCTCATATTATACAAAAACAATATTGTATTGTCCTGGGGACAAAAGACACTAAGCTCATAACTAGTGTGGGCATATGATACATTTACCAAGCAGTTAACTGTATCTAGTATATACCAGCCCCTCCATAAAACACAGCAATACTCAGCTTTTTGTAGATCAAAGTGTAACCCTGAACATAATGCTCTCTACAGTAGGACTAGGAAGAAAAAAAGCCTTCATTACTTTTGCAAAGTTCATTGTTCCATTTCAATTTACAAATAATTAAGATAATGTGCAATGTAATTAAACCAATACCAATGCACAACATTTATCTAGCTAACCTACAGTACACCTAGATTTATTAAGCCTGTTTCTTAACACTGTATGGTGTATATCAAGTCTGTACATATCCCAGGAGCCATGGCCTAAAAATCTGTAACTTAGGTTTTTAAATTGCTGCAAAAATTCTTTACCAGGAATCAGGCATTGGTAGAATTTTGTTATTCGTCATTCATTTACTAAACAAAAAGGGCAGTGGCATTCTGTGCCGGGTTTATATGTGTAAAAGTGCAACACACAAATATCTGTGCAAATCCAGATGTGTGTGTTTTGCCTACGTCTACCAGCTGTCTAATTTCCTTTTAACATTATAAATGAAAATATAAATGTCAGCAAATGAATATATTATATATAGTACATACCATATTTTAACATGACTAAAATCCAGGACTTGACCTGTCAGTGAGCCTTGGCTCTATATATTGTTTTAATTATTCTACATATATCTATCCACCTACATTTAGCTCCAAGAAAAATGAGATTGGGAATTTGCTTCATTCTCTTGGTATCCTTTGATGAAGAGTAAATCTAGGTAGGCTCAAATAAGAGCTCAGGACCATGCATGTGACATTAGTACTCTATGGCAGCAGTGTTTTGCAAGTTTTTTAGCAGTGGTATACATAGTTGCAAACACTGCTGCAATAAAGTACTAAAGACACATGCACACTCCTTAGCTCTTATGAGCCTACCTAGATTTACTCTTCGACAAAGGATTCCAAGAGAACAAAACTATTTTGATAATAGAAATAAATTGTTTAAATTTTCATGCTCTATTTAAATCATGAAAGTTTAATTTTGACTTTACTGTCCGTTTAAAATAGGTCTTGATACATTTGAGTTGTGGAATTTAGGTTATTTGCATAAATATTACCATATTGTTTTCCTGTATTGTGCAATGTATTGTCATACAATAAGAGCTGTGTGATTTGTCAGTCTTGGGTTGCATTACATGTTACTCTGCTCTGGATTGTAAACTAAGAATGAGTCAGCACGGCCCTGAGCAGCAGCTTTCTGACTGGTCAGATCAGATAACACCCCTCTTTACACACTTCACATAGGAGAGGAGGGGGGGTGTACTGAACTAAAGGCATGTAAAGAGAATAACTAAAAGAGCTAAACAACTGCAGCAATCTCTGACATCAGCCGTTTACTCTGTCTAAGGCACTTTGTTTCAGAGCATATATTGGTTGCTGTTAATAAATGCTAGATATAACAATGTATTCAAAGCCTGAAAGTAATATGTAGATGTACTTTTGTTTGCACACACTATTGTATTATTTATTTATTTATAAAATATTTTACCAGGAAGGATACATTGAGATTTCTCTCGTTTTCAAGTATGTCCTGGGTCTACAAAACATTGCATTGATACAGTAGGGTACAATAAAATTAAAAAACAATAATAATACACAATATATGCAAAAATTTTACATAGAACAGGTAGGAAATATATAATCAACCATGACAGGTGAATTCTGTTTTGAGATATGTAGAGAGGGATCTCTTAAAGGATATTAGGCTTGGGGAAGGTTTGAAAGTGTGCGGGAGGTCGTTCCATAATTGTGGCGCTCTGTAGGAAAAGGAGGATCGAGCTGCTTTCTTTTTGTATTGAGGCAAGCTAAATAATGTGTTTGTACTGGATCGGAGGTTATAGGAGGTGGGAATAGCCGGGGAGAGCATTCTGCTCAGGTAGGGTGGGAGCTTCCCAGAAAGGCTCTTAAACACAGGGCAGGAAAGATGGAGGGTGCGTCTGGATTCCAGCGACAGCCAGTTTAGTTCTTTTAGCATGTCACAATGGTGGGTCCTGTAGTTACATTGTAGCACTAAGCGGCAGAATGAGTTATACAATGTATTAAGTTTATTAAGGCGAGTTTGCGGTGCAGGTGCATATACTACGTCCCCATAATCCATGATCGGCATCAGCATTTGCTGTATAATCTTTTCCTTTACTGTAGGGCTGAGGCAAGATTTGTTTCTGTACAGGGCACCTAATTTTGGATAAAGTTTTGATGCAAGTTTTTCTATGTGGGGGCCAAAAGATAGATTAGGGTCTAATAACATACCCAAGTATTTGAAAGAGTGGACTGCAGTAAGCGTGCAATTGGATTTTGTTTTGATGCGTAGGAGGGAATTTTGTAATTTGTGTAATTTAGGACCCGTTCCAAAGATCATTGTGACAGTTTTGTCAGTGTTTAGGAAGAGTTTGTTATTTGAGATCCACTTTTCTACCTCTGTGAACTGGTCTTGGAGCACTGCTTCAAGCTGTGGCAGATCAGATTTGTTTGCATAGATTACCGTGTCGTCTGCGTACATGTGTACAGTTGAAGATTTGCAGACATTAGGCAGATCATTTATAAATAATGTGAATAGTAGGGGGCCGAGAATGGAACCTTGGGGAACACCACACGTGACTGGGAGAGGGAGGGAGTCACTGTTAGAAACGGAGACATATTGTGATCGATCCGATACATATGATCTAAACCAGGTTAACGGACAATCAGCAATAGCAGAGTTTTTTAGTTTGAGCAGTAGTATGTCGTGATCCACTGTGTCAAAAGCCTTTGCGAAATTAAGGAAAATAGCTCCAGTTAGGTCTCCTTGTTCCATGCCCGTTTGGATTTCGTTGCAAACTTTTAGGAGGGCAGTTGTAGTGGAGTGATTCGGTCGAAAACCTGATTGATCAGGGGTCAGATAGTTAGAAAGTTGGTAATATTTGCATAATTGCGTATGGACGTTTTATACCCGTTTTATATCCGTCTATAATTGTCCTCTGCAGAAGAGACAGATAAGAGGAAAAACAGAATTTATGCTTACCTGATAAATTACTTTCTCCAACGGTGTGTCCGGTCCACGGCGTCATCCTTACTTGTGGGAATATCTCTTCCCCAACAGGAAATGGCAAAGAGTCCCAGCAAAGCTGGCCATATAGTCCCTCCTAGGCTCCGCCCACCCCAGTCATTCGACCGACGGACAGGAGGAAAAATATAGGAGAAACCATATGGTACCGTGGTGACTGTAGTTAGAGAAAATAATTCATCAGACCTGATTAAAAAACCAGGGCGGGCCGTGGGCCCGACACACCCGTGGAGAAAGTAATTTATCAGGTAAGCATAAATTCTGTTTTCTCCAACATTGGTGTGTCCGGTCCACAGCGTCATCCTTACTTGTGGGAACCAATACCAAAGCTTTAGGACACGGATGAAGGGAGGGAGCAAATCAGGTTACCTAAACGGAAGGCACCACGGCTTGCAAAACCTTTCTCCCAAAAATAGCCTCCGAAGAAGCAAAAGTATCAAATTTGTAAAATTTGGCAAAAGTGTGCAGTGAAGACCAAGTCGCTGCCTTACATATCTGATCAACAGAAGCCTCGTTCTTGAAGGCCCATGTGGAATCCACAGCCCTAGTGGAGTGAGCTGTGATTCTTTCAGGAGACTGCCGTCCGGCAGTCTCATAAGCCAATCGGATGATGCTTTTAAGCCAAAAGGAAAGAGAGGTAGAAGTCGCTTTTTGACCTCTCCTTTTATCAGAATAGACGACAAACAGAGAAGATGTTTGTCTGAAATTTTTTGTAGCTTCTAAATAGAATTTTAGAGCACGGACTACGTCCAAATTGTGTAACAAACGTTCCTTCTTTGAAACTGGATTCGGACACAAAGAAGGTACAACTATCTCCTGGTTAATATTTTTGTTAGAAACAACCTTTGGAAGAAAACCAGGCTTAGTACGCAAAACCACCTTATCTGCATGGAACACCAGATAGGGCGGAGAACACTGCAGAGCAGATAACTCTGAAACTCTTCTAGCAGAAGAAATAGCAACCAAAAACAAAACTTTCCAAGATAACAACTTAATATCTATGGAATGTAGAGGTTCAAACGGAACCCCTTGAAGAACTAAAAGGACTAGATTTAAACTCCAGGGAGGAGTCAAAGGTCTGTAAACAGGCTTGATCCTAACCAGAGCCTGAACAAATGCTTGAACATCTGGCATAGCTGCCAGTCGTTTGTGTAGTAAGACAGATAAAGCAGAAATCTGTCCCTTTAGAGAACTCGCAGATAATCCTTTATCCAAACCTTCTTGCAGAAAGGAAAGAATCTTAGGAATTTTTATCTTATTCCATTGGAATCCCTTGGATTCACACCAGCAGATATATCTTTTCCATATTTTATGGTAAATCTTTCTAGTTACCGGTTTTCTGGCCTGAACCAGAGTATCTATCACAGAATCTGAAAATCCACGCTTTGATAGAATCAAGCGTTCAATCTCCAAGCCGTCAGCTGGAGGGAGATCAGATTTGGATGTTCGAATGGACCCTGAACAAGAAGGTCCTGTCTCAAAGGTAGCTTCCATGGTGGAACTGATGACATATTCACCAGGTCTGCATACCAAGTCCTGCGTGGCCACGCAGGAGCTATCAAGATCACCGAGGCCCTCTCCTGTTTGATCCTGGCTACCAGCCTGGGAATGAGAGGAAACGGTGGAAACACATAAGCTAGGTTGAAGGACCAAGGCGCTACTAGTGCATCTACTAGAGTCGCCTTGGGATCCCTGGATCTGGACCCGTAGCAAGGAACCTTGAAGTTCTGACGAGACGCCATCAGATCCATGTCTGGAATGCCCCATAATTGAGTCAACTGGGCAAAAATCTCCGGGTGGAGTTCCCACTCCCCCGGATGGAATCCGCTTCCCAGTTTTCCACACCTGGGATGTGGATCGCAGATAGATGGCAGGAGTGATTCTCCGCCCATTGTATTATTTTGGTCACTTCTTTCATCGCCAGGGAACTCCTTGTTCCCCCCTGATGATTGATATACGCAACAGTCGTCATGTTGTCTGATTGGAATCTTATGAATCTGGCCTTTGCAAGCTGAGGCCAAGCCCTGAGAGCATTGAATATCGCTCTTAGTTCCAGAATGTTTATCGGGAGAAGAGACTCTTCCCGAGACCATAGTCCCTGAGCTTTCAGGGATTCCCAGACCGCACCCCAGCCCACTAGACTGGCGTCGGTCGTGACAATGACCCACTCTGGTCTGCGGAAGCTCATTCCCTGGGATAGGTGGTCCAGGGATATCCACCAATGGAGTGAATCTCTGGTCTTCTGATCTACTTGAATCACTGGAGACAAGTCTGTATAGTCCCCATTCCACTGTTTCAGCATGCACAGTTGAAATGGTCTTAGATGAATTCGCGCAAAAGGAACTATGTCCATTGCTGCAACCATCAACCCTACTACTTCCATGCACTGAGCTATGGAAGGACGTGGAACAGAATGAATAACTTGACAAGCGCTTAGAAGTTTTGACTTTCTGACATCTGTCAGAAAAAACATAATTTATGTAAGAACTTACCTGATAAATTCATTTCTTTCATATTAGCAAGAGTCCATGAGCTAGTGACGTATGGGATATACATTCCTACCAGGAGGGGCAAAGTTTCCCAAACCTCAAAATGCCTACAAATACACCCCTCACCACACCCACAAATCAGTTTAACGAATAGCCAAGAAGTGGGGTGATAAGAAAAAAGTGCGAAAGCATATAAAATAAGGAATTGGAATAATTGTTCTTTATACAAAAAAATCCTAACCACCACAAAAAAGGGTGGGCCTCATGGACTCTTGCTAATATGAAAGAAATGAATTTATCAGGTATAAATTATGTTTTCTTTCATGTAATTAGCAAGAGTCCATGAGCTAGTGACGTATGGGATAATGACTACCCAAGATGTGGATCTTTCCACGCAAGAGTCACTAGAGAGGGAGGGATAAAATAAAGACAGCCAATTCCTGCTGAAAATAATCCACACCCAAAATAAAGTTTAATGAAAAACATAAACAGAAGATTCAAACTGAAACCGCTGCCTGAAGTACTTTTCTACCAAAAACTGCTTCAGAAGAAGAAAATACATCAAAATGGTAGAATTTAGTAAAAGTATGCAAAGAGGACCAAGCTGCTGCTTTGCAAATCTGATCAACCGAAGCTTCATTCCAAAATGCCCAGGAAGTAGAAACTGACCTAGTAGAATGAGCTGTAATCCTTTGAGGCGGAGTTTTACCCGACTCGACATAGGCATGATGAATTAAAGATTTCAACCAAGCAGAAGCTTTCTGGCCTTTTCTACAACCGGAAAAGATAACAAATAGACTAGAAGTCTTTCGGAAAGACTTAGTAGCTTCAACATAATATTTCAAAGCTCTAACAACATCCAAAGAATGCAACGATTTCTCCTTAGAATTCTTAGGATTAGGACATAATGAGGGAACCACAATTTCTCTACTAATGTTGTTGGAATTCACAACCTTAGGTAAAAATTCAAAAGAGGTTTGCAACACCGCCTTATCCTGATGAAAAATCAAAAAAGGAGACTCACAAGAAAGAGCAGATAATTCAGAGACTCTTCTGGCAGAAGAGATCGCCAAAAGGAACAAAACTTTCCAAGAAAGTAATTTAATGTCCAATGAATGCATGGGTTCAAAAGGAGGAGCTTGAAGAGCCCCAGAACCAAATTCAAACTCCAAGGAGGAGAGATTGACTTAATGACAGGTTTTATACGAACCAAAGCTTGTACAAAACAATGAATATCAGGAAGATTAGCAATCTTTCTGTGAAAAAGAACAGAAAGAGCAGAGATTTGTCCTTTCAAAGAACTTGCGGACAAACCTTTATCTAAACCATCCTGAAGAAACTGTAAAATTCTCGGAATTCTAAAAGAATGCCAAGAAAAATGATGAGAAAGACACCAAGAAATATAAGTCTTCCAGACTCTATAATATATCTCTCTAGATACAGATTTACGAGCCTGTAACATAGTATTAATCACAGAGTCAGAGAAACCTCTTTGACCAAGAATCAAGCGTTCAATCTCCATACCTTTAAATTTAAGGATTTGAGATCCTGATGGAAAAAAGGACCTTGCGACAGAAGGTCTGGTCTTAACGGAAGAGTCCACGGATGGCAAGAGGCCATCCGGACAAGATCCGCATACCAAAACCTGTGAGGCCATGCCGGAGCTACCAGCAGAACAAACGAGCATTCCTTCAGAATCTTGGAGATTACTCTTGGAAGAAGAACTAGAGGCGGAAAGATATAGGCAGGATGATACTTCCAAGGAAGTGATAATGCATCCACTGCCTCCGCCTGAGGATCCCGGGATCTGGACAGATACTTGGGAAGTTTCTTGTTTAGATGAGACGCCATCAGATCTATTTCTGGAAGTTCCCACATTTGAACAATCTGAAGAAATACCTCTGGGTGAAGAGACCATTCGCCCGGATGCAACGTTTGGCGACTGAGATAATCCGCTTCCCAATTGTCTATACCTGGGATATGAACCGCAGAGATTAGACAGGAGCTGGATTCCGCCCAAACCAGAATTCGAGATACTTCTTTCATAGCCAGAGGACTGTGAGTCCCTCCTTGATGATTGATGTATGCCACAGTTGTGACATTGTCTGTCTGAAAACAAATGAACGATTCTCTCTTCAGAAGAGGCCAAGACTGAAGAGCTCCTAAAATTGCACGGAGTTCCAAAATATTGATCGGTAATCTCACCTCCTGAGATTCCCAAACTCCTTGTGCCGTCAGAGATCCCCACACAGCTCCCCAACCTGTAAGACTTGCATCTGTTGAAATTACAGTCCAGGTCGGAAGAACAAAAGAAGCCCCCTGAATTAAACGATGGTGATCTGTCCACCACGTTAGAGAGTGTCGTACAATCGGTTTTAAAGATATTAATTGAGATATCTTTGTGTAATCCCTGCACCATTGATTCAGCATACAGAGCTGAAGAGGTCGCATGTGAAAACGAGCAAAGGGGATCGCGTCCGATGCAGCAGTCATAAGACCTAGAATTTCCATGCATAAGGCTACCGAAGGGAATGATTGTGACTGAAGGTTTCGACAAGCTGAAATCAATTTTAGACGTCTCTTGTCCGTCAAAGACAGAGTCATGGACACTGAATCTATCTGGAAACCCAGAAAGGTTACCCTTGTCTGAGGAATCAATGAACTTTTTAGTGAATTGATCCTCCAACCATGATCTTGAAGAAACAACACAAGTCGATTCGTATGAGATTCTGCTAAATGTGAAGACTGAGCAAGTACCAAGATATCGTCCAAATAAGGAAATACCACAATACCCTGTTCTCTGATTACAGACAGAAGGGCACCGAGAACCTATGTAAAAATTCTTGGAGCTGTAGCTAGGCCAAACGGCAGAGCCACAAACTGGTAATGCTTGTCCAGGAAAGAGAATCTCAGGAACTGATAATGATCTGGATGAATCGGAATATGCAGATATGCATCCTGTAAATCTATTGTGGACATATAATGCCCTTGCTGAACAAAAGGCAAGATAGTCCTTACAGTTACCATTTTGAACGTTGGTATCCTTACATAATGATTCAATATTTTTAGATCCAGAACTGGTCTGAAGGAATTCTCCTTCTTTGGTACAATGAAGAGATTCGAATAAAACCCCAGCCCCTGTTCCAGAACTGGAACTGGCATGATTACTCCAGCCAACTCTAGATCTGAAACACATTTCATAAATGCTTGAGCTTTCACTGGATTTACTGGGACACGGGAAAGAAAAATCTCTTTGCAGGAGGTCTTATCTTGAAACCAATTCTGTACCCTTCTGAAACAATGTTCTGAATCCAAAGATTGTGAACAGAATTGATCCAAATTTCTTTGAAAAAACGTAACCTGCCCCCTACCAGCTGAGCTGGAATGAGGGCCGCACCTTCATGTGGACTTAGAAGCTGGCTTTGCTTTTCTAGAAGGCTTGGATTTATTCCAGACTGGAGATGGTTTCCAAACTGAAACTGCTCCTGAGGATGAAGGATCAGGCTTTTGTTCTTTGTTGAAACGAAAGGAACGAAAACGATTATTAGCCCTGTTTTTACCCTTAGATTTTTTATCCTGTGGTAAAAAAGTTCCTTTCCCACCAGTAACAGTTGAGATAATAGAATCCAACTGAGAACCAAATAATTTGTTACCCTGGAAAGAATGGAAAGTAGAGTCGATTTAGAAGACATATCAGCATTCCAAGTTTTAAGCCATAAAGCTCTTCTAGCTAAAATAGCTAGAGACATAAACCTGACATCAACTCTGATAATATCAAAAATGGCATCACAGATAAAATTATTAGCATGTTGAAGAAGAATAATAATATTATGAGAATCATGATCTGTTACTTGTTGCGCTAAAGTTTCCAACCAAAAAGTTGAAGATGCAGCAACATCAGCCAATGATATAGCAGGTCTAAGAAGATTACCTGAACACAGATAAGCTTTTCTTAGAAAGGATACAATTTTCCTATCTAAAGGATCCTTAAACGAAGTACCATCTGACGTAGGAATAGTAGTACGTTTAGCAAGGGTAGAAATAGCCCCATCAACTTTAGGGATTTTGTCCCAAAATTCTAATCTGTCAGACGGCACAGGATATAATTGCTTAAAACGTTTAGAAGGAGTAAATGAATTACCCAAATTATTCCATTCTCTGGAAATTACTTCAGAAATAGCACCAGGAACAGGAAAAACTTCTGGAATAACCACAGGAGATTTAAAGACCTTATCTAAACGTTTAGATTTAGTATCAAGAGGACCAGAATCCTCAATTTCTAAAGCAATTAGTACTTCTTTAAGTAAAGAACGAATAAATTCCATTTTAAATAAATATGAAGATTTATCAGCATCAACCTCTGAGACAGAATCCTCTGAACCAGAAGAGTCATTAGAATCAGAATGATGATGTTCATTTAAAAATTCATCTGTATAAAGAGAAGTTTTAAAAGATTTTTTATGTTTACTAGAAGGAGGAATAACAGACATAGCCTTCTTGATGGATTCAGAAACAAAATCTCTTATGTTATCAGGTACACTCTGAACATTAGATGTTGATGGAACTGCAACAGGTAATGGTACATTACTAAAGGAAATATTATCTGCATTAACAAGTTTGTCATGACAATTAATACAAACAACAGCTGGAGGAACAGCTACCAAATGTTTACAGCAGATACACTTAGCTTTGGTAGTTCCAGCACCAGACAGCGATTTTCCTGAAGTATCTTCTGACTCAGATGCAACGTGAGACATCTTGCAATATGTAAGAGAAAAAACAACATATAAAGCAAAATTGATCAAATTCCTTAAATGACAGTTTCAGGAATGGGAAAAAATGCCAAGGAACAAGCTTCTAGCAACCAGAAGCAAAAGAAAAATGACACTTAAATAATGTGGAGACAAAAGCGACGCCCATATTTTTTTAGCGCCAAATAAGACGCCCACATTATTTGGCGCCTAAATGCTTTCGGCGCCAAAAATGACTCCACGTCCGGAACGCAGACATTTTTGGCGCAAAAGAACGTCAAAAATGACGCAACTTCCGGCGACACGTATGACGCCGGAACCAGAAAAGATTTTTTGCGCCAAAAAAGTCCGCGCCAAGAATGACGCAATTAAATGAAGCATTTTCAGCCCCCGCGAGCCTAACAGCCCACAGGGAAAAAAAGTCAAATTTTTAAGGTAAGAAAAATGATTGATTCAAATGCATTATCCCAAATATGAAACTGTCTGAAAATAAGGAAATGTTGAACATCCTGAGTCAAGGCAAATAAATGTTTGAATACATATATTTAGAACTTTATTAAAAAAGTGCCCAACCATAGCTTAGAGTGTCACAGAAAATAAGACTTACTTACCCCAGGACACTCATCTACATGTTTGTAGAAAGCCAAACCAGTACTGAAACGAAAATCAGCAGAGGAAATGGTATATATATATATATATGAGTATATCGTCAATCTGAAAAGGGAGGTAAGAGATGAATCTCTACGACCGATAACAGAGAACCTATGAAATAGACCCCGTAGAAGGAGATCATTGCATTCAAATAGGCAATACTCTCCTCACATCCCTCTGACATTCACTGCACGCTGAGAGGAAAACCGGGCTCCAACCTGTTGCGGAGCGCATATCAACGTAGACTCTAGCACAAACTTACTTCACCACCTCCATAGGAGGCAAAGTTTGTAAAACTGATTTGTGGGTGTGGTGAGGGGTGTATTTGTAGGCATTTTGAGGTTTGGGAAACTTTGCCCCTCTTGGTAGGAATGTATATCCCATACGTCACTAGCTCATGGACTCTTGCTAATTACATGAAAGAAATCCTCATTTCTAAGGAATCTATTATTGTTCCCAAGAAGGGAACTCTTGTTGACGGAGACAGAGAACTTTTTTCTATGTTCACCTTCCATCCGTGAGATCTGAGAAAGGCCAGAACGATGTCTGTGTGAGCCTTTGCTTTTGAAAGGGACGACGCTTGTATTAGAATGTCGTCCAAGTATGGTACTACTGCAATGCCCCTCGGTCTTAGAACCGCTAGAAGGGACCCGAGTACCTTTGTGAAAATCCTTGGAGCAGTGGCTAATCCGAATGGGAGGGCCACAAACTGGTAATGTTTGTCCAGAAAGGAGAACCTTAGGAACTGATGATGTTCTTTGTGGATAGGAATATGTAGGTACGCATCCTTTAGATCCACGGAAGTCATAAATTGACATTCCTGGATAGTGGGTAGAATCGTTCGAATGGTTTCCATTTTGAACGATGGTACCCTGAGAAATTTGTTTAGGATCTTTAAATCCAGAATTGGTCTGAAGGTTCCCTCTTTTTTGGGAACTACGAACAGATTTGAGTAAAATCCCATTCCTTGTTCCGTCATTGGAACTGGGTGTATCACTCCCATCTTTAACAGGTCTTCTACACAATGTAAGAACGCCTGTCCCTTTATTTGGTTTGAGAATAAGTGAGACATGTGGAACCTTCCCCTTGGGGGTAGTTCCTTGAATTCCAGAAGATAACCCTGAGAAACTATTTCTAGCGTCCAGGGATCCTGAACATCTCTTGCCCAAGCCTGAGCAAAGAGAGAGAGTCTGCCCCCCACTAGATCCGGTCCCGGATCGGGGGCTACTCCTTCATGCTGTTTTGTTAGCGGTAGCAGGTTTCTTGGTCTGCTTACCCTTGTTCCAGCCTTGCATCGGTTTCCAGGCTGGTTTGGACTGTGAGGCATTACCCTCTTGCTTAGAGGATGCAGAATTAGAGGCCGGTCCGTTCCTGAAATTACGAAAGGAACGAAAAACAGAATTTATGTTTACCTGATAAATTACTTTCTCCAACGGTGTGTCCGGTCCACGGCGTCATCCTTACTTGTGGGATATTCTCTTCCCCAACAGGAAATGGCAAAGAGCCCAGCAAAGCTGGTCACATGATCCCTCCTAGGCTCCGCCTTCCCCAGTCATTCGACCGACGTAAAGGAGGAATATTTGCATAGGAGAAATCATATGATACCGTGGTGACTGTAGTTAAAGAAAATAAATTATCAGACCTGATTAAAAAACCAGGGCGGGCCGTGGACCGGACACACCGTTGGAGAAAGTAATTTATCAGGTAAACATAAATTCTGTTTTCTCCAACATAGGTGTGTCCGGTCCACGGCGTCATCCTTACTTGTGGGAACCAATACCAAAGCTTTAGGACACGGATGAAGGGAGGGAGCAAATCAGGTCACCTAGATGGAAGGCACCACGGCTTGCAAAACCTTTCTCCCAAAAATAGCCTCAGAAGAAGCAAAAGTATCAAATTTGTAAAATTTAGTAAAAGTGTGCAGTGAAGACCAAGTCGCTGCCTTACATATCTGATCAACAGAAGCCTCGTTCTTGAAGGCCCATGTGGAAGCCACAGCCCTAGTGGAATGAGCTGTGATTCTTTCAGGAGGCTGCCGTCCGGCAGTCTCGTAAGCCAATTTGATGATGCTTTTAATCCAAAAAGAGAGAGAGGTAGAAGTTGCTTTTTGACCTCTCCTTTTACCAGAATAAACAACAAACAAGGAAGATGTTTGTCTAAAATCCTTTGTAGCATCTAAATAGAATTTTAGAGCACGAACTACATCCAAATTGTGCAACAAACGTTCCTTCTTTGAAACTGGATTCGGACACAAAGAAGGCACGACTATCTCCTGGTTAATGTTTTTGTTAGAAACAACTTTCGGAAGAAAACCAGGTTTAGTACGCAAAACATAATTTATGTAAGAACTTACCTGATAAATTCATTTCTTTCATATTAGCAAGAGTCCATGAGCTAGTGACGTATGGGATATACATTCCTACCAGGAGGGGCAAAGTTTCCCAAACCTCAAAATGCCTATAAATACACCCCTCACCACACCCACAATTCAGTTTAACGAATAGCCAAGAAGTGGGGTGATAAAAAAGTGCGAAAGCATATAAAATAAGGAATTGGAATAATTGTGCTTTATACAAAATCATAACCACCACAAAAAAAGGGCGGGCCTCATGGACTCTTGCTAATATGAAAGAAATGAATTTATCAGGTAAGTCCATGAGCTAGTGACGTATGGGATAATGACTACCCAAGATGTGGATCTTTCCACACAAGAGTCACTAGAGAGGGAGGGATAAAATAAAGACAGCCAATTCCTGCTGAAAATAATCCACACCCAAAATAAAGTTTAACGAAAAACATAAGCAGAAGATTCAAACTGAAACCGCTGCCTGAAGTACTTTTCTACCAAAAACTGCTTCAGAAGAAGAAAATACATCAAAATGGTAGAATTTAGTAAAAGTATGCAAAGAGGACCAAGTTGCTGCTTTGCAGATCTGGTCAACCGAAGCTTCATTCCTAAACGCCCAGGAAGTAGAAACTGACCTAGTAGAATGAGCTGTAATCCTATGAGGCGGAGTTTTACCCGACTCAACATAGGCAAGATGAATTAAAGATTTCAACCAAGATGCCAAAGAAACGGCAGAAGCTTTCTGGCCTTTTCTAGAACCGGAAAAGATAACAAATAGACTAGAAGTCTTACGGAAAGATTTCGTAGCTTCAACATAATATTTCAAAGCTCTAACAACATCCAAAGAATGCAACGATTTCTCCTTAGAATTCTTAGGATTAGGACATAATGAAGGAACCACAATTTCCCTACTAATGTTGTTGGAATTCACAACTTTAGGTAAAAATTCAAAAGAAGTTCGCAACACCGCCTTATCCTGATGAAAAATCAGAAAAGGAGACTCACAAGAAAGAGCAGATAATTCAGAAACTCTTCTGGCAGAAGAGATGGCCAAAAGGAACAAAACTTTCCAAGAAAGTAATTTAATGTCCAATGAATGCATAGGTTCAAACGGAGAAGCTTGAAGAGCTCCCAGAACCAAATTCAAACTCCAAGGAGGAGAAATTGACTTAATGACAGGTTTTATACGTACCAAAGCTTGTACAAAACAATGAATATCAGGAAGAATAGCAATCTTTCTATGAAAAAGAACTGAAAGAGCAGAGATTTGTCCTTTCAAAGAACTTGCGGACAAACCCTTATCTAAACCATCCTGAAGAAACTGTAAAATTCTCGGTATTCTAAAAGAATGCCAAGAAAAATGATGAGAAAGACACCAAGAAATATAAGTCTTCCAGACTCTATAATATATCTCTCGAGATACAGATTTACGAGCCTGTAACATAGTATTAATCACAGAGTCAGAGAAACCTCTTTGACCAAGAATCAAGCGTTCAATCTCCATACCTTTAAATTTAAGGATTTCAGATCCTGATGGAAAAAGGGACCTTGTGACAGAAGGTCTGGTCTTAACGGAAGAGTCCACGGTTGGCAAGAGGCCATCCGGACAAGATCCGCATACCAAGTGGGGCTGCCAGAAACTGTGGCCAGCACCACCCTCATTAACTTTGCTGAACAAACACTGCCAGAGATCCTGAAAATACCAAACTCCTTGACGCCCTTTTGTGTAGAGAGAGCACATAGGGTGGGGACCCCAGGAGGGAACAGAGACCAGTCAAAATTCCCGAGACAAGTAATGGTCAAGTATCTAAACTTCCAACATAAGGTGACCATCCTAAGAGCATACAGACAAAACGGCCCGATACAGTTTGAAGGGAGAAGGTTACTGATCTTTCAAGATTATTCAATCGAAGTAACCAGGAGAAGACGAGAATTTGCACCATACTGTAAAACACTCATAGAAAAAGGAAGACAAGTTTCACTACTGTACCCTGCAAAGTTAAGGATCCACACACCAACGGGACATAAACTCTTTGACTCCACTAGACAGCTGCAAAAGTTTCTAGAGGAAGAAGAAAAAGACACTGCTGCAGGAAGAAATGTCCCAGACTGACATTGAGAGAGTCTAAGATCCATTCTCGGGATGCCATTTAGGGGGTGAAATTGAATTTATTGTTGTTCTGAGGGATGGGGCCTAATCGCCCTTAGAGTCATGATGAGAGCCCTCGATGCACATTCTAAATACAGAATCAGGAAGATCTACATACAGTAAATTAACTTGAAGGTAAAGAATCTTGTCATAATTGTCTATAAGAATCACTTAAACAATCATATCATAGGTGAGGGAGATAAAGGTTAAATAGTCCCTACTCATAGGAACTTATAAAAGAGATTTAAATGCTGATATTATTAGCTATGTTTGTTTTGTTGTTTCATCATGTTGTACACAGTAATTATGTATGTTATATTTCACCTGTTGAGCATGTTGTGCGGATAACCTTGTGTAACGTTTACTCAAACCTGAGCAGGGGTGGGGAGCTTAAAACTGATAATTTCTTAGGTATGTATTGTGATGTTGACCCTAACCAAATACTCAATCTTACAGACAGCAGTGTGTTACTTTACCATATGACAGGCTTGACTGAGACTGCTTATGACACCATGAGCCGGCATAAGACACGTAAACACGGTAAGATACTTCCTTATACAAGCAGTGCGGAGCCATGGCACAACTAAACATCATTGCGTGGAATGTGGGAGGCATTACGTCTCCCATCAAACGCAAAGCCATTCTAAAACACCTTAGATCCCTTAAAACTGACATAGCAATATTGGAGGAAACTCATCTAACTCAAGTAGAACACCAGAAACTGAAACAGGGCTGGGTGGCAGAAGTAGTGTACACCCCATACGAATCACGCAGAGCGAGGGGAATAGCGGTCCTCTTTAAAAAAGGACTCCCATACACCATAATTAACAAGACAATAGACACGGAAGGGCGTTACATTATCCTACACCTTAAAATACAGGAGCTCGCTCTGGTGCTATGTGGAGTATATGGGCCACCCAACCAGAAGCATGAATTTTGGACCGGGTTGCACAATAAACTATTACCATTTATTCACCTACCATTGGTGATAGGAGGGGATTTTAACATTGCTCCGCACACGCCCGTAGATAGATTTAGAGACCCGGCCTGGAGGGGTACCACCCCTGGAATCAACAGGAATGCTAAAATAGAGACCCGCATCATGACTAAATTTCAAAACACACTGGGACTCAGAGATATTTGGAGAGATAGGAACCCGGAAGGGAAAAACTACACTTGCATTTCCACCGCAAAACACACCATGTCCCGCATAGACTACTTCTTACTCTCCATGTCACTGACCCCAAAGGTGGAAAACGCAAAAATACTAGATATAACCCTCTCAGACCACACACCCATTCAGTTGCGATTAAGTCTGGGGGCACCAGAACGGAGGGGACACACATGGAGATTCCCAGCATACCTATATAATGATGTTAACTTTCACACCTTCCTTAACAAAGAGTGGCAGTACTATAGCGAGGCCAACTCTGCCCATAGAGATAAACCGATGTTATTCTGGGAGGCCGCTAAAGCGGTCTTGAGAGGAACAATCACAACCTACACGATAAAACTGAAAAAACAATATAAAGCAAGAGCAGAACTCCTCCTCCG